>NC_090934.1:1234724453-1235045030 GCF_040938575.1 Ambystoma mexicanum | reverse complement strand
GTGTATGTTCGACCAAGGAAAAACACACCCCTGTGTACCTGAAAATGCTGTAGAACCCATGCAGATTGGAGGGATACGGCCTCCACTAACAAAACAAGAGCGGGACAAAAGAAGACAACAACAGCTTTGTTTGTATTGTGGGAAACCAGGACATTTCCTGAAGGACTGTCCAGTAAAACCCCCAAGAAGAACAGTCGGGCCACAGAGAAGGATGAAGCTAAGGAATCGGAAAACTACCAAGCTCGACAAACGTAGAGGTCAGTTTGTCCTCTACGTTTGAAGAAAGAGTTGCTGACCTCTCACTTTGCAATACCAGTGATCTTAATTAACCACCAACAGTCGTCAAGAATGCATGCCGTTGAAGCATACATCGATAGCGGAGCAGTTGGAAATTATATTGATGAAGAACTGGCAGCAGAGATGGGGCTTCCTTTGTGTTCTAAGCCAACTATGGACAAGGTAACCACTGTGGATGGGACAGAAATCTCTTCCGGACCAGTAAACCAGTACACAGCCAGGGTAACCTTGCTGTACCAGGACGGACATCGTGAGTCTATTTCATTCGATCTCATCAAGGCACCTCAGCTCAGGCTAATACTAGGGATGCCATGGTTGGTTGCTCACAACCCTTTGATAGACTGGCGGGCACGAAAATTAACCTTCCCCGGAGACTGCTCCCCTGCCTGCTATTACCAAGAGGAGAAACCCGATGTCTGTATTCCCATGACTCCCGAAGCGACAGTATCAACCCTGTGAGCAAATAATACCTTGCCAAGTGATTACCATGAGTTCCAGGATGTTTTCCGAAAGGACCAAGCCAATGCATTGCCGCTGCACAGGCCCTATGACTGTCAGATCGACCTTGTTCCTGGTGCACAAATCCCTTGCGGCAGGATCTACGCTCTCACAGAACCAGAAAACCTTCATTTGAAATCCTATTCAGACCAGTACCTTGCAAACAGATTTTTCCGTCCTTCGAAGTCCCCCGCAGCCAGCCCTTTTTCTTCGTACCGAAAAAGGAAGGAGACTTGAGAACCTGTATTGACTACCGCGCATTGAACCAGATCACCATGAAGAACCGCTACCCCTTGCCACTTATCCCTGAGATGCTAGACCAACTTAAAGATGCCCAGATTTATACCAAATTGGACCGTCGAGGAGCGTACCACCTGGTCCGAGTCAGAAAAGGAGATGAATGGGAAACCGCCTTCCGTACTAAGTACGGCTTGTTTGAATATCAAGTCATGCCTTTCGGGTTATGCAACGCTCCTGCAGCATTCCAGTATTTCATGAATGACGTCTGAAGGGAGTTAATTGATGTGTGCGCCTTAGTGTACATAGACGACTTCTTAGTATACTCAGCCTCGGAACAAGATCATGTCAGGCACAACCAAGCTCACCAAGCTCCGTCAACATCGCTTTTGCAAAGCCTGAAAAATGCTTTTTTCACGTCACCGAAGTAGAATTTCTTGGTTTTATCCTTACTCCAGGAGGCATCAGAATGGACGTGCCCAAGGTAGATGCCATTCTGAAATGGCCTTCACCGGTGTCTCTGAGGGCTTTGCGAACTTATACCACCGGTTCATCCCAGACTTCTCTCAGGTTGTGCACCCAATCACAGTACTATTACGAAAAAACAATAAAAAGTTTGCTTGGACCGAAGAAGCAGAAGAAGCCTTTCAGGAACTTAAACAAAGGTTTACCTCCGCTCCAATCCTGCGACATCCTCGTCCTGACCTCTCTTATGTCATTGAAACTGATGCATCCAGTCTCGCAATCGGGGCTGTCCTTTCACAGAGAGAGCCAGAAACCGGCCAGCTACACCCTGTGGCCTTCTGGTTGAAAAAGTTCTCACCTCCAGAGATTAATTATGCCATCACAGACAAGGAACTCCTGGCTATCAAATCCGCCTTTAAAGCCTGGAGGCACTACCTTCTGGGGGCCAGACACAACATTACAGTCATCACAGACCACCGAAACCTGAAATATCTCAAAACAGCGAAGGCCCAGTCATCGTGCCAATTATGGTGGGCCCTTTTCTTCGCTGAATATAATTATGTAATCACATTTTGACCAGGAGTCAGAAACGGAAAGGCGGATGCCTTATCTCGCATGGGCATAGATGAAATAGTATATACAACTCCAGACCCAGTACCTATTATACCTGAAGACAAACTCTTGTGTATCACGACAGCCTTAACACAAGCAGAACTACGAAAAGAAATCCAACGGACAATGAATCCTGATGCCTACCTCGCATGGTAAACTCAAGGCGAACAATATACCATCAAGGACCATCTACCCTTTTTTGGGGATCGCCTATATGTAGCCAAGAAGGAATTCAACAGCATATTATTTCAAACTATCACGATTCACTGATTGAAGGGCATCCTGGGATCGCCAAAACCCTAGCTAAGGTGAAAGAGAACTTTTGGTGGCCTACCTGGTGTAAGGACATCTTTCATTATATTCAGTCCTGCGGTGTCTGCGCACAAAATAAATCACACAAACAAAAACCATCTGGTCTCCTACAACCATCGGACATTCCTCCAGTTCCATGGCACACTCTTTCCCTTGACTTCATCACTGATATACCTCCAAGCCAAGGGTTCAACACCATCCTTGTAGTTGTGGACTTATTCTCAAAGATGGCCCATTTTATTCCTCTCAAAGGCCTCCCAGACGCATCCACTTTAGCAAAATTATTCCTGGAGGGCTTTGTTAAGCTACATGGCTTCCCTTCGGTTCTGGTCTCTGATCGAGGCAGCCAGTTTGTTTCAAACTTCTGGAAAAAATGTTGTGCAATGACGCAGATCGACTTTCGGCTATCTACCAGTCACCATACCCAATCGGACGGCCAAACCGAGAGAACCAGTCAGACACTCAAGCAATATTTACGGTGCATGCTGCACCACGAACAAAGGAATTGGAAAGACGTACTATGGATAGCCGAATATACACATAACAATTCTTTGCATTCAAGCACGTGAAAAACGCCCTTCTATACCCTTCATGGCAGACATCCACGTACCTCTGAACTAGACCTTCCAGCCAGCTTGGAAATGCCAGCGATAAAGACTGTACACGCAACCATTACTCAGGCTTTCAAAAGGGCAAAGGAACACCTTATTCATGCCAAAGAACAACAAAAGAGATACGCCGACCAACACCGGAAAAGGCCCCTGATTATCAAGTAGGAGACAAAGTTTGGTTAGCCGCTAAATTCGTACACATCAAGGGAACCCGGACCTTTCATCCCAGATTCTTAGGACCCTATACCATTAAGGCAATTATCAACCCAGCAGCCGTGAAACTGGATTTACCACCTAATCTACACATCCACCCGGTATTCCATGTGTCCCTCCTGAAACCAATGCAACCCGACACACGGATTGGGACACCACCTAAGCCCATACTTGTTGACGGAGAACCACAATTCAAAGTCAAAGATATCTTGGACTCTAAATACTCTAGGACCAAGCTATATTATCTCGTCGATTGGAAAGGATTTGGACCACAAGATAGATCCTGGGAGCCCAGTGAGAATATCCACGCACCACGTCTACTCAGGAAATTCCATCGGAACTTCCCAAACAAACCTGGGCCAGACAGAAGGAACACCATGGGAGGAGCCTTAGGGGGGAATTGCTGTCACGACCCTGGCCCAAAACCCCCTCTGGCAAACCCATTGGCCAGGTGGAGTCAGGATTCGGGCCGCCAGAGCCTGGCATCCTCTTCAAAAGCCCTCATGGGGCCAGTCCTGGCACCTATGGCGCCAGGTTCATACACCATGAAAAACAATGTGCTTGGGAACTACTTTATTGTATTGTCAGCCAACACGGAGGCATCCACATAGCTTGGTTCCCAAGAACCAAGCTATGCGATCTAGTGTTTTGGGTGTGGTAGCCTAGGGACTACTTTATCTGGACTATTTTGTTGGGGCTATTTAAACCACACCCGAGCAAGACAACACGCTTTGCTTTACTTTGCAGCTTGCAACTTGACGCTCACCGTGTCCAGCTATTCCCTCGAACCTCGGAGAAGCAGAACCTGCAAGGAGACAAAAGGAACATCATTAGCAGCAGCATCATACCTGCAGTCTTCATCTTTAAACACTTGCAGCTATTGAGAACAGCTTCCTCGAATATGCACGCCTCCCGGACAGAACGACCTGAAAGAGGAAGATAGAGACAACATTAAAGAAAGCAGTAGAGACATTTACAAATTACGAACTGCTCAAAAGGCTTACCTGGCTGGTCGCCTCTCAGCTGGCACCACTACGGACATTCCACTCGCGCTGAAGAACACCGTGACCTACAAGGAAGGAAAACACACGTTAGCAAAGGCAAGACTTCGCAGCGCTGCACATAGCGCTTACTTACCGCATCATAGCGCTCTTAATGCGCCATCATTTACCAGCTGGGCTCAACCAAGCCAGTTCGCCGCGCTGAAGCTCTGCATACCTAAGGGAGAAAACAAAGTCATTTTAAACAAAGAAAGGCATGCAGATTAGCAACAAAACTAAAGAACAGCAATAAGACCTACCTGAACAATATCAAACGGGCCGGCGTCAGTGAAGTAACTGGACCGCACTCGCCCATGAAACACAACGCGCCCCTGCAAAGAAGTCAGGACGAGAGCACGCCTAATTCTACCACAAAGTGAGGAGTGGGCGCCAGAGGGACTGAAATCATACGGGGGAGGAGGGAGGATACTTACCCCAGTCGGTCAGTCTTGAACAGAGTCCTCCTGTATTTTCAGGCTGAACCTTCCCTGCAGACCAGACCAGGGCAAAGCTGAGAAGCATACCAGCGAGTAACCCGGCTGGGTGGCGTCCCTGTGGATACCAGGTCAGCGTAACATTGGGACAGCCAATATAGAGATGATTTCTTACTGTGGATTGCCATTTTTTTATTGTCATCATGGGCAAAGCCAACATTAAAGATATTCCTATGTGGCTATACTGTCTTACATTGGTGCAGCTAGTCTGGGCAGGTTTTCTTAGTGACATGATCTTTTTTATTGCCATTATGGGCAAAGCCAACATAAGTGTTATAAAGTGTTCTTTGGTGGCCGCAGCCAGTTTGGACACGTTTTATTACATTGGGCAAAGCATTTTCACTGGCATTATGGACAAAGCCAAGATGACGTTTTATGTAAGGGTTGTGGTGTTCATTTGGACAGGCATTCTGGATGTGTTTTCCTAGAGTGGGATGACATTTTTTACTGGCATTATGGGAACACTGAACATGGTGAGTATTCTTCATTAGCCATACTGGCTGATATTGGATATTGACACAGCCAGTATGGACATGCTTTCTTACTGTGGCATGGCATTTGTACTTATCTTAATGGAAAAGCCAACATGATGAGTGTTCTTTTGTTGGCCTACTGGCCTAATTTGGAGCAACCAGTATGAGATGGTTACTTACTCTGGCATGGCATATATTACTAGCATTATGGGCAAAGCCAACATGACGACTGTTGTACATGGCTATGGTGGCACACATTGGCTCAGCCAGTACTGGTATTGTAGGAGAATCAAGCTTGATGAGTGTTATTACATGGCCATACTGTCCTACATTGGCTCAGCCAGTAGGGACATGTTTTCTTAGAGTGGAATGCTATTTGTTACTGCCATTATGGGCAAACCCAACACAAGGAGTGTTCTTACATGGGCAAACTGGCCTACATTGGTGACGCCGGTATAGTCAAGTTTGTTATTGTGGCATGACATTTTCTACTGGCCTTATGGGCAAACCCAAGATTGGCCCAATTACTAGAAGAGCTTCATGCTGAGGTTCATTCTGCCCGACAAGAGACAAATGCCCTCCAGAGAGACCTAATAGTGACCAAAGAACACACTGAAGAGATTAGCAGGCAATACTTGCAATCACAGGCAGGACAGATGCCTCTACCTGGAAGCAATCCAACGATGCAAAACCCTGCCATACCACCCACTCCAGTACAGATCACGTTACCTGGAACAGTGCCCCTGGCACCACCAGAAAGGTTCTGAGGCGACCCACAGAAGTATGCGCCATTTATCAATCAGTGCCGCCTTCATTTTCTGTGTAGGCCTGGAACATTTCCAAACGACCAAGCTCGGGTAGCTTTTGTCTTATCATACCTGAGTGGTAGTGCAGCAGATTTGTCTGTGCCATTGGTAACCCATGACGATCCTCGATTACATGACTTTGGGGGGTTCCAGAGAGAAATGGAAAAACGTTTTGCTCGCCATACCCAGGAACAAGCAGTAGACAATGAACTCTTGTCCCTCCGACAGGGGAATCAGGACTTGTTAACGTACATTGCTCCCTTCAACAGACTGGTTGCCGAAGCTAGGTGGCCAGAAAACAAAAGAACCACGTTATTCCATCAAGGCTTACGAGGCGAATTAAAGGACGTCTTAGCCCAGGTGGTTGATCCACCCAGAGACTGTGCATAATTCATAAATCTGGTCGTGCAGCTAGACCACCGGTTGCAGGACCGAACGGTAGACCGGTCTAAGACGGACCCTCGGACCGTGTATGTTCGACCAAGGAAAAACACACCCCCGTGTACCTGAAAATGCTGTAGAACCCATGCAGATTGGAGAGATACGGCATCCACTAACAAAACAAGAGCGGGACAAAAGAAGACAACAACAGCTTTGTTTATATTGTGGGAAACCAGGACATTTCCTGAAGGACTGTCCAGTAAAACCCCCAAGAAGAACAGTCGGGCCACAGAGAAGCATGAAGCTAAGGAATCGGAAAACTACCAAGCTCGACAAACTTAGAGGTCAGTTTGTCCTCTACGTTTGAAGAAAGAGTTGCTGACCTCGCACTTTGCAATACCAGTGATCTTAATTAATCACCAACAGTCGTCAAGAATGCATGCCGTTGAAGCATACATCGATAGCGGAGCAGTTGGAAATTATATTGATCAAGAACTGGCAGCAGAGATGGGGCTTCCTTTGTGTTCTAAGCCAACTATGGACAAGGTAACCACTGTGGATGGGACAGAAATCTCTTCCGGACCAGTAACCCAGTGCACAGCCAGGGTAACCTTGCTGTGCCAGGACGGACATCTGGAGTCTATTTCATTCGATCTCATCAAGGCACCTCAGCTCAGGCTAATACTAGGGATGCCATGGTTGGTTGCTCACAACCCTTTGATAGACTGGCGGGCACGAAAATTAACCTTCCCCGGAGACTGCTCCCCTGCCTGCTATTACCAAGAGGAGAAACCCGACGTCTGTATTCCCATGACTCTCGGAGCGACAGTATCAACCCTGTGAGCAACTAATACCTTGCCAAGTGAATACCATGATTTCCAGGATGTTTTCAGAAAGGACCAAGCCAATACATTGCCGCTGCACAGGCCCTATGACTGTCAGATCGACCTTGTTCCTGGTGCACAAATCCCTTGCGGCAGGATCTACGCTCTCACAGAACCAGAAAACCTTCATTTGAAATCCTATTTAGACCTTTACCTTGCAAACAGATTTTTCCGTCCTTCGAAGTCCCCCGCAGCCAGTCCTTTGTTCTTCGTACCGAAAAAGGAAGGAGACTTGAGAACTTGTATTGACTACCGCGCATTGAACCAGATCACCATGAAGAACCGCTACCCCTTGCCACTTATCCTTGAGATGCTAGACCAACTTAAAGATGCCCAGATTTATGCTAAATTGGACCGTCGAGGAGCGCACCACCTGGTCCGAGTCAGAAAAGGAGATGAATGGAAAACCGCCTTCCTAAGTACGGCCTGTTTGAATATCAAGTCATGCCCTTCGGGTTATGTAACGCTCCTGCAGCATTCCAGTATTTCATGAATGACGTCTGAAGGGAGTTAATTGATGTGTGCGCCTTAGTGTACATAGACGACATCTTAGTATACTCAGCCTCGGAACAAGATCATGTCAGGCACATTCGTTCGGTCTTCATCAAGCTCCATCAACATCGCTTTTGCAAAGCTTGAAAAATGCTTTTTTCACGTCACCGAAGTAGAATTTCTTGGTTCTATCCTTACTCCAGGAGGAATCAGAATGGACGTGCCCAAGGTAGATGCCATTCTAAAATGGCCTTCACCGACGTCTCTGAAAGGGGTACAGAGCATGCTGGGCTTTGCGAACTTATACCACTGGTTCATCCCAGACTTGTCTCAGGTTGTGCACCCAATCACAGTACTATTACGAAAAAACAATAAAAAGTTTGCTTGGACCAAAGAAGCAGAAGAAGCCTTTCAGGAACTTAAACAAAGGTTTACCTCCACTCCAATCCTGCGACATCCTCGTCCTGACCTCCCTTATGTCATTGAAACTGATGCATCCAGTCTCGCAATCGGGGCTGTCCTTTCACAGAGAGACCCGGAAACCGGCCAGCTACACCCTGTGGCCTTCTGGTTGAAAAAGTTCTCACCTCCAGAGATTAATTATGCCATCACGGACAAGGAACTCCTGGCTATCAAATCTGCCTTTAAAGCCTGGAGGCACTACCTTCTCGGGGCCAGACACACCATTACAGTCATCACAGACCACCTAAACCTGCAATATCTCAAAACAGCCAAGGCCCAGTCATCGTCCCAATTACGGTGGGCCCTTTTCTTCGCTGAATATAATTATGTAATCACATTTCGACCAGGAGTCAGAAACGGAAAGGCGGATGCCTTATCTCGCATGGGCATAGATGAAATAGTATATACAACTCCAGACCCAGTACCTATTATACCTGAAGACAAACTCTTGGGTATCACGACAGCCTTAACACAAGCAGAACTACGAAAAGAAATCCAACGGACAATGAATCCTGATGCCTACCTCGCATGGTAAACTCAAGGCGAACAATATACCATCAAGGACCATCTACCCTTTTTTAGGGATCGCCTATATGTACCCAAGAAGGAATTACAACAGCATATTATTTCAAACTATCACGATTCACTGATCGAAGGGCATCCTGGGATCGCCAAAACCCTAGCTACGGTGAAAGAGAACTTTTGGTGGCCTACCTGGCGTAAGGACATCATTCAGTATATTCAGTCCTGCGGTGTCTGCGCACAAAATAAATCACAGAAACAAAAACCATCTGGTTTCCTACAACCATCGGACATTCCTCCAGTTCCATGGCACACTCTTTCCCTTGACTTCATCACTGATCTACTTCCAAGCCAAGGGTTCAACACCATCCTTGTAGTTGTGGACTTATTCTCAAAGATGGCCCATTTTATTCCTCTCAAAGGCCTCCAAGACGCAGCCACTTTAGCAAAATTATTCCTGGAGGGCTTTGTTAAGCTACATGGCTTCCCTTCGGTTCTGGTCTCTGATCGAGGCAGCCAGTTTGTTTCAAACTTCTGGAAAAAATGTTGTGCAATGACGCAGATCGACTTTCGGCTATCTACCAGTCACCATCCCCAATCGGACGGCCAAACCGAGAGAACCAATCAGACACTCAAGCAATATTTACGGTGCATGCTGCACCACGAACAAAGGAATTGGAAAGACCTACTATGGATAGCCGAATATGCATATAACAATTCTTTGCATTCAAGCATGGGAATAAACACCCTTCTATACCCTTTATGGCAGACATCCACGTACCTCTGAACTAGACCTTCCAGCCAGCTTGGAAATGTCAGTGGTAAAGACTCTACACGCAACCATTACTCAGGCTTTCAAATGGGCAAAGGAACACCTTATTCATGCCAAAGAACAACAAAAGAGATACGCCGACCAACACCGGAAAAAGGCCCCTGATTATCAAGTAGGAGACAACGTTTGGTTAGCCGCTAAATTCGTACACATCAAGGGAACCCGGCCCTTTCATCCCAGATTCTTAGGACCCTATACCATTAAGGCAATTATCAACCCAGCAGCCGTGAAACTGGATTTACAACCTAATCTACACATCCACCCGGTATTCCATGTGTCCCTCCTGAAACCAATGCAACCCGGCACACGGATTGGGACACCACCTAAGCCCATACTTGTTGACGGAGAACCAGAATTCAAAGTCAAAGATATCTTGGACTCTAAATACTCTAGGACCAAGCTATATTATCTTGTCGATTTTAAAGGATTTGGACCACAAGATAGATCCTGGGAGCCAAGTGAGAATATCCACACACCACGTCTACTCAGGAAATTCCATCTGAACTTCACAACCAAACCTGGGCCAGACAGAAGGAACACCATGGGAGGGGCCTTAGGGGGGAGTGCTGTCACGACCCTGGCCCAAAACCCCCTCTGGCAAACCCATTGGCAAGGGGGAGTCAGGACTCGGGCCTCCAGAGCCTGGCATCCTCTTCAAAAGCCCTCATGGGGCCAGTCCTGGCACCTATGGCGCCAGGCTCATACACCATGAAAAACAATGTGCTTGGGAACTACTTTATTGTATTGTCAGCCAACACGGAGGCATCCACATAGCTTGGTTCCCAAGAACCAAGCTATGCGGTCTAGTGTTTTGGGTGTGGTAGCCTAGGGACTACTTTATCTGGACTATTTTGTTGGTGCTATTTAAACCACACCCGAGCAAGACAACACGCTTTGCGTTACTTTGCAGCTTGCAACGTGACGCTCACCGTGTCCAGCTATTCCCTCGAACCTCGGAGAAGCAGAACCTGCAAGGAGACAAAAGGAACATCATTAGCAGCAGCATCTTACCTGCAGTCTTCATCTTTAAACACTTGCAGCTACTGAGAACAGCTTCCTCGAATCTGCATGCCTCCTGGACAGAACGACCTGAAAGTGGAAGATAGAGACAACATTAAAGAAAGCAGTAGAGACATTTCCAAATTACGAACTGCTCAAAAGGCTTACCTGGCTGGTTGCCTCTCGGCTGGCACCACTACAGACATTCCACTCGCGCTGAAGAACACCGTGACCTACAAGGAAGGAAAACCCAGGTTAGCAAATGCAAGACTTCGCAGCACTGCGCATAGCGATTACTTACCGCATCATAGCGCTCTTAATGCGCCATCATTTACCAGCTGGGCTCAACCAAGGCAGTTCGCTGCGCTGAAGCTCCGCATACCTAAGGGAGAAAACAAAGTCATTTTAAACAAAGAAAGGCATGCAGGATAGCAACAAAACTAAATAACAGCAATAAGACCTACCTGTACAATATCAAACGGGCCGGCGTCAGTGAAGTAACTGGACCGCACTCGCCCATGAAAGACAACGTGCCCCTGCAAAGAAGGCAGGACGGAGAGCCCGCCTAATTCTACCACAAGGTGAGGAGAGGGCGCCAGAGGGACTGAAATCATACGGGGGTGGAGAGAGTATACTTACCCCAGTCGGTCAGTCTTGAACACAGTCCTCCTGTATTTTCAGGCTGAACCTTCCCCGCAGACCACATCAGGGCAAAGCTGAGAAGCATACCAGCGAGCAACCCGGCTGGGTGGCGTCCCTGTGGATACCAGGTGAGCGTAACATTGGGACAGCCAATATAGAGATGGTTTCTTACTGTGGCATGCCATTTTTTTATTGTCATCATGGGCAAAGCCAACATTAAAGATATTCCTATGTGGCTATACTGGCTTACATTGGTGCAGCTAGACTGGGCAAGTTTTCTTAGTGACATGATCTGTTTTATTGCCATTATGGGCAAAGCCAACATAAGTGTTATAAAGTGTTCTTGGGTGGCCACAGCCAGTATGGACAAGTTTTATTACATTGGGCAATGCATTTTCACTGGCATTATGGACAAAGCCAAGATGACGTTTTATGTAAGGGTTGTGGTGTTCATTTGGGCAGGCATTCTGGATGTGTTTTCCTAGAGTGGGATGACATTTTTTACCGGCATAATGGGAACACTGAACATGGTGAGTATTCTTCAGTGGCCATACTGGCTGATATTGGATATTGACACAGCCAGTATGGACATGATTTCTTACTGTGGCATGGCATTTGTACTTATCTTAATGGACAAAGCCAACATGATGAGTGTTCTTTTGTCGGCCTACTGGCCTAATTTGGAGCAACCAGTATTAGATGGTTACTTACTCTGGCATGGCATATATTACTAGCATTATGTGCATAGCCAACATGACGACTGTTGTACATGGCTATGGTGGCACACATTGGCTCAGCCAGTACTGGTATTGTAGGAGAATCAAGCTTGATGAGTGTTCTTACATGGCCATACTGTCCTACATTGGCTCAGCCAGTAGGGACATGTTTTCTTAGAGTGGAATGCTATTTGTTACTGCCATTATGGGCAAACCCAACACAAGGAGTGTTCTTACATGGGCAAACTGGCCTACATTGGTGACGCCGGTATAGTCATGTTTGTTATTGTGGCATGAAATTTTCTACTGGCCTTATGGGCAAACCCAAGATGATGAGTGTTGTTAAGGGGCTATTCTGGCCTATATTAGCGCAGCCAATATATACATGTTTTCTTACTGCTGCATGGCATTGATGCTGAATATTCTTAAGTGGCCATCGTGGCCTTCATTGGTGAAGCTAGTCTGGACATGTTTTCGTATATTGACGTGACCTTTTTTATTGGCATTGTGGGCAAAGCCAACATGATAAGTGTTTGAAAGTATTCTTACGTGACCACAGCCAGTATAGAAATGTTTTCTTACAGTGGGCATTGCACTTTCACTGGTATTATGGACAAAGCTATCAACAAGTAACAGAGGGATTACCCATCATTCATTGAAGGAAGGAGATGTAATGTGTTGCAATTCAAAAAGCAGAACAACTACTAATACACCTCTGACAATTATAATTAAGTGTGTAAGGCATTTTTACAATATTTTAATAAGAAAGAATTTGATGTGTAAACAACATTTTATAATAAACATTTGATTTCATCAGGACATGACATGATTACAACCAATCTAGAGGACATTTTTAATATATTTAAATATATAACACCAATATACATGCTAAAGCACAAGTTGTTTTTTAAAAAAATTGAAAGGAAAACAAAGAGAAACACATTAACAACATAATGATCTCAAACCCATGTGGGTTGAATTTCCACATGCATAAAACAAATATACATATCAACACATACATGAAAAATATTACAAACAACTACACTACAGAGCAACACAAAAGTGCGGTGGGTGATGTGTTGAAGCAGAAGTCCTTCAATTAATTGCAGACTACAACAGTCCAATTTGGAACATGTAGCTATATTTTAACTGACCCTATGACGGCGGCATTAATCTAATTTGCACAGAATAACATTGTTACAACCGTGAACATTGACTCTGTATCAATGAAAAATATATGGCAACTTAAGTTTCGGCTGTCAGAAAATGAAGTAACGCAGCATTCATCAGGACAGATCATTTAAAGGGGCAGAGTATGACATGGTGCAAACGTCTATAAAAAGACATTCATGTACCATAATGTCGCAGAGGATGAACTACAAAAAGTCAATATGTGTAGGTAGATATATAGCGCTTCAACTTACCATTTGAGCGTGTGACCCACTTCAAGAAGATAATAGCATCAATTTGGAAGATGACAGACACAGGTCTAAAGTGGTGCTGGAGATTGCACACCTACGCTGGATCACATATTCATATTCATATCACACATCTGCAAGGACAAATGCCAGACATATCACTGTAAATATAAGGATCAATGACTCATGTAATCAGCTGGGTGCATAAAAAGAAGTTAAGGTTCACAAATGTTAGGCATTATGCCCTGTTGTATCCTGTTAAAAGTCTATAAGGTGCTTGTGCCTACAGATAACATTGTTGGTGTACTTGTATATGCCATGGGTGTCACATGGTTGTTATAGAAGTTTAGCGCGTTTCATCGTGTTTGGCATAGCATAAAGTGCTCAAGCCAGCTCAGTTGTGGGAAGGCCCCAACCTCTGAGTCTGAACATTCTGTTTTTGCAGTTTGCAGAGTCTGTACAATCTAGTTAATAGTATGCCGCGTGCCTCAGAGTAGACCTATGCATTATGTGCTTGTGCCTGCTAAATTGTGCCTGTGAAGACATTTCGGAGTGGCAAGGTGTTAGGGGGTGAGTCAAAGCTAATTGAGTCTGTACATACTGTGAAACAGTTTACCGCTTTGCCGGGTATGGGATGCCAATAGAAGGTGAGTGAATGCTGAGTGAGTCTGTGCCTGCTTTGAAGCAGTATGCCTCGTTGCACCTAGAACGAGTGCTCGGTGAGTGTTGAAACACATGATGGTTCTCAAGCGTCTGATCAAAGGTCTTACCTATTTGGGCCGTGGCTGCCCCGGTGTGCACTGACCCTCTGTTGACGTCTCGGGCTGAGTAGCCCTATGGTGTATTTAATGCACATGCATGCTGTCAGGCTAATAGTCCCGCGCACATGGATTTTACTTGTTAGGAGGTAGGTAGTGTTGATTCTCTTGTGCATGTGCTGTGCAGCCCTAGTCCCTGCGATCTACGAAGAGTGAGCCAATTAGTTTTACCTTCGCGCATGCGCATATCTGTGAATGCACAATTGTGCTGTGTAGCCAGCTGTGCGCCTGCATATATAGATAAACGAGCCCTTGTGGGCTAATGCATGCTTGGAGGGTGTGTATTGTATGTGATGGCCTCGAAGCAAAGCGTAGTATAGTGTCACGGCATGGGCCATCCTGTCCTGTTGATGGTTATGGAGTCAAGTAGGAAGTCATGAACTTGAAGGGTTTGACTTAATTGCCCCTTAGGGCATGATTCCCTGCCCGCCCCCCTCGACCCTAGGTAGGGCTGTGTGGTGTGGGCACAGAATCAACAGTCTTAAGTTATGACGAGAGGCACCTCAGGAGTTCGGCCTAGTGCTTTGACAGTTCCCTGAGTGTTTGCACCCCTTGTCACAATTGACAAAAATACAGCCAGAAAATGTTGTGTGGTTCGTTTTGACTCAAAGAGACTTTATTATGAAGCATTACTCAAAACATATGAAACTGACACTTGTAGGTAGCAAGTCAATATATTTAATATCACTTCTGTCTTCTACCAGTTCCAATCATCATTAAACCTGCTATGGTAACAGCTATTATAACATAACATATTGTCACATATATAGAGAGCGTTATTGCATAAGCTAAAAGCATAATTCACATTTAACAAAGATCAAGTACAATTCATCATTTTAAGAAACCACCTTGAGCAACATGGGGTGTATGTTAGGGTGGTCTATACTAAGCTATGTTATGATCAGGAGTAGAGTGACATAATAAAACACGCCTTCAGTCCCATCTATGCAAACAGTTTAACCTACACATTCAAATTCAATGAAAAATATATGGCAACTTAAGTTTCGGCTGTCAGAAAATGAAGTAACGCAGCATTCATCAGGACAGATCATTTAAAGGGGCAGAGTATGACATGGTGCAAACGTCTATAAAAAGACATTCATGTACCATAATGTCGCAGAGGATGAACTACAAAAAGTCAATATGTGTAGGTAGATATATAGCGCTTCAACTTACCATTTGAGCGTGTGACCCACTTCAAGAAGATAATAGCATCAATTTGGAAGATGACAGACACAGGTCTAAAGTGGTGCTGGAGATTGCACACCTACGCTGGATCACATATTCATATTCATATCACACATCTGCAAGGACAAATGCCAGACATATCACTGTAAATATAAGGATCAATGACTCATGTAATCAGCTGGGTGCATAAAAAGAAGTTTAGGTTCACAAATGTTAGGCATTATGCCCTGTTGTATCCTGTTAAAAGTCTATAAGGTGCTTGTGCCTACAGATAACATTGTTGGTGTACTTGTATATGCCATGGGTGTCACATGGTTGTTATAGAAGTTTAGCGCGTTTCATCGTGTTTGGCATAGCATAAAGTGCTCAAGCCAGCTCAGTTGTGGGAAGGCCCCAACCTCTGAGTCTGAACATTCTGTTTTTGCAGTTTGCAGAGTCTGTACAATCTAGTTAATAGTATGCCGCGTGCCTCAGAGTAGACCTATGCATTATGTGCTTGTGCCTGCTAAATTGTGCCTGTGAAGACATTTCGGAGTGGCAAGGTGTTAGGGGGTGAGTCAAAGCTAATTGAGTCTGTACATACTGTGAAACAGTTTACCGCTTTGCCGGGTATGGGATGCCAATAGAAGGTGAGTGAATGCTGAGTGAGTCTGTGCCTGCTTTGAAGCAGTATGCCTCGTTGCACCTAGAACGAGTGCTCGGTGAGTGTTGAAACACATGATGGTTCTCAAGCGTCTGATCAAAGGTCTTACCTATTTGGGCCGTGGCTGCCCCGGTGTGCACTGACCCTCTGTTGACGTCTCGGGCTGAGTAGCCCTATGGTGTATTTAATGCACATGCATGCTGTCAGGCTAATAGTCCCGCGCACATGGATTTTACTTGTTAGGAGGTAGGTAGTGTTGATTCTCTTGTGCATGTGCTGTGCAGCCCTAGTCCCTGCGATCTACGAAGAGTGAGCCAATTAGTTTTACCTTCGCGCATGCGCATATCTGTGAATGCACAATTGTGCTGTGTAGCCAGCTGTGCGCCTGCATATATAGATAAACGAGCCCTTGTGGGCTAATGCATGCTTGGAGGGTGTGTATTGTATGTGATGGCCTCGAAGCAAAGCGTAGTATAGTGTCACGGCATGGGCCATCCTGTCCTTTTGATGGTTATGGAGTCAAGTGTATCTAGGAAGTCATGAACTTGAAGGGTTTGACTTAATTGCCCCTTAGGGCATGATTCCCTGCCCGCCCCCCTCGACCCTAGGTAGGGCTGTGTGGTGTGGGCACAGAATCAACAGTCTTAAGTTATGACGAGAGGCACCTCAGGAGTTCGGCCTAGTGCTTTGACAGTTCCCTGAGTGTTTGCACCCCTTGTCACAATTGACAAAAATACAGCCAGAAAATGTTGTGTGGTTCGTTTTGACTCAAAGAGACTTTATTATGAAGCATTACTCAAAACATATGAAACTGACACTTGTAGGTAGCAAGTCAATATATTTAATATCACTTCTGTCTTCTACCAGTTCCAATCATCATTAAACCTGCTATGGTAACAGCTATTATAACATAACATATTGTCACATATATAGAGAGCGTTATTGCATAAGCTAAAAGCATAATTCACATTTAACAAAGATCAAGTACAATTCATCATTTTAAGAAACCACCTTGAGCAACATGGGGTGTATGTTAGGGTGGTCTATACTAAGCTATGTTATGATCAGGAGTGGAGTGACATAATAAAACACGCCTTCAGTCCCATCTATGCAAACAGTTTAACCTACACATTCAAATTCACGTTTGTCATGCCTTGCTGGGCAGCATGCAAAGTTACCACGTCTGCCTATCGATGGGGCCTGCTGCGATGGAAGGCTCCTCCCAACCTCCCACGATCTTGTGCTCTGCTGCCTGCTGTGTTAGTCTGTTGTGCTTTTTATATTAAAAGTGTGACTTAATCTGCATAAACTATGTGCATCATTTTATTGGCCTGAAACAAAAGTCTAGAGTCTGAACCTGCTTTTGTGCTTAGGTTCACATTTCTTATATGGTGCATCTATGTAAAAAAATAAATGACATGTGCTGCTATTGACCCTTGATTATTTCCATTAGAATGAATGGGCTTCCGCTTGGTGACCAAGCAAAGCGCAGTGTTCTCTCCTAGCTTTTTGGACACTTTAACCACACATGTATATTTTGGTATCATACTTATTGTCCATGGCTGCTTATCAGCACAGAAGCATCTCTTGACTCTGCTACGAGCTCGCCTAACACAGGAAGCTGCCACTTGTGGTTGGCTTTCTTCCGTATGAAAGGGGAAACTTTGCCTTTAACTGACCCTAACGGCAAGTGTCTGTGAGTATACAGCTAGTGTCTGATTCTGTCTTTTGAAAGCCATGCTCGCATTGTGTGTGAATGTGTGCTTTCTACCCAAAGAACATCCATAGCTTATTACTATGGTGGTGTCAAAACCACGTGTATTTTCAAGGCATTATATTTTCCTACCGCAAGTGCCTACATGTGTCTGTTGCCAATAACTCGTGTGTTTCCTGCCTTTGGCCTCTTATCTGATTTGCCAAATGGGAAACTTAGCCGTTGAAGACAACAAGCTGCTATTCTGTGGTTAGCAAGAGGAATTGATCATGTCGAGTTCATTACAAGGAACAAGCTATGCGTTTGCTCTTTGCTGAACCCACAAACGTTATTCAGCAACGGCAATGTATCATCTACAGCAGATGTCTAGCTGTGTCTGGTGACACTAACCCTTGCCTTATGTGCAACCGTGTACTTTGTATTCACTGCACAGTAGTGGTCATTTGCTGTTGCCATTACTGATCTGTGGCTTAACTGTCTTAGCTCGTTCGTACCATTCATAAATCATGACATTCCCCCCTCAAGGCAGTTTGACATAGATCAAAGATCTGTAGCTCTGTGAAGTCATGAATGCGCTTACTAGGAGCTATAATTATATCAAGATTGCCTATATTGGTGGCAAAAAAGGAAAGAACTGTATATACTTTCATATTTTAGCATAAATCTGTTGCATGCAAGAATCAACGTGAGTTGCTTAATAAATTGCATAGTGCCTACAAGCCTGTAATGTGTTCTATTCACAATAATAAAAAGAAAAAATCAACAGCTGCATCACATTTTCAAAGGGTTAGCAGTACTTGTTAACATTATCCTGAATGAGTGCATGTATCCAACATTGAGGTATTCAGCACGATTCCATTATATTGTCACTGGACCTAGCTAATAATGCATGTATTCTAAGTGAGGTATTTAGGTTAATTGGGAAATTATTACTGGCGATGGCTTCAAAATACACGACAGGATCTTTTGAGAATCCATTAATAATTAGCAACCATCGTAGCTTGTACCCTGGTTGTTTTGACCCAATGCACTGTTGAGCTTGTGATCTTGAGCACATTGTCACATGCATAAACAGTTACTAGTTTGAATCGGTGTCCTTGGAAATAAAGCAATATTTGATTGTCTATGTCACACACATCGATCAGCACGTGGAGGTCATTCAATTCATATGTTTGCTTTGCATTCAAACTTGTATCTTGAGGTAAAATGTGATAAATCTTCAGTTCGTTGCTGTCTGACTGAGAAGCTTGCTCAGATGACCGTGGTTGAATATCAGGTGTTCTGAATTCTGGATTAAAAGCAAATCCCTTTCTGAGGTATGTCAAGAAGCATATAGGAGAAGGGAACAGAATTCTCATGTCATCAAAGCGCACTGTCTTGGGCATTTTTTTCCTTCTGCCATGTATCCTTAGAACCAGAGAAATCCATCATTTGCATTGTTTGCTTCTCTAGCTGCTTTGTGGTTAGGATTTGGGAGTATGCATCGATAATTCTGTGACTTACTTGTGTCCGGCTGTGAGGCAGAGGGGCCAGGTGCTTCCTTGGCAGCGCCATTGGGGCTGCTGGATGCATTTGTCAATAATCGCTTTCGTCATTCTCTGCGTATTTTCTCTTGCTCTGGCATGCCCCCATTATGAGGCGTTGTTACGCTCACCTGGTCTCTGCGGGGATGTTGGGGCACGGTTGGAGCCCTCCCTGGATTTGGCTTCCCTGGATCTTGCTTTACCCCCAGGTGCGGCGATTTGGTCTGGTCAGGTTGCTGGCAATGCCCTTGAGGAAAGTAAGAGGCAGTGAGAAATCTGTGACTGAATTGCGATTCCCCCTCAAACTCGTGCCAGAATGAGATGCGCAAGCATTTTCCCATAGGCTCTCACCTGTTATTTTGCAGAAATGAGCTCTCCGCCCCGCTTCTCTTCAGCAGGGGCGCAATCGATAGACCCAGTTGCTTCACTGGTCCGTATGCGTAATAGCCCAGACCGGCTGTGACCAATCCTCGTGGGAGGTGAGTGTTGATAACAATGATTATTGTCTGTATGCTTCTGTAAAGTCTTTCCCAATGATTATTGTCCATATTCTTAATAATGTCTTTCTTTTCCCCAATAGGTGTTGATGAAGGCTCCGCTGAGTCGCGTTGCCGACAGTGTACCCATGCGGTATCAAAAAGGAATGGAGCAGACCCCACCAGAATGTAAGTAGGGTTTCTAAATGAAATGCAAGGCTTAGGTGTTGCGCTGCCAATCGTTAAATGTTTATGCGGTTTCTAACATTGTGCTGTCTTTATTTCTTGTAGGGATGGCCTGGCGTTGGAAGATGGAGAAAGGCTATCCGGGAAGCTGTTCGCGGCTGCGAGATGGAAGAACCACGAGGATGCCTGACGAGAAGAAGACTTCTGCGTAAATGAAGACTCTGACAGGTGAGGAAGAGGCGCCCAACAGAAGATGGATTCGAGGAGACAGGTAAGGTGCGCGCTGAAGATACTGGCGTGAAGCTCAAGCAGGTATGGCTGGCTTCAGGTAAGATGCGCGCTGCGGATGCCGGATCGGGATTGGATGTGCTCCAGGCGATGATGTAGCTGGATCCAGGTAAGGTGTGCGTTGAAGATGTACAGCTGGAATCGGGTAGGTGCACGCCGAAGATGTGAAGTTGGAAACAGAAGATGCAGAGCTGGAGACAGGTAAGAGCTTCAGACGGCGGTAAGCGTTACGCATCATACAGCAGATTAACGTAAAGCCTCAACATGCGGGTGGGGCCGGCATAAATAGTCTGGTTCTAGCCACTCCCCTTTAGCTCCTGCTTGTGGCCCCACCTCACCACTCTCATAGGTGATTGCGCGTGCCTTCCAATGCTTTCTAATGGCCACGCTCGACCTGGATACACGTGCCTTGGACCCTAAGTGTG
The DNA here is from genome assembly GCF_040938575.1 of Ambystoma mexicanum. NCBI lineage: Eukaryota > Metazoa > Chordata > Amphibia > Caudata > Ambystomatidae > Ambystoma > Ambystoma mexicanum. The sequence continues at coordinate 1,235,024,363 of NC_090934.1, read as the reverse complement.
CTGAGCACACTTTCTTATGAGCCTGGCGCCAAAGGCCAAAGGTGCCAGGACAGGGTCCATTTGGACCCTATGAAAGGAGGAAATAAGGGCCCTTGGTTAGTGCCATGACAGGTGTGGTTTCAGGGGGGCTATCAATGAACTCACAATAGAATACTTGTGGAAAGTACTTCTGAATCCCACAAATGTCTCTATGCACAGCCAATGTCCTGGAGATTCTATTGCGCCAATCTAGAAGGCGATGCTGCAACTCCCACGTTCTTTGCAAGCAATGATTCTTGGTGACAGACTCGGCATTTAGCAATGGCTGATACCATAGATTTCTTCCTGGTTAATGACAAAATAAAATGCTTTTGAAACAGTGAACACTGCTCATATCCCATACGCTTGCACAGCTCTGTTCTGTACCGGAGATGGGTTGCTTCCAGAACTGCCATTCTGTGGCTTGTCATAATTTTCAGTGTCTACAGCAAAATATGAGAAAAAGACCTGGTATTATCAACAGCCAGCTATACCAAGCACTCGACAAAGTCAATGTTCTAATGACTGTGTCCAAGGCAATCAGCCCGTTATGTAGGAGACTTGAAGCTATTTTAGTGACTGCAGAAAGGGCAGTATTGGCCCCATTAAACTTTGAGCTGTCAATCAGAGCGTGCAAGGCTTCCTGTGTTGTATGCTCGGAGCCTAGCAGAGATGCAATCTGTTTGACCACAGTGCAGTGTGCTCAGAGATATGCATATTCAGTACTTCGCACCTCCAACCGCATTTTTAACAGCTTTGCTACGTATAAACTCAATTTCTGGTTCTCAAGTTTTTGTAAATTGAAGCCAAGGCCAGCCTAACAATTTCAATTGAAATGATCTAGGTGGATCCAAAATGAACCCACAGCATTTAACTTGTGCGCCTACGGTGATCAAAGTTGGTACTCCTATTGGGACATGACAGCAAGATTGGTTGAAATGCACCAAATATGAACCATTTTGTAATCTATGTGCTTTACAGTAGAATGAGTCAATGGGTGCAATATGCGGTGTGCATTTCGAGTTACTGTCACAGGAATTCACTGGCTCAGCATGTTAACACATTATTCTAGTAGAACCTTTCCAATCACGTAATGAGTTCAGTGTTAAGTCAGGCCTAGCTAGTGACACACAGGCATGTGAATATGGTACCACACAATCTTCTCTGAACCACGTATCATTCACCCAATGTACTTTACCCCAAGAGTGTAATTCTTGACATATGATGGAGGGTGGCGTTGGAATGGGAATGTCTAGTACCCTGTGCACTATCTAATTTATGGAGCCTGATGCCCAAGAAAATGCTGCCGCTACACTCTTTGCTAATACACTAAGCAATAAGAAAGTGGAGCCGGACATTGCCTGGCGTGTTGTTACCTTGGACAAGTTAAGTGCTTGTATTTGGTCTGGCCATGAAATCATATTCCAATCTGGAATTCCTGTGCTGAGAGTGTCCAAAAAATTAGTTACTACAGAAAGACTCACTGATGCCTCTTGGTCATTTCTAATGATATATAAGTCATTTTGAATCAAACCCACAACATCTGTTATGACATCTCTTAGCGCATAGAAGCCTTGTTGTAACGCTTGATCATTAGCATCTGAAACATTACATCCTTGCTGTACTGCCTCACTTTCAGTTTGCAGGATTTGCATTATTGCTTGTGATCAAGTGTACGTTTTTCCTGTTATGGATGCTTGTCCCACTTCACAAGGTACACCAGGGTCTGAGGTGGTGCAGGTAGCTGCTCTCCTGACACGCCCACTTTGGGTGCGCCTCCGACTAGCAACTGACTGCATGATAGCTGTCCAATTCCCTTCTTTTATGAGGTTATCTAGAAATTGTATCACCTCACTCAGGTGGTATTGTGAAAGCATTCCTTGGCAGAGCCTACCTATGGATATAGCTTGTGTCAGGGATGTGTTATGGGAATTCCAAGCCCTGTGTGGGCCCACACTGAGTCCTGCTTTTCTTTTATTGCATTAATTTGCTTGAACCGCCCATAACTCAGGTTTCCCTGGTGCATAAGTAATATGCTTGGTGCCATTGCGTTCTTTTGCTTCTCTATAGGACTCACTCCAGAACTCACCTTCTGTTTTCTCCCACTCAGGGTAGAAACACAGGTTCCTATTGCTGCAAGTGGTTTGGATCTGCGTATAATTTAAGAAATACATTAAATGTGGGAACCTACAAGCCATATCTAACGTGTGAACCCCTTTAATTTGTCATATCTGTTGACCCAAGTAGACCATAGCGGGACAGTCCCCTGCCATGTTTGTTCAGTCATGTTTGCAAAGTATTCTGTATGCAGTCTAGGCTAAGTCTGAAGCATTTAGTGTGTTTTTTCTTCTCTCTTGAAACAGAAAATCGTAAAGTGAATTATAACTGACATGACAATTGAGATTTTGATTTAGGCATTAGAAGCTGCATGAGATTTTCGTCTCCACTTTAACTGAATTGTTTTTCAAAAACTGCACCATTATTGAGAATAATAATTGTTGCACTGTATGTTCCTCTTGATTTTTTTTTAACCAGAACATTATTAATTTTTTTTATGTACACGAAATATTTGTAAAAAATATATTTGGATGTTTTCTTTGAAATCTTTATCCTTTATATGATCAAGGCCATACATGTAAAAGAATTGTGACTGGTTCTCCCAAGTTTCTTTGTCCTCCAATTGCCTCAAACTGGGAGTCAGGACAAGGAAGGAATAATATTGTGCATCCTCAAACAAGTAGAGCGTCGCAACCCAGTCATTTTCTTTTTACCTTTGAAAAACTGATAGGGGCACCCCTTTGTTTGATATGCAAAGTATTCTCTGTCAAAGATGACTGAATCTGCAACATACATATGTTGTGATTCATGTGGCTCAGGAGGGTATTTGTACTGATTTTCATACATGTAATCCTCTGCTTGATATGTTCTCAGTGAAATATATGGAAACTGTGCTTTGAATTCAGGACTATCAGTTTGGAAAGGCACTGCACAGTGTTCCCAGAATGTGTATTTAGGCCACAGAATTGGCTCACGTTTGACAAGTAAAAAGGCATTGTAATATAATAATAATAATAATAATTTGGCATTTATATAGCGCTACGAACCCTGAGGTATCTGAGCGCTGCTTATTATTACCCACGGTGTGTGGTGCTCATTTATCGACCTCAGAAGGATGAAAGGCTGAGTTTGGCCCTGCCGGGATTCGAACCGGATGTCAAAGCGAGCGCTCTACTCGCTGTGCCACTTGACCGGCTACAACACAATATCGTACATAACACACATGGGGCCCCACTTCATGGAGGTCCTCCACATCATCAAACACATCAAATAATGCATTTTGTGCAAATGTCTGAAGCCTGGTTCTTAACCGTTCTCTCAATGATCTAGACACTGGATTACTGGGTGCAAACAGTCTGGATTAATCAATCACAGAAAAGTGTGGACTTGTAGTTGTGTTGCTGGGCCATTATAGGTCTTGAATGATGGCATCCACACATGACCCATAGTTAGAGGAAACATCTGTATCGAGACGGGAGTTCCTGGCTCTTGGAACTCTCTTTTATCTAACATGTGTGAAGAACTTAAAGGCTTTAGATCAACTTCTATGCTTACAGGTGGGGTGGAGGCCTTGCTCAGAAAATGCCCAGAAGTCGGTGAGATGAAGAATAAAATGAGGCTGAAGCACAGTAGGAGAAAATATACTACCAGTAATTTATAACACTGTTTAAAGTAGTCTGTCCAAAATAATGTTTTCATCACTTTAGCAACTTGGAAGGCTTTCTGTTTCCAAATGGGCAGACTTGCAGTACTTTCCTGAATTGTGGATGTGTAATCAAGATTGGCATATTCTTCCTCATCTTGAACCCCTATCATCATCATTTGCCAGATCTCCATTTTCTCATCTTCTGTGGGCTCCTCACAAGATTCCGTGGAAACATTGCAGTAACGATCTGTCACCGGTTTCGGGCGGTCTACAGAGACATGCCTAGTACCTCTCCTAGGTGGTAGTGCGGGTAGGATGGCAGTTCTGGAACCTTTCACTCTGGTTACTTGAACTGCTGGTCTGTAATACGGGCCAAACTGACTCTTGTCATGGATCTTTTCCAGGACCCAATCTCCTGCTTTGAGAGTGTTCTCAGGACTGGCCTCAGCAGCTTCCACCTGGGGGGATTCCCTCAGCAGCATTGTCGCAAGCAGTTGCTCGTTCCTAGGTGTGAGGCTGGGAAGAGCAAGCAGGTCGGTCATATACATCTTTCTCCCAAACAAGAGTTCAAATGGGGTCTTACCGTTGCAGAGAGACTGGCGTGGTAAATTATTCACACTCCTCATCACACATGGTCTGACCAGTTCCCCCACAAGGGACAGAATACATTTTATTCAGGCACAACATTGAGTGGTTTGCCGTTCCTATGAGCCCATTCCATCTCTGGATGAGACGGGTCTAGGAAAGTGCATCTCTGATTCCCAAACCTCTAATGCCTTTCTCAGATCCTGCTCTGTGAAGGCTTTATCATTATCAGAATGGTGCATTTAAGAGTTACTGTCATGGCTACTATACCTTCGAGTGCCCATATGACTGATTTGCAGTCTGCTTTCTTTTGAGGAATCATCCAGTTGAACCTAGTGCAAGAAGCTACTATTACTAGAATTTACTTGTATTTATTGCTGGTAGTGAGCCTATATGGATCTCAAAGGGCGAGGCTGCTTTTCTCAAAGGAACCACCTTAGGTTTTTTGCTGTGGTCTGCTGTTGCCCTCATCCCAAGATGGGTAGATGCAAGTCCAGCGTGTGTGGCTGCAATCAGCTTTTCCCTGTCTGCTCTATTAGGGATTCATCTTTGAATTGGATCCCCTTATTTCATACGAATGGTGACTATTGCTCTGTTATTTTCAATGTCATACATTTAATTACTGGAAACCTTTTGGCCTAGGCACAATGCCTAAACAAGCCTCTTTTATTTCCTCATCCATTGCAGTCGCTGAGCGAGTTATAGCTGCTATCGTTTTTCTCACTGTGCACTATTTATCTGCCAATGCATTGCCAGTGCTATGAATGTGTCCTTTGGTATGTGCTCTTGAGTGCATTACCCATAGTAAATGTCAAGTCTGTTTGAGATCCAATACCTGCTTCCAGAGCTGCCTGGATGCAATAGTTTTATGCCTAATGTCTTTGAAGTCATTTGCATCCACCAATGCAAGTCAATGTTATAAGCCCTGACAATGTAATCTGAATCTGAGACTACTAGTGTGGGCTTCCCTGAATCTGCTTGGTGCAATGCAAGTAATAGCCCATGCAATTCAGCAGTCTGGGCAGACATGTCTCCCAGATGCTTGGTTGCAATTACAGTATGTATAAATTCTACTTCATGGGTGAAGTATCCTACGACTGCTGCGCAAGCATCAGGGTACTTGGACCGTGTCTCCACTGCTGAAATAGCCGACCCATCTGAGTCAATTACTTGGAAAAAATCAAACAATGGTATTTCAGGCCTTGAGGTGTCTGGCTCTGTGTCCATTGTCCAACTCATTCCAGTCTTTGCAATTCTGCCTTATAATGGTACTTTACATCTGTAGCATGTTGAGATGCTGACCATTGAATCCATCTAGTGTGTAATGCCTTTGCATGTGGCACGCTAGCTTTTGTGGCAGCATGAAGTTGAGCTAAAGGTGTGTTTATGCTGCCAGAGGTCTCTATTTGCTGCCAGAGGTCTCCCTTTCTGAATAATCATCTGAACTGAAGCCAGGATTTTCTCCTCAGGTGTAAATTTTAACTCAGGTGTGGAATATACATGAGACTTATATGCAATTGGTTTAGTTTCCCCTAGATTGCACACTGTGCATGTGAAAGCATTGTCTCCCACCACAAGGTTTATCTCTTAAGTCTTTATCTTTATTCCTGCAAAGGACCAGTGTGAGTCATTAATGAATATACCTAGTGAGGAATACAAGTGTGTTCTCGCAGCCAGTGAGCTGCCTTGAAATTTGGTTTTTATCAAAGCAAACAATGGTCTCACTAGCTCAGCAAAATTAGAAACATGCAATCTCCCAAAATTTAACAGCCCTAGAATGGCCTTTAACTGCCTAAGCGTAGTGGGAGGTCTTATATCGGCACACTTCTCAAGAAAATCTGCTGACAACCCCCTGCCCTCATCTGAAAGAGTGAATCCCAGAAAGGTAACCTCACAATGAGCTATTCTTGATTCTTTTTAAATTAATCAGGTATCCTTTTGCAGCCAACCTGTGTATGACTTTGTCTACTTCTTGCAAGTGTTCACTGAGATTCGCATGGGTGATGTAAATATCATCTACATACTGCCAAAAATTAGGAATGTCTGCAAGTAAGCTCTGTATTCTGCTTGATAATGTGCTAAGTGAATTTTTATACCCCTGCATTATTCTAGTGAACTGGAAATGTGTTCTCTTAAACGTAAATGCAGTGTATTTATGGCTTTGTACACTTAAAAAAACCATTGCCTAGATCAAGGTTTGTTTTATATTTGCATCTGTGCAAGTTGGCTAGCAATCCAGAGCTATGTTGGTTCTGGACGTCCTCTGTTTTACAATGTGCATTCAAAATTCTAAAATCTACAATAAAACGGTAGATACCATCAGGTTTTAAAACTGGGAGCACAGGACTGTTATGTGGGCTAGCTTGCTTTATGATTACTCCCTGGGCCATTAGCTGGTCTACTATGGTTGGCATGTTGGCATCTGCCTGTGGTTTATCTGGATACTGCCTTTGTGGCAGGGGTGGTTTCAGTACTGGAATCACATGCGCCGAACATTCTTTATCATGCCCTACATGATTTTTAAACAGCTGCACTGCTGCCAGCGCTGACCATTTTCTTGCATTTTTTGCATTAGTTCCCCACTCACCTCTTTTGAAAAGGCCGCCATTACCACTTCTTCACCCCTTGGTGCTTGCCTTACATACAAAGATGGCCAGTCTTGAAGTGCTAACAGCCCTTTATATTGAATGTGTAGCTGTGGCCAGAATAGTGCTTCAATCGTTTTGGGGTGTTCGCCTTCTAGCTGAATTTTTACAAAATACACTTCATTATGAGCCAATGTCTGCCCAGTGGGAGTAGTGATCTGTGCATTCCTGTGTGCCCTTTTGTGCTCCAATAGTGCCTTGTGGCTGCATTCAAATATGGAAATGTCAGGCCCAGAGTCTAATAGTACCTCAATCCAATCCATGTGTCACTTAGTCTTTGGAACGATGCAATGAGTGTGTGGACTCTGCATTCTGTGAAACCTGTAGTGCTGCTGTGCGTTTCTTTTCAACCTTCGCTTCCTTCTCCTCAGCCTTAGAACGGTCCGGTGTACGTGCCTGCTGGGAGGGAGACAAAGTCTCATCAGTGCCATACTTCTGGGGACTTTTCATGTGCTTCCTGTCTCTAAAATCGTAATCAGTAGGTCTAAAATGGGACTGTCCTGGTCTTACCCTAGGTTACCTTGCCACTGCAGGCTCTGCATATCTCCTGCAGATTTCTCAATTTTATGCCCATGCTCTGGATATTTTTATTCCAGTATGGGCGACAATTGCCGCCTCTGTGGCTTATTGCCCTTTTTACCCTAGAATGAGCCCCGTCTCCCTTCATGATGTGTGTGTCTTTATCTGGCTTAAGATCCCTGTTACCCTTTTTATGTGTGTCTTCTGGTCTTCTGCCTAAGTGATCCCTGCCCAATGATTGATAGGTGGATGTCACTCTGTCTCCAAATTGCTCCCTTTTTTCTTGCTCATTTAATTGGGACAATTTTCTATGCACTTCTACCCTTGCAGGCTCTCCTTTTAATAAAGGAAGTATTGTGCTCTCAACCATTTGTTAATTGTTAAATGCTATAGACAGGCCTAGATTCATGGCTGTGGCTGCGCCTTGTGTTCCCATGTCAGCTAGTATCAGTGCTAGTGATGTGATGGACGGTGTGCCAATCAACTGTAGATAAAGCCAGCTATAGATTAAAAACCAGCTGTCACAGTTCGCTAGAGGCGGTGTGCAGCCAGATGGAAGAAACGTAGCTAGGGCCCTTTGTCTCTGCTGAGGAGTTACTTGTGGATAAGCAGCTTGCAATTGTCCTAATTATTCTGACTACAACTTGGGAATGGCTTCATTCTTGGATGGACAGGATCCCAATATTATTCTCAATGTCTGTAGTTGTACCCCACCTGCATCCATTTGTCCTTGAGGTTGCTGCGCAGGTCCTATACCCTGCTGAGCTGCATATTGCAGCACAATGTTTCACACTGTGTCAAAGTGGGTGGCTGTCAATTGGTAGTAAGCTTGCAAAAACAGACCTCCACGGTTTGAATGAAACTGAGCCTAGAATTCTAGTGACAGATTGGATTGGGTGTAGCTAATGGGCCATACCATGCACCTGTTTGTGGGTAAACTAGATTACCTCCAGACCCGTTGACATGATTTTTATGTGTAACAGCCAATTCTGGATACTGGTATGGGCGATACTGAATGGTGTCTAAGTCTCCTCTCACTAGGAGAGTTGCAGACACATTAATTGTCCTGTTAGCTGGTGTCTTAAGTAGGTAAAGAGTGATTCTGCTGGTAGTCCACCATGGTGCGCCACTGCTACTGTGAAATTTCTGTTTACTGCATGACAGCGTGTACCTCTCAGCCAATCATATACAGCTATTCTGCAATGGATGAGAATATTGATTTCATTGTGCGGCATCTTCTGTACGCACTCTAATCTAAGAGGCTTATCCCAGCCATCCTTCCCACTCTCAACTCCCTTCCAAACAGCACCAATCCAGGTACAGAGGTCGACGAGTATAACAAAATCATGGTAACAGCCTTAGATATAATTGCCCCGCTTAAACTGAGACCCAGCAAACCCAAAACTCACCTGAACAAATGGTTAACCCCATACCTCAAAGACCTAAGACTAAAAAAAAGAATGTGTGAGGCCTCCTGGCGATTACTGCCATCGGAAGTCAACAAAACTAAACTCACCAAGATCTCCACCATTTACAAAAGAAAAATCTGCCTATCCAAAAAAGAATTATACAACACCCTAATCTCCCAAGCTAATTCAAGCATGAAGGAGCTATTCACAATCCTCAGAGAGATAGAAACCCCTATCTCCACGCCAGACAAATGCACCAATAATAAAAAATGGTGTGCCGGCATCCAACATGCACTCTCCAATAAAATAACTACCCTCCAAATCAAAATAGCCCCAAAAAAAGTATACTTGAACTCGCCCACTAATCCACCGCCAACCACCATCCCCCGGCCACTATCACATAACCCAACCTTAAGACACTGATCTCACCCAGTTAACCACTGACGTGCTTCACATTCTCTAAAATATCAATCCTTGAAGTCGAAAAAAAACATACGTTCTCTCAAATCGTCCAACTGCCAAGGCGACGCCTGTCCAGCCCAGCTCATTAAGGATGCAGCAAGGGACCTAGCCCCTTTCATCTCCAAGCTTATTAATACTTCATTTGCATCTGCCATCATCTCCGCTAGCCTTAAATAATCATGGGTGCTCCCCTTACTAAAAAAACAAACCTTGGACCCTTCAATACCCACCAACTAGCGACCTATAAGAACAGTACCCTTTCAGTTAAAAATCCTCGACAAAGTCACATACAAACAAATACAGAAATACCTGGAACTACACCACCTCCTGCGAGCACGCCAATCAGGTTTCTGCCCCCAACACGGCACAGAGACAGCCCTCATAGACTTAAAGACCCAAGTCGATGAATTAAGGGACAGAGGGAAACCTGCCCTCCTCCTCCTTGACCTCTCGGCTGCATTCAACCTTGTTGACCACAAAGTCCTATGCAGCCACCTAGACTCAGCTTCTCACTTCTTTAGGGAGGCCATAGTTTGGATTGAGTCCTTCCTTAGCGAAAGGACCATGCGAGTATACTCACCTTCAGCAGCTGCAGACCCTATCCCTAACACCTGCGGTGTCTCCCAGGGATCTTGTGTCTCCCCTACGCTATACAACATATTCACTAAGCCCCTTTTCGATGATCTGGACATTCTTGGTATTACCTACACTAACTATGCAGATGATACACAGATTCTCCTCCCGATTTCAGCGGATTATGTTAAGGATTTGGCCTTGGTGAATAGGGTGTATCTCATCATCCACGCATGGATGGCTAATCATGGTCTATGCATACATGATGACAAAACAGAGCTCATAATCCTAAGCAATTCCACTAACTTCAATAAACTAGGGGCTGAATACACCTCCTTCATAATTGACGGCTACCTCATCAAAGTGGCTAGCGAGGTTAAAACCTCTCGGCTTCTATCTAGACTATTCCCTTTCCTTCAACAAACAAGTTAACACGTTGGCTTCCACTAGCGGCTACACGTGTAAACTCATCAGAACCAGTAAACCCTTCCTCTCAAACAATAGCTGCATCATCCTGGCCAGAGCCCTTATTCTGTCCATGCTTGATTATTGCAACGCCCTTTACATTGGCTCTAACAAAGCAATGGTCAGGAAAATCCAAACACTCCAAAACTACACCCTTAGAGCAGCCATTGGATTGGCCAGCAGAGACACCATTTCAGAGATTAGGCGGCAAAACAATTGGCTCTCCACAAACGACAAAATCAAACTGAAAATTGCGTCACTTACCAATAAATCCCTGAACAACGCTGCCCCCATCTATCTCGCGGAGAGATTCCATAAAAGGACCTCCATCAGACCCTCCAGACTAGCCCATAGTAACTCCCTCCTTGTCCCTAGATTTAAACTATCTAAGGTAGGTGGCAACAGCTTCCCTACAAAAGTGGCCCAACTCTGGAACTCTATGCCTCCTGCTATCCGAGAAGATCAGTCTTACCAGAAATTCAGATCCAAATGCACCATCTGGCTCAAATCGTCCGATATCCAACCCAGCCATGTGTCCACTAGCTGTAAAATCCCATCAAGTGGTCAGCAACGAAATTTATAACCATATTTCTATATACAACTATATATATATATCGCCTTTATCTTGTGACTATTTTGTGCATTTATGTATCTGTATTGTTAATTTATCTTGTGTGTAACTAAGCTGAGAACCTACTTGTGACCCTCGCGCCCTGGTACCCTATGGGTCTGGAGCGCGCTACAAATTAATAAACAAACAAACCTCTTATTTGAAAAAAGCTTTTTAGAAAAAGAAATGTCTGTCCTGTCCTTCTCTTGTGGCTGGACTGGGACATGACGTTGTTTAAATATTAGTAATGCTCTGGTCATCTTTAAGACGTTGCATCTAATGGGGTGACATCTGACTTAATTGCCCCTTAGGGCGTGATTCCCTGCCCACCCCCCTTGACCCTAGGTAGGGCTGTGTGGTGTGGGCACAGAAACAACAGTCTTAAGTTATGACGAGAGGCGGCTCCGGAGCTTGGCCTAGTGCTTTGACAGTTCCCTGAGTGTTTGCATCCCTTGTCACAATTGACAAAAATACAGCCAGAAAATGTTGTGTGGTTCGTTTTGACTCAAAGAGGCCTTATTATGAAGCATTACTCAAAAAATATGAAACTGACACTTGAACGTAGCAAGTCAATATATTTAATATCACTTCTGTCTTCTACCAGTTCTAATCATCATTAAACCTGCTATGGTAACAGCTAGTAACCCACATAACAGATTATCATATATATAGAGAGCGTTATTGCATAAGCTAAAAGCATAATTCACATTTAACAAAGATCAAGTACAATTCACCATTTTAAGAAACCACCTTGAGCAACATGGGGTGTATGTTAGGGTGGTCTATACTAAGCTATGTTATGATCAGGAGTGGAGTGACATAATAAAACACGCCTTCAGTCCCATCTATGCAAACAGTTCAACCTACACATTCAAACTCACATTTGTCATGCCTTGCCGGGCAGCATGCAAAGTTTCCACAACTGCCTATCGATGGGGCCTGCTGCTCCGGAACCTGCGATTGAAGGCTCCTCCCAACCCCCCACAATCTTTTGCTCTGCTGCCTGCTGTGTTAGTCTGTTGTGCTTTTTATATTAAAAACATGACTTAATCTGCATGAACTATGTGCGTCATTTCCTTGGCCTGGAACAAAAGTCTGGAGTCTGAACCTGCTTTTGTGCTTAGGTTCGCATTGCTTATATGGTGCATCTATGTAAAAAATCAAATGACATGTGCTGCTATTGACCCTTGGTTATTGCCATTAGAATGAATGGGCTTCCGCTTGGCGACCTAGAAAAGAGCAGTGTTCTCTCCTAGCTTTTTTGACACTTTAACCGCACCATGCTTCCTGTCCATGGCTGCTTATCAGCGCAGAAGCATCTCTTGACTCTGCTACGAGCTTGTCTAACACAGGAAGCTGCCACTTGTGGTTGGCTTTCTTCTATTTGAAAGGGGAAACTGTTTGCCTTTAGCTGACCTTAACAGCAAGTGTCTGTGAGTTTACAGCTAGTGTCTGATTCTGTCTTTTGAAAGCCACGCTCGCATTGTTTGTGAATGCGTGCTTTCTACCCAAAGGAAATCCATAGCTTATTACTATGGTGGTGTCAAAACCACGTGTATTTTCAAGGCATTATATTTTCCTACTGCAAGTGCCTACATATGTCTGTTGCCACTAACTTGTGTGTGTTTCCTGCCTTTGGCCTCCTATCTAATTTGCCAGGTACGAAGCCTAGCTGTTGGAAACAAGAAGCTGCTATTCTGTGGTTAGCAAGAGGAATTGATCATGTCGAGTTCATTGTAAGGAACAAGCAATGCGTTTGCTCTTTGCTGAACCCACGAGCGTTATTCATCAACGGCAATGTATCATCTACAGCAAATGCCTACCTTTGTCTGTTGACACTGGCCCTCACCTTATGTCCTTATGTGCAACTGTGTACTTTGTATTCACTGCACAGTAGTGGTCATTTGCTGTTGCCATTACTGATCTGTGGCTTAACTGTCTTAGCTTGTTCGTACCATTCAAATATCGTTCGTACCATTCATAAATCATGACAGGTTGTTGTGCTGGATTAGCAGGGTGTGAGACTTTTGTAATTTAAGCCAGGATTGGTTTAAGGGTCATGAAGCCGCACAATATTTTGGGTAGAATAGGATGAGCTATTCCTTTAGGTCTATTAAGGGAAATTAGTGTCATGTAACAAGAAAATGAATGAGTATATAACCCTGGTAAGTGACTTGTCCTACATTACATCGAAATAAGATAACATTAGCTGTCAACTGTAGTCTGCCGATAGAGATTGAAGTCTTATGTCAGTCATGTGGAAGAATGTGAGTACCCACATAAATTGATACATCATTTAAAAATACATTAAAATCATGATCCGTGTTCAAGACATTTATTACACATCTGAATCTGCAGATCATCCTTGATTTCTTTTGTCTAAGTCTGCATTCTCGGCCCACTCCTTTCCCTCCCAGTTTCACATGTTACAGTCTGTAGTGCCAGGAATCATAGTTTCCTTTTTGTCTTCCAGTTGATGATTTGATTGCCAGTGGGTTGCCAGAGGGAGCTTCTGGTCTTGTGAGTTTATTGTGTTCAGATGTTCCCTGATCCTGATCGTGAGCTCTTATTGTGCTTATTATGTACATTTTCTCACAAATGAATGCATAAGTCACATCCGTACTACAATTAATATGTTCCTTAATAGTGAAGTTTTTACAGTCTTTAAACTTTGTGGTTTGTGTTTCTTCTGCATAGCCACTCATGGAACATATTCCACATTTGGTAAATCTGATTGGTCTTGTTTGACTAAGCCAGTCCAATGTGGAGGTCTGTTTCGGTGCCATGTACGTAGGACTGAGACTAGTGCACATTGTTGGTGATCTGCTAATTGATAGACTTGGCTAAGGTGTGAGGTATGATTTAATATCACGTTCCATAAGAAATATCGAACAATGTTTTTTAAGAATGTTTTGTATCTCATAACTGTCAGAATTGTATCATTTTACAAATCTGATGGATTTGTTATTAAGTTGGGTCTTCTGCTTTGGTATAAGTAGTGTCGTTCTTTCCAAAGGTGCAGTTTCTTCTTTTGTATGTTGTAATCTGGTAGGTGTTTACCCTCTGTCCTTGAATCTTTGCTCTAGTAGTTCGCAATCTTGGTGAAAGGCCTTGTTTGTGTTACAATTACGTCTCGCTCTAATGCATTCCCCTTTTGGGATATTGGTGATGACGGATCTTCTATGGCAGCTGGTTGTATGTAACACAGAGTTTACTTCTGTTGGTTTGCGGTAGGTCTTGTTGGATAATATCTCGTTAGTGACCTGGATAATCAGATCTAAGTATTCAAGTTGTGTGGCACTGATATGGCTGGTTAGCTCAATCCCAAGTTGTTGGTGTTAAGATATTGTACGTATAACTCGAGTTGGTCTTGCATGCCTTTCCAGATGAGTATTATATAATCTTTGAAGTGGTACCATTTTACAATCTTCTGTGTGAACTTGATATTGTGCAGGGCATGTTTCTGTTCTTGTGAGTGCATGAAGCAGTTTGCCAATGAGGGGGCATAGCAGGCTCCCATTGCTATCCTAGTAATTTGTCGGTAGTAGTCTTTATTTAAGAAAAACATGTTGTTAGCAAGAGAATTAAAAAAAAATCCTTGGTCATTTCCAGTTGGGCATAGTGTGACGCAGATTTGTAAACAAATAGGTAGTCCACTATCTAGTGCTAGTTTGTGGTCTATTGAAGTGTAGAGAGCTTCGACATCCAGGGTTGCACGGGGGAAATCTGATTTCCACTCTATTTCTTCCAACCTCTCTAGTGTATGCATCGAGTCCCTGAGATAGGAGGTTATGGTTGGTACTTCTGGCTGAATTATATTTTTGATGAATTTAGCTAGGGGTTCTGATATCCCACCTATTCTGCTCATTATTGGTCGGCCTTCTGGAAAATTCCGGAATTCCTTGTGGATCTTGAGCAAGAAATATATGGCTTGTTGAACTAGATATGCAGGCGCAGAGCCGGCTACACAGTACAATTGTGCATTCATAAATATGCACATGGGGGAAGGTGAAACTAATTGGCTCACTCCTCATAGATCGCAAGGACTAGGGCCGCACAACGAATGTGCAAGACAAATAAACACTACCTAATTCTTAACAAGTAAAAAAAGATGCGCGCAGGACTATTAACCCGACAGCATGCATGCCCTTTCAATACACCACAGGGCTGCTGAGCCCAAGACGTCAACAGACAGAGGGACAGTGCAAACTGCGGCAGCCACGGCCCAAATAGGTAAGACCTTTTGATCACCCACTCAGGAACCATCATGTGTCTCAACCCACACCAAGCACTCGTTCTGGAAGCAGCAACGCGGCATACTGCTTCACAGCAGGCACAGACTTACTCAGCATTCACTCACCCCCTCTTGGCATCCCATACCTGGCAACGCGGTAAACTGTTTCACAGTATGCACTGACTAAATTAGCTTTGTTTCACCCCCTAACACCTTCCCACTCCAATCTGTCTTCACAGGCACATTTAGCAGGCACAAGCACATAATGCATAGGTCTATTCTGAGACACGCAGCATACTATTAACTACAATGTCCGGGCTCAGCAAACCGTGAAAACAAAATGCTCAGACTCAGAGGTTGGGGTATTCCTTCCAATCCGGCCGGGCCTTAACCAGCACAACTGAGCTTGCATGAGCACTTTATGCAATGCAAAACACGGTGAAACACGCTTAACTGCAATAACAGCCATGTGACAACCACGTTATATCAAGCCCACCAACAATTTTGTAAGTAGGCACAAGCACCTTATAGACTTTTAAAATGATACAACGGGGCATAATGCCTAACACGTGTGATCCTTAACAGCACCAAACTATTTGATTTTTCTCTCCAGCCTGACCAGGATAGCAGGAAATCTCCAGCCCAGGATCTTGACAGACGGGGCAACACAAATTGCTTTCTTCAGGTAAGAACACACCAAGACTGATCCAACACACATTCACTACTAATGGCATCTCACCAACCTTAAACCGCGCAGACACTAATTACAACTATTTTTCTCTTCACTCCCTTCTCTCCTCCTTGTAATTTTTCCATTGGAATTGTTGTTAAACTTTAACAAAACAACTGATCAATGGGCCTCATTATGACATTGGCGTAATACAGGCACGGCTGCTGTCGGTGTCATTTTTTTTCAGGCGCCGACGAATGGGCAATTTCCGGGTCATTACAGCCCTGCCGGACCTGATAATTGGCCATTTGCAGGTGCCGGATGTTAGGGAGAATTCTCTTATAAGGCTAATTTCCCAAACCTAGTGAGTCCCGCAGCAGCTTTGCTGGATTTTTGGGGTTTGTTTTTTTCTCCTGCTAAGAGTGAGACTCTTTTTCTCCCACTCTTAGGCATGATTTGAGGTATGTCTTTGACTTATTGTGTGCTTATGGGCTATGAGGTCTTTTACTCCATAGGGTATCATCTGTTTTAGTGTATGTGTTATACAGCACCTTCAGTGCGGTAACACAGGGGTGTCATAGTGACCCCCAAACATAGACTCCATACCCTGGGACTGACTACTGTCTCCCAGGGCATGTAAAGTCACCATTGGCTTTACTAGTCCAAACTTGTGAACAGAACCAGTACAAGCCATCATATTGTGGAAGTACTGGAAGGGGTTAATTAGATTGCCCCCGGGTCTGTTTCCAAGGGGGCACTGTCCAGTCCCCCCTTGTCGAGTTTCTGGCTGGTGGCAGTGGTTACCACACAAAATATGTCATATTGGATTTTCCCATTGATTTTAAACGCACCACTTTTTGGTGCAATGTTAAAGATACCGCCGGTTTATTTATTTAATATAAAATCACCGGTTGGATCTTTTCACCAGAACTCTTTTCTAAAATGGCATTTGTGTCCGTCTCTGTAACTCCAACCAAGGTCGGGCCCTTTGTTCCACTTTTTGGCGGGCTTCTACACAGAAGCCCTCCAACTGGTGCCACCCTGTCTGGGTTCCACAGGATGTGTGGGTGGGGGAATTGGCACCCTGGACTGCGTTGCCTTAGCAACCCAAGTCGAATTCTGTTCAGATTGGCACAGTGGTGAGCCGCCCGGGATTTTGAAGATCTTCTGCTGAAAGAGTCTTCTTCCTCTGAGCTGGTGGGATCAACTTGTTCGCCATTCGCCTTCCAGGATGTCTCTTGGTCGAATCGCCCGTGCGAAGCACCCCGGCGGCCGGATAGCCAAGCTTCACCACTGTGACCGCGAATAAAAGGAACGCACCTTTTTACCGAACGAACTCCGCGGCTGGTCTCTTCCCTGGGCAGTGCAACGTCTCCAAGTTTCCTCCTCAACGAGATCTTCTCTTCCCCTGGTCGAAACCACGAACTGCACCCGCTGCCAGGAACAACTGCCACCGCTGGAGCTTCCTCAACTTTAAAGAAACTGTGTTCCACCTGGCCTCCCTTTCTACGGATTGCTAAAGGTGACCCTTAAATCCTTGGCTTTCCAACTGGGTTGGCCCCCAGACCTTCTAACTTTACCTTCTGAATCAACCCAACCTCTTTTGAATATTTCTACAAAGACTTGAATGCATTCCTCAACTGTGTGATCTTGGGCACATTTCACCTTGCTCCATTTAAAGTGGGCCTGGTTTATGAACTTTAGCTCTACAGTAGACTCTGCCTTCACTAACTTGTTTTGGTCTTATAAAAGTGTCGGGAACTGTTTTATTTTCTTGACCTGCCTTTTTCTCTCCTATTTACTCAATTATTGGAGTGCCATCTAAGTTACGCGCCCACATCTGTTTTTACAAATAGTGATGTTTTGACTTAGACTTGTCTAATAATTCTTAAGGGAGGTGTGTATACTTTTCTGATTGTGTTTGAACTGGCTTTTGATTTATAGTGCTAGTGTATTTCCTAAAGTGTGTGTTAAATAATCATATACTTTTGATAACAAGCTCTGGTCAGTGTTTGCTTGCTCTACTGTGTTTCTAGCCCTGTTGTGTATCCTCTGTATACTGCCCTACTCTTCTTGAGAGAGGTCTGACTGCTCAGCCTCAGCTACCAGGTAAATCTGGGTGGTACAGACTGCTACCAATCGGGTTTACTGCTTAATCTTTTTGCAGTGGTTCCCAAGGGAACTGCACAGGATTCTGCCTAACACTGGTGTATAGCGGTGGGATTTGTATTCAGGATGCATTGTAGAGTGCTTCTGATACTTTAGTGCAACTAACCACAAAGCTTAGCACTAGAAAAAGCTTATTTTCTAACAAGTCAACTATGGAAAATTACAGCTAGGAGTCTCTTAACTGCAAATACAGCTGATTGTTTAAGAGCCCTTTGTAGACATAAGAATCTCCCTGTAAAAGGCAAGAAAATAGAATTGATAGACAGATTGTTAGAAAACCAAAGTCTGGGTAGTGGTTCAGATGAGCCTAGCTCCCCAGCATATGTAGACAGCAGTAATGAAGTTAATATGGATCAAAGTGTTGATAATATTGTTGTAGATTCAGAAGAGGAAAGTGAGACTAATGTAACTGTCCCCACTGGCCCTCTGCCTGCTCTAGCACCTCAAGCTGTGTCTACTGGACCCTTGTCAGGTCCCACATTAAGTCCTGCATTCATTGAACAAGAAAAAATGAGGCTTGAATTAGAGTTCAAAAGAATTAGTGCCCAATCTGAACAAAAGCACCAAGAACTAAGGCTCAGAGAAATAGAGCTCAAACATGAGCTAGTGATGAAGAAATTGTGGAAAATGCTTCTCTCCCAGGATCCTCTAGGAGTTCCAGTCCCAAAAGACCCCGGATGCCTAGAGAGATTGTGGGTATGTATGAACCTACGTTGGATGTGTTAGATTGGTTGGCTATGTTTGAGTATAATCATGGGCTCCAGGACATCACAGGGAATCAGTTGCTTCCTTGGTTGTTCTCTAGGCTCCCCCCTGTTGCATCTGATGTGGTAATGGAGTTGGTGGATAGGATGGACTATGAATGTGTGAAGCTAGCTTTAATAGCTAGATTTGGGAAGACCCTTTCTCAGTACCTTAAGAGGTTTAGGACCCTCAAAAAGCATGATGGTGCCCCTTGGGCTACCTGGGTGAGTGAAAGTTTGAAGAACTTAGAGGGATGGGTTAAGGGTTACAGAGTGAACACTTATGAAGGAATTACACTTTTTTTCTTCTTTTTTAAAACATTTTATTAATTTATAAACACAACCAAACAATACAAACCAAACAAGCAGTGCATATTTCATTATACTTTCTTAACTTCTAGCCACTGCTTCCCTTATCCCACCCCCCTTTACAAGTCTATTGGTTTAAACATTCTGTTTCCGCAACCTGTGATACGGTCTCCTCTTCTACAGGTTCCGCCGGGTCACTTTTTGACCCAAACAGCTCAGCTATAAATGATTTCCAGGCCATCAGGGACTCAGTCTCCTCCTCCCCCCTGTGCTACTCGCTTCTTGCCATACCATGGTTTCCGCTTCCACCCATTTTTGCAAATTTCTCCACCACACCTCCACATTTGGCATGTGGCATGTCTTTCATGCCATGGCAATTCTCCTTTTTGCAAGCACATAAGCCAGATCCCTCAGTTTACTTACATGCTTGAGCTTCTGTGATCTTGGGAACCCCCCCAGCAGACAGGCCCACACTGTATCCACTACAATCTTGACCCCCTTTTTTCCAGTTTCCCTTTCACTTTCCTCCAAAAGCGTTCTATGACCAGGTATGACCAGAACATATGCACCATGCCCGCATTCTCCTCATCACATTTGGGGCATGCTTGCCGTCCTGCATTCTCAAACCTCGATATCCTCCAAGGCGTCATATATGCCCTATGTGTTATGTGCAGTTGAATCTGTTTCAGTCTCGCATTTCTAGACACCTTCTTATGATATCCCTGCGCCCGTTCCCACATCCCGTCCTCCATCGGGGCTCCAACTTCCGTTTCCCAGTCTAGTCTCAACTGCGTGACCTCCTTCCCCACTTTAAACATCAGCATTTCATATAGTCTGGAAATCTCATGGCCCCCTTCAGCTATGTCGTATATCATATCTATGGTGGTATCTGATTCCTCTTGCAACACAGTTTCAGGCCATGTGCTCTTAATCCTCTGTACCATTCTATGATATGTAATGCACTGGCCCTCGTGCAACCCAGATTCTTCCCGCAGCTCCTCAGAAGTAATACTAGAGCCCTCCCGCCAAATGTCACCCATTGTTGCCACCCCAGCCGGTTCCCAGCGGTTCCTGAGTATCCTTCAAAGCTGCACATCTGCCCTTGTTAATGCAACCAATGGTATCTGCGGAGAGCATGGGACGGGTTCTCCATCATCTGGCATGCCCTGCGCCACATCTTCCACCCCAGTAGCATCATTTTAGGGCGCCCCATCATTTCCACCCTGGGTACCCACATCATCTCTTTCGAATAAAATGGTGCACAATCGCGCCCGAACAGCCTAAATTCCGAGGTCTCCTCGTCAGAGAGCCATTTAGCGACATATTGTAACTGGCTTGCCACGTAGTACTCCTCATAGTTAGCCAATTGTATCCCTCCTTTGTCATGGAAGTTCTGTAGCTTCCATAACGCCACTCTATTTCGCGTGCCATGCCACAAAAAGTCCCTACACATGCTATTCAGTTTGCTGAAGAACTTCCTAGGAATCAGGTACGGTATATTCCCAAAATATTGCAGGAGCCTCGGCAGAACCACCATCTTTAGCATTGCTCCCCACCCCATTATTGCCAAGGGTAGCTTTGGCCAAAATTGCATGCACTTCTCAATGTTTTAATGGCTACTTCTGTGTTGCACCTATGCTCCTCTTCCACGGTGTGGTAAATATTTATCCCCAGGTTCCGAAATGCGCTAACTGCCCATGGTACTTGCAATACAGGTAATTGCTCCGATGGAATCCCCATGTACCCCCGTAATGGGAACATGCTGGACTTCCGGGGGTTCACTGCTATACCGGACAACACAGCGTATTTTTCCATCACTTCTAGGATGTACTGGAGATTTTCTTCTGGGAATTGCAAGTACAGTAGCATGTCATCTGCGTATAGGGAAATCAGGTGCCGCTCCCCTTTCACCTCGATGCCTATGGTGTCATATTGTTGCCTCAGGTATATTGCTAGTGGTTCCTGGGCCAGTATGTAGAGCATTGGAGACCACGGGCATCCCTGTCTGGTACCCCTGCTGAGCTGCCACCTTCCCGATATCACAGATCCTTAACTCTAGCCAGTGGTTCATTCTATAATATTTTCGCCCACCTTACATATCTAGGCCCTAGCCCGTAGCACTCCAGGGCCGCAAGCAGCCATGGCCATTTAACTGAATCAAAGGCCTTAATTGCGTCCAAAGACACAATTGCCATTTCATCATCCTTGTCGCTGCTACACTCAATAATTCTTTGGAGTCGCCTATGGTTATTGCTAATATTTCTATTTGGGACATAGCCCGTTTGATCTGGGTGTATTAATTTACCAATAACCTTCTTCAGTCTATTTGCTAAGACGGCGGTCAATATCTTGCTATCTTGATTCAGCATCGACAAGGGTCTGTAGGAGCCGCAGCTATGCCCAGGTTTATTAGGTTTGGGGAGCGGTATTATGGCGGCCTCTCTTAGCGACTCTGGTAAGCTTCCCGTCTCGAACGCTTCAATTAATATCTCTAACAATGGGGGGAGGACCTCTTCCATGTATACCTTGTAAAACTCGCTTGGAAGTCCGTCTGTCCCCGGGGATTTACTAGTAGGCAACTGCCTCACCACCTCCCCTAATTCTTCTAAGGTAATCGGGGCATCTAGTTCCTCTCTCTCCTCCTCGCTTATCTTGGGCAACCCTATATCCTTCAGCGTTACTCTCATCGTAGCGCAACTACTCTCACCATCGTCCCTGTATAATACCTTATAATAATCCAGAAACGCTTGGTTAACTCCCTCCTGGCTGTCCTCAATGCTACCACCTTCACTCTCTATAGTCCTGATAGTCCTGATTGTGACTCTGGGGGTCTCACTTTTATATAACCACGCCAAAAGTCTCCCCGGTTTATCACCTCCCGCATGCTGTCTCTCTACGTATTTTTTATAATTGAGGTTACACAATCTATCCCAATATTCTGCACATTTTTGCTGTAGCATGAGTGTCAATTCTAACTTTTCTGCTGTATCATCTTTGCCCCTTAAAGCCTCTTCAAGTTTCTCCTCCGTCTTCTGTAGTTCAGCCAAAATCTCACCTTGTAGCCCCTTAGATTTAGCTATGGCTACCCCCCTCATCACGACTTTAAAGGCCTCCCATAGTGTGCCCGCCGAGTCCACACTCCCAGTGCTTGTTTCAAAATAATTTACAATCTCCTCCCTCAAGTCCTCCCTAAAAAAGGGGTCTATCATTTCAGGTGATGTGAAGACATAATCCAGCCTCGTGGATAACTGCTGTGGGGCAGAATAATGTGAGTACTGCCTTTCCTGGGGGTGTCTCACTCTCCATGCATCCTCCAAACCAAAGTCACTCAGCAATGTCTGTAATGCTCTGGCCGCAGGGGCCGGTCTATCCATCTTCTCATCCGATCTGTCTACCCTCGGGTTCAGTACGCAGTTGAAGTCCCCTCCCTAGATCACTGCGCTTCCTACACATGTGCTCAGATTAGTACACAATGTTCTAATGTACGCCGCTGTGCCCTGGTTCGGGGCGTACGTATTGACTATGCTTATCTCCCTATTCTCCACCAGTCCCCTCAGTATAACCATCCTCCCATCTGTCTCAGCTACCACTTGCAATCGCTGAAAAGGGACATGTGGCGCCACCCAAATAAGCACTTCCCTTGCATAAGCAGAGTATGATGAGCCCACCAGCACTCCCTTCCACTTCCCAGCAATCGTGTCCATTCTCTCCCGTGTAAGGTGGGTTTCCTGTAGCAATGCAGTATCTATTTTTTGCCTGCGCAGGTACAACATAACTTTGTTCCGCTTTAAATAACTGTTGAGCCGCCGTACGTTCCATGTACCTATCTTAAGGTCACCCATGGCCCATACAAGTTCCATTCCTCCTCCCACAGGTGCAGTCTGACTCTGAATTCCAATCCGATCTATATAGGCTTGTTTCCCATTTTAAACTCCCCATAACCAAAAACACCCCAAACTTCCCGTTCCCCCCCCACACCTCCCGTCCCTTCCCCAACATCACTCCCCTCAACTGTTGCCCACCGCATCTAGCTCTTTCTGGCTCTCGCCTGTACTCGAAGCTCCACAGGGCAAGGCCGCCCTAGTGGCTAACCTACTACTACTACAACTATAATTCGGGGGGTAGGGTACTTTCGCCCTGCCGCTCTTCGGGTTAACTACACATTGCTACACAATTTGCGTATATATATATGCGCTACTATATTCCAGTCCTTCAAGTTTGTTACAGTCAGCGGTATCCTATCAAAATATCAGCCTCACTTAGCCACACCCATTAATCTTAATCTTCATCTGGGCACCCATGGAGTGCTCACTCTACGCCTTAACTGTATGCATACAGTATCCTAGTCACTTATTGTGTTCCTCTTGACCCTCCTCCGTGTCTCGTTCCGGGCAGCCCTGCAGATCCAACCATGTCTTTGCTTCTTCCGGAGTATCAAAAAAGTACATTTTGCTCTTGTGCACCACCTTCAATTTCGCGGGGTACAGAAGCATGTATTTTATCCCAGCCGTGCGTAGCCTCCTTTTGATTGCCACATAGTTGTACCGTTGCCCCTGGACCAACATTGTGTAGTCCGGATACGCCGTGATGGTGCTTGAAGCCCTTTCGATTGTTCCACCTTTTCGGAAGTACTCCAGTATCTTCTTGCAATCTTTATAGTTCAATATTTTGGCGATTATCGCTCGCGGAAGGGCCCCTGGCCGCGGCTTCCTCTTAAGGGCTCTGTGTGCGTGCTCCACTGCAAATCCCTGCAAGAGTTTTCCAGCCCCTATTCCTTGTAAGAGTAGGTTCTCAATGTAGTCTGTCGGATCCTGTCCTTCCTCTCCCTCCGGCAAGCCTACCACGCGGATATTGTTCCTTCTCGCTCTCCCTTCTGCTTCCTCCGCCCGGGACTCCAGGTTGGCTACTTGTTGTTCGAGTACATGGATCTCCTTTGCGTTGTTGGTGCTGGTGTCCGTGTTGGTTTTCACCGCACTTTCCAGGCTGCTCGTTCGTTCCGCCAGCCCCCTGACATCTTGCCTCGGCAAGGTGACTTCTATGCTTACAGCATCTATTTTAGCCTCCAGGGAAGTACGCAGGTCCGACAGCGCTATCCCCCATGAGTCTTTCAGCTCCGTGATGGCCGCTAGTATCTGATGGTTTTCAGTCACTGCGGTGCCCTCCGCTGCTGCTATCGGGCCTTTGGGCGTTATGGCCGTGGGAGATTGTTGCGTTTTGGAAAAAATATCCATTGTGGATTGCTTATTCTTGCTCACAACCCCTTGCGTCGCCATCCTGCGGCCTCCGTTATGCGCCAGAGGTTGCCTGAACTCGGGTGTGTCAGCCCTGCTTCTCTGTATCGATTCAGCGCCGATGTGCCTTCCCAACCGTGGGGCGATTATCCTGGAGGAGCCCCAGCGTTAGCTTATGTCTGCTGAGCCCTTACTCAAAATGGATTGTGCCCTCCCACATTTCAAAGTGTCTCTCTGTGTCCTAGAGACCACGCTTTCCATTTAAGTGACCACCTAACTTCCAGGCTCCACGTAGTCTGCGCATCATTGTCTATGTCCCCATCCACTTGAGCTCGCCCTCCATGTCACGCTTCTATGTGGTGGCGTCCACTGTTCACTCCTTGGCTCCTCAGGGGACAACTACCTCTTGTAGCCCTCCATTGTATTAACAGAGCTCCCTATATTATGCTGTTCCCTTCTGCCAGGAGCACAATAGCCCTTCATTAGAGCCTGTTTAGTGTTTGTCCCCTGTGTGTTCCAGTGGACATTGCTGCCGGGTGTCCTTTTCCCACCCTCATCAGCCGCTGTAGTACTCTTTATGAAGCCGCCGTGCACCGTTCGCCACCTCTTGCAGCAGTCTACCGCTTATTAATCAGTGCCGTGCAAGCACTTCTTGCGTTCATCGGAGCGCGGCCCATCCGTTCCAGTGGCACTGCGCAGGGTCGCTCTGCCTGGCTTTGCTTGGGCGCGCGCCTCGTGACGATGCCGTGTCCCGGTGCCCCCAGTCTGATTCCTCACGGGATCGCTCCACTTGCAGTGCGCTGCTTAGGCTCCCGCTGCGTGCGAACAGGGACTGCACAGCGCTGCGTGCCAGCCCCTTGCCTCGTGCTCTCACTGTCCCCAGGCACTTGTCCTCCAGGTCGGCCCGCCCTCGGTGTGGTCCGCGTCGCAGGCCGACGTGACACAATGTAAGCACACGGCTTACCGCCGCGGGGGTTCCGCTTCGCCTCCGCTCGCCATCATCATTCTTTCCCTACGGCTGCCAGCTTTATATTGCCGCTCCGGGTGCTTCAGTTTCGTTTCCTTTGTTGTCGGACATTTTGCGAAACAATGTATCCAGCAGCAGCGGTCTCCACCAAGCGATTCCTCCTGAATTCCACACACGATGAACTCGATCTCCATACAGCGTGCAAAGCACATGTTCCCATGCATATGCTGTCAGTCTTGGACCCAATAGAGCGTTTTTGTAGGTAGTTTTCACGGATCATTTGTCGGATCCTTCGGAGCTGCCAGGAAGCACGTCCTACTCCATGGCTGCCCAAGCCTCGCCCCCGAATGAAAAATTTTGTTATGTTGGAGTCAATTTATGATGCCTGCTCTCCTGAGCTCAGATAGCACTTGGCTGATTCAAAGGAAATAGATTCAAAGAAGCTAGCTAAGGCTGCTGACTTGTGGGTTGCCAACAGGGCTACTCACAAGGATTCTGGGGTAACTCAGAAAAAGAATGAGGGGAAACAGCCTAAAAAGGACTCCAAAGAGAATTCCAATAATTCCAATTCCAAAGAGGTCCCCAAACAGCACCATAAGAGTAAGCCACATGGGAAACCAAATCTGGCTAGTGTACCTTTTGGTAGGAAGCAAAATTGAGTGGGCACCACAGGGATATCACGTATTTCTGGCGTTTATCAGAAGTCTCTATAGAGATAAATCTTTATCAGAAGGTTGAATCCTGTATGCAGGAGCTGGCTGTATAAGGCCTGGAGACACCCAGGCCCAGAAATACAGAAAAAACACAAAGATTAGGTGAAGACCCAATCATACAGCCGCTCTCTGAAGTCCCTAGTTGGGTTCTGTATTCGTTGTAATTCCACTCAATATAAATCATTTAGTACAAATTCTTAACAGAGTACGAAAGTCAAATATATGTTGGTTTTTCAGAATCGATTTTATCCATCAAGTAAAGGATTATTATTTCATACAAAGAGGTGACTAATGGCCACCCAACTATCCTTCATGAGGAAGAGATTGCCACCCATCACTCTATTCATAGACTTATCATGTGCCAATGCATTTCGGAAATAATCCTTCATCAGGGCAAGTCTAGAGTATAACGTTCACATACAATTACAATTTTGTCAACCATAAGCAAATTTCCATATTTTGAACAACACAAGTATTCGACATTCATCGTTCAAATAATTGAAAGAGTAAAAAAGTGCACATACCGGGTCACGTAATGAGCCGGAACAGAAGGAAAATCCAAATCAAAAAGAAGAAAAGCAAATCAATACACAAGTCGGTCAATACGTCTTGTAACAAAATGGTGGAATTCATGTGTTTACCTGATGTTGGAGAGTAATGGCAAAAAATATATCTTTTGGAGTGCAAGCTGCTTCCGCCGTAAATGGAGAGCAGGTGCTGTAAACGGTAAGAAAAAATAAAATAAAAAATCCAATGTAGAACTTATCTTAGGTCTAGCAAATCTCTAATAGTAAACTCAGATGGTAGCTTACCCTAGAACGAAGCAGAGGGTTCCCTCTGTGTCTTACTGAAAGCAGACTGTCTTCGTTGCTTCGGCGCGTTGCCGAGCAACCTAGTTTTAACGGACACGTGATAGAAGGCAAAGTGTCCTTCCTGTTTAGACGCGTTGCCGAGCAACCCGGCATGTGATGTCGGCTTCATGAAAATTG
The DNA here is from genome assembly GCF_040938575.1 of Ambystoma mexicanum. Lineage (NCBI taxonomy): Eukaryota > Metazoa > Chordata > Amphibia > Caudata > Ambystomatidae > Ambystoma > Ambystoma mexicanum. The sequence goes on along the minus strand of NC_090934.1, from coordinate 1,234,997,349 downwards.
TCAGTAATTATAGGCAAAAATTCTCCTATAATCAGAAATGCTTACTACGTGGTCCTCTAGGGAAATTATTGATAAAAAAGTGATACAAAAAGGGAATAAGTGGAATGCCGTCTATAGACATAGAAAAAATACTACAACGTTCTTAACAAGGATGAATGGAGTCAAGAGAACAACTCTTGGGCTGTGTTTAAAGTAAATATGTGCCTACATGCCGCTAGTGGTGTCGTCTAGACAGACGGCACCTCGGGCCCTGGGAGACCCAGGACGCGCAGAATGGAGGACATTATGGTCATTAATCATATAAATTCAAGCATTAGTGTAAATCTCAACCAAACGATATCAGACATCACAAAGCAATACAAATGAAAAAAACAATTAGAGAAAAACATAATCAGAGAAAACAGTGGTAGTTGATCTCCTCATTAAGCCCATAGGGTGCCAGGCTTCCAAGCTTGTCGATCCAGTACGTCTCTCTACGATTCAAGCGTTGGCCTAAATCTTCATGAGGACTATTTTTAGTTAGTGCTTCCAAAATCACAAATTTTATTTGTGACACGTTATGTCCATTGGTCATCCAATGTCGTGCCACTGCTGAGTTCATGTTTGCATTACGAATGCACGATCGATGTTCTCCCCATCTCAATTTGGCTGTTCGTGTTGATTGTCCTACATAAAATTTCCCACAAGGGCATTTAATGCCATAAATGATATTGCTACTGTCACATGTGGCAAAAGTCTTGAGCATAATCTTCTGCCCTGTCCTTGGATGGTTAATGGAGTTTCCTTTAATAACAAAATTACAGTTAACACACTGTAAACACGGAAATGTCCCAGTCCGCTGAGTCGTTGGTTTTCTGGCTGCAGATTTCGTTTGTACCAGTTCATCTCTTAGGTTCCTGCTTCGTTGGTATGCAAAGATAGGTTTTTCGCTAAAGATTTCTTGGACTCGGATGTCATTCTTGAAAATTTCCCAATGTTTCATGATAGTTTTCTTAATCTTTGTGCTTTGTGTAGAAAACTTGGATACGAATACCGGTGACTTTAATTCTCTCTTTCTTATGGAGTTCTGTTCTGATAAGAGAGTCTCTCGTGGTAGGGCATCAACTCTGTCTGATGCCTGATCAAGTTCATCCTGTTTGTATCCCCGAGCCAAAAATTTCTCTTTCATTTCCATCTGCTGAGTCCTGTAGTCTTCAGGATCACTGACAATTTTCTTGACCCTCAGTAGTTGACTATATGGCAAATTTTTCAGTAAACTTGGCTGATGGAAACTGAGACGATGCAGGAGATTGTTCCGATCTGTCGCTTTCCGAAACAGTGAGGTGCTATAGTTAGTTGCTTTCTTATGAACCTGTACATCAAGGAAAGTTATAATTTCATGTGAGAGCTCTCTGGTGAACTGTATCCTCTGGTCAATGCTGTTCAGATACAAAAAGAAAGTTTCAAATGACTCTCTTGTACCTTTCCAAATTCCAAAGATATCATCTATGTATCTCGTCCACAATCTAATATCCTTCTTCCATTCTTGTTTGTTCAATACATGATCTGTTTCAAACTTATGCATGAAGCTGTTCGCATATGAGGGCGCCATAGTAGCTCCCATCGAGGTCCCTGCTGTCTGTAGAAAGAATTGATTTCCATACTGAAAATAGGAGTTCTCTGAAATAAATTGTAGTAACGCCAATATAAATTCCTTTTGGGCACGTATTTCAGGTACTCTCAGTAGCAACCATTCTACTGCTTCCATCCCCAGGTCATGGGGTATGGAGGTGTATAGACTTTTCACGTCTATTGTAAACATCAGGTCTTCAGGCAAAGGTGTCAACAAGCTCAGTTTTTGCAGGAAATGGGTGGTATCTCTTGTGTAAGTACTGGTCTCCTGTATCAATGGCTGTAGGAAAAAATCTATGTAGACCCCCAAGGGTTGGTTAATGCTTTCTATCCCTGCCCTACCACGAGAGACTCTCTTATCAGAACAGAACTCCATAAGAAAGAGAGAATTAAAGTCACCGGTATTCGTATCCAAGTTTTCTACACAAAGCACAAAGATTAAGAAAACTATCATGAAACATTGGGAAATTTTCAAGAATGACATCCGAGTCCAAGAAATCTTTAGCGAAAAACCTATCTTTGCATACCAACGAAGCAGGAACCTAAGAGATGAACTGGTACAAACGAAATCTGCAGCCAGAAAACCAACGACTCAGCGGACTGGGACATTTCCGTGTTTACAGTGTGTTAACTGTAATTTTGTTATTAAAGGAAACTCCATTAACCATCCAAGGACAGGGCAGAAGATTATGCTCAAGACTTTTGCCACATGTGACAGTAGCAATATCATTTATGGCATTAAATGCCCTTGTGGGAAATTTTATGTAGGACAATCAACACGAACAGCCAAATTGAGATGGGGAGAACATCGATCGTGCATTCGTAATGCAAACATGAACTCAGCAGTGGCACGACATTGGATGACCAATGGACATAACGTGTCACAAATAAAATTTGTGATTTTGGAAGCACTAACTAAAAATAGTCCTCATGAAGATTTAGGCCAACGCTTGAATCGTAGAGAGACGTACTGGATCGACAAGCTTGGAAGCCTGGCACCCTATGGGCTTAATGAGGAGATCAACTACCACTGTTTTCTCTGATTATGTTTTTCTCTAATTGTTTTTTTCATTTGTATTGCTTTGTGATGTCTGATATCGTTTGGTTGAGATTTACACTAATGCTTGAATTTATATGATTAATGACCATAATGTCCTCCATTCTGCGCGTCCTGGGTCTCCCAGGGCCCGAGGTGCCGTCTGTCTAGACGACACCACTAGCGGCATGTAGGCACATATTTACTTTAAACACAGCCCAAGAGTTGTTCTCTTGACTCCATTCATCCTTGTTAAGAACGTTGTAGTATTTTTTCTATGTCTATAGACGGCATTCCACTTATTCCCTTTTTGTATCACTTTTTTATCAATAATTTCCCTAGAGGACCACGTAGTAAGCATTTCTGATTATAGGAGAATTTTTGCCTATAATTACTGACAATTTTCATGAAGCCGACATCACATGCCGGGTTGCTCGGCAACGCGTCTAAACAGGAAGGACACTTTGCCTTCTATCACGTGTCCGTTAAAACTAGGTTGCTCGGCAACGCGCCGAAGCAACGAAGACAGTCTGCTTTCAGTAAGACACAGAGGGAACCCTCTGCTTCGTTCTAGGGTAAGCTACCATCTGAGTTTACTATTAGAGATTTGCTAGACCTAAGATAAGTTCTACATTGGATTTTTTATTTTATTTTTTCTTACCGTTTACAGCACCTGCTCTCCATTTACGGCGGAAGCAGCTTGCACTCCAAAAGATATATTTTTTGCCATTACTCTCCAACATCAGGTAAACACATGAATTCCACCATTTTGTTACAAGACGTATTGACCGACTTGTGTATTGATTTGCTTTTCTTCTTTTTGATTTGGATTTTCCTTCTGTTCCGGCTCATTACGTGACCCGGTATGTGCACTTTTTTACTCTTTCAATTATTTGAACGATGAATGTCGAATACTTGTGTTGTTCAAAATATGGAAATTTGCTTATGGTTGACAAAATTGTAATTGTATGTGAACGTTATACTCTAGACTTGCCCTGATGAAGGATTATTTCCGAAATGCATTGGCACATGATAAGTCTATGAATAGAGTGATGGGTGGCAATCTCTTCCTCATGAAGGATAGTTGGGTGGCCATTAGTCACCTCTTTGTATGAAATAATAATCCTTTACTTGATGGATAAAATCGATTCTGAAAAACCAACATATATTTGACTTTCGTACTCTGTTAAGAATTTGTACTAAATGATTTATATTGAGTGGAATTACAACGAATACAGAACCCAACTAGGGACTTCAGAGAGCGGCTGTATGATTGGGTCTTCACCTAATCTTTGTGTTTTTTCTTTTTTTAGTGTACCTTTTGGTCCCAAACCAGAAGGAGGTCAGAACAGGCCACCATTCTTGAAGGCATTTGGAACATGCTATGTCTGTAAGGCAACTGACCATGTGAAAGGGGATCCCAGATGTAAGGGTAAACCTTCAGGGGTTCACACTGTCTCCTTAGCCTTCGCTCCAGAGGAGGAAGTACAAATGGCAAGTGGAAACTTTCTACTACTGGCTGATGATCCCATAGGAGTCTCAGCTAGTGTTTCTTTAGTGTCCCTGGGGTTGTGGAAACAACAGAATTTATATATATATATAATTCTATCCCAGATAATACTAAAGAGTATTATAAGGACAGTGTCCAAGTGAATGGTCAGGAGACTCCTGACATTAGGGACACTGGGGCCAGCATAACTGTGGTGGATGAATCTTTTTTCAAGGCAGAGGATGTTGCTAAGGCACACAAACGCTGGAGTTTGCTGGAGGGCCTGTGCAGATGCTTCCCCAGTTACCAGTTCTCATCCAGTGCAATGATATGACTGTGAAGATACCTGTCAGTGTACAATGTGAGGTACCAGGAAGGGTTCTGTTGGGAAATGACTTGAAAACTCTTGGAGTAGTGTCACAAACTCCCAGACCTCCTCGTTAAAGGTTACAGGAGCTAACCTGACCTGCAAGGGAGAAAACCATGAGAGGTTCTCCCAAGGAGATGATGAGAAAAGAAATCACTCCTACTCCACTAGACCTACTTACTGCTACATCTGAGGAACCGGAAGCAAAGGGGAAACCCAAGACTTCTAGAAGGAAACCAGCAGCAAGCACTCCAGTGCTTCCAACTAGGACTTCCCCTAGGTTGTCCAAAGTTACACCTGTAACTCCACCTCCAGCTGAGGCTGAGAGGGAGGTACAACCCTGTGTGGTTGAACTAGACTCTAAAGAGACAGAGCTAGTAGAAGGCCAAGAACCTATTGGAGATCTGGATCCTGTTGACCATCCTGAGCTGCAGTCTTTACTGGCAGAAGGTGGACCCAACAGGGCAGACTTCAGTAAGGGACAAAGAGAATGTCCAACTCTGGAAGGTCTTCGCCACCAGGCAGCTTCTCAGGCTGATGGGCAAGAGCCTGGGAAGTATAGGTTACACTGGGAAGATGGCCTCTTCTACAGTGAACCGACTGAGTTTGCACCTGGAGACTACAAGAGACTTGTAGTGCCTCAAGAAAACAGACTCCAGTTCTTGCAACTAGCCAATGAGATTCCTTTGGCTGGTCACTTGAGTTTCAAGAAGACCAAGGAAAGACTCTCTCTCTACTTTTATTGGCCAAAGATGGGGGCTGAGGTAGATAAGTTCTGCAAGGGCTGCCACACCTGCCAAACTTCTGGTAAGAGTGGTTCCAAGAATGTGGCACCTTTGTGCCTCTCCCAGTAGTGGGAGTCCCATTTGAGAGGGTAGGAATTGACATTGTTGGTCCCCTTGATCCTCCAACCTCCTCAGGCAACAGGTTTATCCTTACTGTAGTAGACTATGCTACTAGGTACCCTGAGGCAATTCCTATGAGGACTGTTATGGCGCAAGCTGTGGCTAAGGCCCTCCTTGGTATTTTTACCAGGGTTGGGTTTCCTAAGGAGGTCATCTCTGACAGGGGGTCAAATTTTATGTCCCACTACATGAAAGCCATGTGGAAAAACTGTGGAGTTACCTACAAGTTCTCGACCGCCTTCCACCCTCAGACAAATGGATTGGTTGAAAGGTTTAATAGGACCATGAAGAGCATGATCAGTGCTTTACAGGAACCCCTTAAGAGAAAGTGGGATCTTCTACTGCCATGCCTTATCTTTGCTTATAGAGAAGTCCCTCAGGAGGGAGTAGGTTGTAGTCCCTTTGAATTTCTTTATGGCCATCCAGTCAGAGGTCCATTGGCCCTGATTAAGAAGGGGTTGGAGAGTGCTCCTACCCCCAAGCCATTCAGAGTGACTGACTACGTGATAGGACTCCGGAGGAGAATGTCACAGATGATGGCCCAAGCTAGTGATAACCTGAAGGCTGGTCAAGCTTTGGTCAAGCATTGGCATGATCAAAAGGCTAACATGGTTGTGTTCACTCAAGACCAGCTAGTTCTCGTTATGATACCAACAAGGCAGAGGGCCTTGCAAGACAAATGGATGGGACCCTTCAAGGTTGTGGGAAAACTTGGAGAGGTGAACTAACTGGTGGACTTGGGTAATCCCAAGGAGGCTCCCAGAGTCTTCCACACCAACAGACTGAAGGCTTATGTCTCTAGGCCTGAAGTAGGAGCGTTGCTTCTAGCTTCAGCAGAAGAGGAAGAAGAGAGTGAACCTCTCCCTGATCTCCTCAGAGGCTTATCTTTGGATGAAAAGATTGAAGAAGTTAATCTCTCTTCAAATCTGACACCTGAGCAACAAGAGGAGTGCAAATCTATGTTAAATCAGTTTGCCTCCCTGTTCTCACTTTCACCAGGCTTGGCCCCTTGGGGCCAGCATGACATACTCACTGGTGACTGTCTGACTGTAAAAAGCAGAGGGTACAGAATGTCAGAGAATGTAAGAACCCACATCAAAGGAGAGGTCAGCAAGATGCTTGACCTCGGGGTAATAGAGCCCTCGATGTCCAGTCATATTTTCGAATACAATATTTTCGAAAGTCAAAATGTCGAAAATATTTATTCGAAAATAAAAATGTCGAATTACAAAAAAGTCGATTTTTTTTTCAATTTTTTTTCGAATTAATGTTTAAATAAATGATTAATTAATAAATATTTTATTAAACATATTTTTTTAAATAATGAAAGGTATATCCATGGTGGGTGGGAGGGGTTGGGGTAGGGGTTTAGGGTGGGTTTTTTAATTAATTAATTAATTAATTAATTAATTAATGTTTTATTAAATATTTTTTTTAAAAAAATTAAAGGTATATCCATGGGGGATGTTGGGGGCGATGGGGAGGAGGGGGGGTTGGGGTAGGGGTTTGGGATGGGGGGTTGGGGAGGGACCCCCCCCATAAAAAACGTTAGTATTTATGACATTTTACATAGTTATTTTAGCATTGGTTGTTCGATTTTTTTTTCAACATTTTATTTTCGAATTAATGACTTTTTCTATTATATGTATGTGATTTCGACATTTTTGAATTCGACATTTTTGAATTCGACATTTTTGTAATTCGACATTTTGTTTTCGATATTATGACTACAAACCAGAGCCCTCTACTAGTCCATGGTCTAGCCCAGTTGTGTTAGTACCAAAGCCAGGATCCAAAGAATTGAGATTCTGTGTGGACTATAGAGCGCTTAATGCAGTCACCAAGACTGATGCCCATCCTTTGCCAAGGACAGATGAGTTGGTGGATAGACTTGGTTCAACCAAGTACCTCAGCTCATTTGATCTGACGTCAGGCTATTGGCAAATAGCCCAGACAGACCATGCCAAGGAGAAAACTGCATTTTCTACCCCAGTTGGCTTATACCAATTTAAGGTTATGCCTTTTGGACTGAAACATGCACCTGCTACATTCCAAAGGATGGTAAATCAGGTTCTGACTGGGGTGGAGGACTTCTGCATGGCATACTTGGATGACATTGCAGTGTTCAGCCAATCCTGGGAAGAGCATGTTGACCACCCAGGACATGTTTTGCAGGCTCTTGAGAAGGCCAATCTGACGATAAAGGCAAGTAAATGCCAGATTGAACAGAGTAAAGTGGTCTACCTTGGACATGAGGTAGGAGGTGGAGAAATAAGGCCTTTGCCCAGTAAGATTGAAGCTGTGCAAAATTGGACAACACCTACTACGCAGACCGAGGTTAGAGCCTTCTTAGGTCTCACTGGATACTACAGTAATTTCATAGAGAACTATGGGACCATAGCTTCTCCACTGAATGTGATCTCCTCTCCTAAGTTCCCTAAAAAGGTCAGATGGAATGAGGAGTGCAATTAGGCCTTTGAAAACCTGAAGAAAGCCCTTTGTCAAGCTCCAGTACTAAGAGCTCCTGTCTACCACTAAACTTTCATTGTGCAGACAGATGCTTCAAATGCAGGTATAGGTGCAGTCCTTAGTCATCTGGATGGGAAAGGTAGGGAACACCCCATTTGCTTCGTCAGTAGAAAACTGAAGGACCCTGAAACAAGGTGGGCAACCATTGAAAGAGGGTGTTTTGCTATTGTGGGGGCTCTGAAGAAGTTTAGGCCATACTTGTATGGTTCTACTTTTGTTATTCAGACTGACCACCAACCCTTGAGATGGTTAATGCAAATGAAAAGGGAGAACCCAAAACTATTGAGATGGTCAATTTGCCTCCAAGGGTTTGATTTCACCATTGAGCACAGGTCAGGGTGTCACCACCAAAATGCTGATGGTCTCTCTAGGATGTTTGTAACCGACTAGAGGTATGAGATTCATCCAGGAGTGGATTCAATCCTCCTGTCCCTTAGTCGGGGGGGGCGAGCGTTAGGGAGAATTCTCTTATAAGGCTAATTTCCCAAACCTACTGAGTCCCCCAGCAGCTTTGCTGGATTTTTGGGGTTTGTTTTTTTAATCCTGCTAAGAGTGAGACTCTTTTTCTCCCACTCTTAGGCATGATTTGAGGCATGTCTTTGACTTATTGTGTGCTTATGGGCTATGGGGTATTTTACCCCCTAGGGTATCATCTGTTTTAGTGTATGTGTTACACAGCACCTTCAGTGCAGTAACACAGGGGTGTCATAGTGACCCCCAAACATAGACTCCATACCCTGGGACTGACTACTGTCTCCCAGGGCATGTAAAGTCACCATTGGCTTTACTAGTCCAGAATTGTGAACAGAACCAGTACAAACCATCATATTGTTGAAGTACTGGAAGGGGCTAATTAGGTTGCCCCTGGGTCTGTTTCCAAGGGGGCACTGTCCCGTCCCCCCTTGTTGAGTTTCTGGCTGGTGGCAGTGGTTAGCACGCAAAATATTCCACCAGAATATTTCCTATGGGATTTTCCCATTGATTTTAAACGCACCACTTTTTGGTGCAATGTTAAAGATACCGCCGGTTTATTTATTTAATATAAAATCACCGGTTGGGTCTTTTCGCCAGAACTCTTTTCTAAAATGGCGTTTGTGTCCGTCTCTGTAACTCCTACCAAGGTCGGCCCTTTGTTCCACTTTTTGGCGGGCTTCTCCACAGAAGCCCTCCAACTGGTGCCACTCTGTCTGGGTTCCACAGGATGTGTGGGTGGGGGAATTGGCACCCTGGACGGCGTTGCTTTAGCAACCCAAGGTGCACTCTGTTCTGATTGGCCCAGTGGTGAGCCGCCCGGCTCACCACTTAGCATGTATGAGTGACAGCTAGGCTGCTGAATGGGGGGTTTTCTGCATAAAAGCAGGGCTTTTGGGACTGGAACTTCAGAAGTCGCCACAGGACCTAAGAAATCCGAAGAGGGGAGAAGCTGAGCCATCTGCAACGACGACACCACCGGTGGAGCCCTGCTGCAACGACCTCACCACTTTCCCGACGACAAGAGAAGATCTTCTGCTGAAAGAGTTTTCTTCCTCTGAGCTGGTGGGATCAACCAGTTTGCCATTCGCCTTCCAGGACGTCTCTTGGTCGAATCGCCCGTGTCAAGCACCCCGGCGGCCGGATAGCCAAACTTCACCACTGTGACCGCAAATAAAAGGAAATCACCTTTTTACCGAACGAACTCCACGGCTGGTCTCTTCCCTGGGCAGTGCAACGACTCCAAGTTTCCTCCTCGACGAGATCTTCTCTTCCCCTGTTCGAAACCACGAACTGCACCCGCTGGAGCTTCCTCAACTTTAAAGGTACTGTGTTCCACCTGGCCTCCCTTTCTACGGATTGCTAAAGGTGACCCTTAAATCCTTGGCTTTCCAACTGGGTTGGCCCCCAGACCTTCTAACTTTACCTTCTGAATCAACCCAACCTCTTTTGAACATTTCTACAAAGACTTGAATGCATTCCTCAACTGTGTGATCTTGGGCACATCTCACCTTGCTCCATTTAAAGTGGGCCTGGCCTATGAACTTTGGCTCTACAGTAGACTCTGCCTTTCACTAACTTGTTTTGGTCTTATAAAAGTGTTGGGAACTGTTTTATTTTCATGACCTGCCTTTTTCTCTCCCTTTTACTTAATTATTGGAGTGCCATCTAAGTTACGCACTCACATCTGTTTTTACAAATAGTAGTGTTTTGACTTAGACTTGTCTAATAATTCTTAAGGGAGGTGTGTATACTTTTCTGATTGTGTTTGAACTTGCTTTTGATCTATAGTGCTAGTGTTTTTTCTAAAGTGTGTGTTAAGTAATCATATACTTTTGATATCAAGCTCTGGTCAGTGTGTGCTTGCTCTACTGTGTTTTTAGCCCTATTGTGTATCCTCTGTATACTGCCCTACTCTTCTTGAGAGAGGTCTGACTGCTCAGCCACAGCTACCTGGTAAATCTGGGTGGTACAGACTGCTACCAGGGAACTGCACAGGATTCTGCCTAACACCGGAAAAAAGATGCTCCCCATTTCCATTCGGCCCTGAATGGGAATGGGGAGGTCGGATGCACAGTGCTGGTGCATCCGACTAGCTGTGCTCGTGGGTGCCTGGCGGGCAGGAAGGCACCCGCGAGCACAACTCGTAGTTTGCTGGTCTGGGAACTACAGTACCAGCAAGCTTACCGGTACCGTAGTTCCCAGACCAGCAAACTTATAATGAGGCCCAATGTATATTACCATTATGTATATATACTGTGCGGTACTTATTACCTGTGTGATTGTCATACAGCTAACTAAAATGACGGGGCATCATTATAACCCTGGCGGTAGCCATGCCTGTAAAACAGTCACAGCTGTCGCCGCAGTTGCAATTTTTCCGGCACCCATAGGGCTCAATGGGAATGGGGACGTCGGATGCAGCGGCACCGTCAACAACGGTGCCGGTGCATCCAACATGCTGCGCTCACGGGTGCCGCTCTGCCCGCCAGGCACCCGCAAGCACAGCTCGTAGTATGGCAGTCTGTGGACTACGGTACCGGCATGCTTACCGATACCGTAGTTCCCAGACCGCCATGCTTATAATGAGGCTGCATGTAATGTATCGGTTTGAAATTCACTTATTGCACATTAAGCCCTCACTGTCACAAATATCACCTGTTCGCATGTATTCAAATGTAACAGCCTTGAAAAGGACTGTTGAGGTCGAAACATGTGTCGGTTGACCACTTAAGACTATTTGTCTATAAACACTAATAAAACCACTATCGGTTTTGAAAAACTTTTGTGTAGATATCCATCTATCGAATTAACTGGTTAACTAGCGCAAGGTATCCGAGACCAAACAGCTTTCTATTTCCTACCTACCCATGACCACACAGCTAAACAACCCTAGACGAAATAGAGTGAAGCGCAAGAGGAGTTTCAGACCTAGGGCCGAACCTTTCTGTGTGCATAAAAAGAAGTTTCTCTTATCCAGTGTTCCCCGATGTGGACACAGGAGTCTCGTGAAAATTGGTGGACTAAGAACAAATCTGCATTTGAAATAAAAAACACGGGTCTAGTCATACCGTACATGAGGGTCCTCAATCGTGAGGAAACTATATTGAAAACAGGATGAGTTTGTAAATTGGGGGCTGATGTGCTACCCCGCTTTCACCCTATTCGATGAACTGCCAGCACTCAATTTTCGTGACCCGTCTCCAAGGATCTCAACACTTTGGCGGGAGTCTCCTAGCATTTAAAAGCTTTGAGCAAAAACGCCCGGCGTGCGCAGCAGATCACCTTTACAGTGCGTAGGATCAACATCAGAAAGCTTGAAAGCAGCACACGAACGCCCACTTGGCACAGTGGCAGCCATATTGGAGTGATGATTTTCATTGCATACACAATAAATTGTTAAGGCGAACACTTCTAGTTGTTAAAGTGAATTAAAGTAATATTGTGGGCCAATGAATTTATTCATTAAGAACCATAGTTTGGGTAGAAAGTCTGTAAACCTGCCTTTGTTCTAACCTGAACAGTCTGTTGGACATTGATAGATTCTGTGTATACGCTTGAGGTGAATCCACCACACCATCTTAAATCGCATTCAGTGTACGAGTTTTCCAGAAAGTGGTTAATAAGTGGTGCCTGAAATGTCTTGTTGTGAATTGTTGAACAGTGTTCTGTTATTCTGGTCACAATTGGTCAACAAGCAAGGGGGAACAAGGTCTCCCCCCCTCGTGGACCTGTCCATCCAGATATGGGAGTGGGCCGTGCTTCATGGTGTCTGGCTGCTTGCAGTACACATCCTGGGCCAGCTGAATGTTACAGCAGATGCCCTCAGCCGGCGGACAGTGGTCAGCTACGAGTGGGAGTTGAAGGCAGAGGTCCTCTCATGGATTTTTCTGCGTTGGGGCACACCAGAGGTGGACCTCTTCGCTACGGCGGTAAACAAGAAGCTTCCTCAGTATGCCTCCAGAGGGGGGCTGGAAGCCTCCTCTCTGGGGGATGCTCTTGAGATTCCATTTCACAACATGAGAGCTTACGCCTTCCCGTCTCTGCCTCTAGTTAATCCAGCAATTTGGAAGCTGAAGAAGTCGGTAAACTGTTCCCTTCTACTCATAGCCTCGTGGTGGCCGGCCAGGTTTTGGTTCTCAGAACTTCAACACCTGTCGATGTATCCGCCGATCAGGTTGCCAGTGCCCCTCGATCTTCTCCACCAAGGGGAGAAGCAGATGTGGCACCCTTCCCCACAATCATGGTGCCTGAGTTCAAGTCTTTAGAGCATCTTAACTTGTCTTCGGATAACATGCGTATTATCCAGACACCCAGGAAACCCTCGACCAGATCCCAATACAGGAGTAAATGGCTCAGGTTCTGTCATTGGTGTTTAGAAAAGCAGTTGGATCCAAGGGTGGCTACGATTGACACTGTGCTGTCCTTCGTGTCCTCCCTAGCAGAGTCGGGTGTTCACGTTCTGTCATGCAGAACTTACCTTTCAGCGGTTTCCGCTTATCTTTCTACGGAACAATGCTCTTATTCTCTGAGTAACCCAGTGGTTAAGAGGCTTTTTGCAGGCTTGACATGCCTCTACCCTCCGGTTCGTAGTCCGCACCCGCCGTGGGACCTGAATGTAGTCCTGACGGCACTGTGCCATAAACCCTTTGAACCAATGGCCACGGTGGACCTCAAGTACCTATCATGGAAAGTGTCCTTTCTGGTCGCAGTTAAGTCAGCGAGGAGAGTGAGTGAGCTCCAGGCCTTGTCAGTGGAGCATCCATTCTTGGTCTTTCACAAGGACAAGGTAGTCCTACGTACAAACCCGGCCTTCCTACCGAACGTGGTAAGTGAATTCCATCTGAATCAGTCGATCTCCTTACCGGTCTTTTTTCCGAACCCTGCCTCAGAAGCTGAAAGGGTTCTGTACTGTCTTGATGTCAGAAGGGCTCTTAAGTTGTACCTTGATGGGACTAACGAGCTTAGGAGTTCTTCTCAACTTTTTTGACCTTCGGTAACCACAGGGTAAGCAGGCGTCTAAGGCTACTATTTCTCGGTGGATCGCCGCCTGCATCACAGAGTTTTTCACCGTCCAAGGGCTGAAACCTCCTAAGGGTATTCATGCACACCTGGTGCGGGGCAAGGCAGACACGGTTGCTTTTCAGAAATATGTCCCCTGGGAGTCCATCGCTAGGGCAGCTACTTGGACCTCCCCATCTGCTTTTTGTAAGCATTATTGTCTCAAGAGCTGATGCTCAGTTTGGTCAGGCTGTGCTGAAGAACCTTTTTCAGTAAGGGGTATTTCCATCCACCCATAGTTCCTGTTAGGAGTGCTTTGGAATCTCCCATAAGTATGGAGGAAAGGGGACGGGACATAGGAGTATAACCAGGTTACTCACCGTAGTGACCACCTTACTCCTAGTCCATAGTCCCCTTTACTCCATACCCCCACCCGCCGTCCCCTCTAATAAGGTTCCTCTGTTATTGCTAATAGGTCTCTGAGCTGGCGATAGAAAAGGACTGATGGGCGATGCGCGGGGCGGAGCCAAGGTGGGCGGTGTTACGGCCACGTGCTAGGCCCCGCGCAAGAAAGAGAGGAAGGACACATTTTTGGAAACATTTTTGGATGCTTTTTACAAAGTGCTCCGGTCCCGTCCCACAGGACGGAGAGATGTCCCATAAGTATGGAGGAAAGGGGACTATGGACTAGGAGTAAGGTGGTCACTACGGTGAGTAACCTGGTTATTTGCAGCCACAGGAGGAGCGACGGTGGCTACCCAGACTGATTCCCTGGAAGGAGACCTGCAGCTCCATACTGCATATAGAGGGCATTGAGGTAGTTGGGGCAGCAGAGGCCAGAGCCGGGACAGAAGGCGATGGTGGTAAGTACAACAAACCCCATGTAAATGCCAATCGTGTGTCCAAATAAATGAATCCTCAGGCAGAGAAACAATATATGGCCAAGGGAATGTGTCTGACACATGTCAGTCCCAGCATATTTTATTTATTTGCATTTATAAGGCGCTTATACATCAAGAAAATTGTGTTTCAAAGCGCCCAGAGATCAAAGGGCAGGGGACAAGGGAAACAGCAAGACAACGGAAATTGCAAAATACAGAAAAACAGTCCTACTAGGCCTTTTAAACATTTGCATCGTGCAGTTGCAGGTAGAGAGAAGTCACGGGAAAGTGGGAAGTGCTAGAGGATGCACAGCGGGGTGAAGTGCCAGAAAGATATTTATTTATTGTGCATTTGTTAGGAGCTTATACAAGTAAAATCTGTTTCAAAACGCCCACAGGGCAAACGGGAGGGAACATGGGATAGAAAATAATTAATAGACTGGAAGATAAAGATGAATCTACTAGGCTTTGTGAGCATTCAGAGCGTGCAAGTGCAGACAAAGGAGAGGGGAAGGGGAAGATGAGGGTAAGTGCTGGAGTGCTCGTGGGAGAGCAGCAGGTGTAGTTGCCCAGTGCGGGAAGTGCTAGGGAACTTTTAGCTATAGTAAATCATTGGGTAAGTGCAGGCCTACAGTGGCGAAGGCCAGTAAGTACCAAGGCAAATGCTGTGTGTGGGCAGAGGCTAAAGTCGATTGGGTTTGGGTCGCCAGGACCCCGAAGGACACATAAGGGTCCTGGTCACCAATCACACCAACTGTGAGATTAGCAGAGGAGTGAGGAAGGGAAGAAGGGGGTGAAAAGGAAAGTCGAGAGGAGCTTCCGGAATTTGGGGAGGAAAGGGGAGGCTGTTCCATAAGACCATAAGATGGTGCCTGCTAAAGACAGAGATCGCCCACTGGCCCTCTGTTTAGCGAAACGCTGGACACACAGAGAGTTGGTACCACAGGAACATAGAGGTCTCAGCGAGAGTATTTAATAAGAGCAAGCTTCAGACAGCATGATCCCGGCCACAGACAGCCTTATAGATGATGCAGAGGGATTTGAACTTGATCCTTACAGCAACCGGGAGCCAGTGTAGAGTGTTTAGGGCAGGAGAGATGCGGTCCCTGGGTTTGAGGCCAAGGAAAAGTCTTGCTACCCTATTCTGGATTAGCTGGAGGGATCGTAGAGAGCAAGAGGGTAGATTCAAGAGAAGGCTTTTGCGGTAGTCTAGCCTAGAGAGAGAAACAGAGCTTTAGTAACATTGAACTGAAAAGGGAGAATTCCTTTGAAAAGGAAGAGTTGAAAGTTGGACTTCTTGACAATGTCCTGAATGTGAGGGTGGAAGGAAAGAGAGGGGCCAAAGATGACTCCAAGGTTTCTGGCTTCAGATAGAGAAGGGGGAGAGCCCATAGAGGATGGCCAGAGTGAGGGGAAGAAAGAATGGGCAGGGGTCCATATAGGAAGGATCTCATTCTTGCTGGCATTGAGGCGGAGATCGTTGGAGGTGCACCTGGGCAGACAGACAGTCACGGATGATGGAAGAAGCAAGTGGGTCAGCAGGAAGTTTGAAGAAGAGTTGTATCATCTGCTTAGCACTGGAAGTTGGTGGAGAAGGAGGAAATTATGAGAACCAGTGGAGCAAGGTAATTGTTAAATAGCCAGTGGAGAGGTTGGAGCTCTGGGGGGCACCACAGGTGGAGAACGAAGTATGTGAGGAGAAGGTACCCAGAATAACCTGTGACAGACTGTCACTTAGGAAGGAGGTCAGCCAGTCCAGTGCCTGCTCCGAGATACCCAGGGTATCATGGAGCCGTTTTATGAGGATGAAGTGGTTGACCGTGTAGAGTCCAGAGATGCAAGCAGTTCTACACAGGTGTTTGTTCAGAAGAGCAGTGCAGTTTCCCTGCCTCTGGATGCTCGGAATACAGATTGATGGTTGTGACGACCGCCAACAAGTTAGGTTTGTGAGGTAACCTGGGGGAAGGCCAGCTTCTCCAGAATTATTTTTCAGAGGAAGGGGCTGATAGAAATAGGGTGGTAGTTGGCTGGACAGGTAGGGTCTGTATAAGTTGTTTTCAGGAAGGAGCGCATAAGGAAGTGCTTGATAGAGGAGGGGAAAGATCCAGTAGTAAGAGAGTGGTCGCAAAAATCGGCAAGTGCAGGGGCAAGAGAGCCAATGGTGTCCTTGATGGTTCTGGAGGAGCAAGGGGATACCTGTTTGGAGGAAACCTTCATGGAGTGGACAACTCTAGTGACCTCGTCCGGTGTGATAGGAGAAAAGGAGGAAAAAGTGGATGGAGGAGGAGCGGCCAAAGGCGGCAGGTGATGGAGGACGGGATTGGGAAGGGGAAGATGAGAGAGAACTCTGGATGTCCTGAATTTTAGCAGTGAAGTAGGTGGCCAGTGAGTGCAGAGGGCCTGGGAAGGAAGATGCGAGGTAGAGACTGCAGATGGGTTGGCTAGTTCCTTGCATATTTTAAAGAGTTCAGCCATGTTGTTAGAAGCTCCAGAGACGTGGGCCTGGATGTGAGCCCTCTTCTTGCAGCGAATGGCAGACAAACAATCAATGTGCACTGCCACCACCCACATGTAGAAGCACCATCAGAGCAAACCGACCAACCAAACAGCATGACATTAGCAGGACACACACAATGTAGCATCAGTGTAATGCAAGACGACAGATGTGACTCGCTGAAGACTAACTGCATTCTCATCTCACCCCAACAGGCACATCCTCCGACAGCGGGAAGGCCACACCACCACCTACAGCCCAGTAAACACCTGTGGCCCAGCCAACAACTGCAGCCCAACCAACACCTGCAGCCCAGTCAACACCTGCGGCCCAGTCAACACCAGCAGCCCAATCAACACCTCTGGCCCAGCAAACACCTGTGACCCAACCACTTCCACTTGTGTTGACGGCTGCACAACCGCAACCATCACGGCCAGACATGTGACACACATCTCCAGTGGCCCCACCATCCCGCCCAATGCGCTTCCACCAGCCACTGCCCTATCCTGGCAGGTACGGTGAGGAGGAGGCGGCTTAGGAGTATCAGGATGATTTGGAGGAGCGCACCACCTACTCAACACCATCATCCAGCCTGGCCACCCTGCACAGCTCCCTTCTGGCACCCATGCCCAACATCTGGAACATGGATGTACCAATCTGTGGAATGGAGGAACGGCATGAGGCAATTGCCGAGATGGTTCAGCAGCAGCTGAACAAGTCTTGCATCATGGGTGAGTGCATGCAAGCCAGCAGCTGCAGGTGTGCACAGGCCCTGGGACGCATCACTGCTGCCTCGCCAACCTTGCCCAAAGAGTCTGGGAGGGGAATGAGTGGGTGTCAGCAATGGCATAGTCCCTCTCCCACACCCTGCAGGTCACCCTGGAGCACTTGGGGGCCCAGGGTTCTGTCCCACCCTCACCTGTGACCACCTCAGTGAGTTTGCAGCATGGCAGCCCAGCCTAGGGCCCCGTTGCCAAGAAGCCTAAAAAGTGACACCATTGGTTTTGACATTGTGAACTTTGGGTGTTTGGGGTGTGAGTTGACAGGGTGTGTGGGGAGTGGGAGGGTGTGTGTGCACAGGACATGGGAAGAGGGAGGGATGTGTGGAAAGAGAGGGGACATGGGGTTTTGTAGTTTGAATTTTTTGATCAATACGTTCTAGTTTTCATTTGAAGCAATGAGTGGATATTCCTTCTTTTGGTGAAAGTATTTATTGTGTGTGCTCATCATATGCAATAAGGTGCAAGGGAAGTACAGCGTGAAAGGGGTACTCAGAAGAAGTGCTCAATAAGTTCTTGACGGGCCATGTGCCCATCCCTGGTCTCCATGTGCACGTGCCTGGGCTTGGCTGGCGCTGCATCATCATCCTCTGGCGTAGGAATGTCCAGGTTTAGGGACAGGGGTATTTTGCATCTGACACAGATGTTATGCAACATTGCACAGGCCAGGACTATCTGCACCACCTTCTGTGGCCTGCATATGAGTGCACCCCAGACCGGTGTAGGCATCTGAAACGTGTCCTCAATAGGCCAAAGGGCTGCTCGACGGTCCCCCTGATTCTCACATGCGCCCTATTGTATGCCATTCCCTTCTGCATCTGGGGATCCCTCAGAGGGATCATCAGCCACTGAAGCAGCAGGTATCCAGAATCACCTGCAAGGGGTAAGGACACAAGGTTAGCCTTATCTTGTATGTGGCAGAACTGTTAATTTGCCATGTCTTACACTTAGCCTGTCTGTGTCGGTAAGCCACATCATACATCTGGTCTAATGGTATGGATGTGCCTTAAGCTCCTTGCTGCCCCCCCGAGACAGGAACTGTGTGTCATTTGTATCGTGCTGGGTTCTGCTCCCTGGGAGGGTTTGCTGGGGGTAGGAAATGTATTGCCACTAACTGACGATAGTGAGGACTCACAAGTCTGCATACAGACCTTCATAGTCTGAACTGAACATGAACATGCCTCTATCACACCACCGACTGCACGCACTTCATGACACCCACAATGAGGACAAAGCATACACATTCATGCATCAACACCATATGACGGCTACCAAGCACAGGAAGGCCCCAACGCTCAGTGACCGGTTCAGCGTCATTGAAGCTGCCAATAGCACATTAAAGCCCTCCACTCTTCTCCCTCTCAATCCCACTAACAGTCCCAACACTACTTCCATTGTAGAACCACCAGAGAGCAAAGAGTCTACACAAGTGGCAACAGTGCTCGGTACAAGACATATTGATATTCACATTGACATTTACACATGTGAGTAATGATGCTCGGCAGTGGTGTTGCCTGTGACAGCAGAATCTCAACGGTCAGTCTGTGCATGCATGCCCCAGGTCTCACCAGGACATACGTCTCATGGCCCTAGGTGGCACAGTCTACTGATACACTTGCTTTGGAGGGGTGGCAGTGTTGTATTCTGGTACCTGTAGTGCATTGCATGTGGATGTCCTTTGGGGTTTGAAATGGCCTGGTCAGTGACTGGTACTTCTCCAATCATGGTCTACTCCTATGTGTTGTGGCCTGTCCATTGAAGCATGCGCTGGTTGGACCTGCATGTGCAAGGGCGATTGATAGCCATGCATTTGTGGCATAGCCTGCAACCCCCCTCTCTTTGCCTGTCACCCATGCTGCAGTGTGGGTGTATATGTACATGTACTCACCCAACATCCAGGTCCTTTGTCCTCTGTGACATGCCATGTATGCCGTCAGGGTGCTGTTTCACATCACCATGGAGTTGTGGGTTTATCCTGGGAACCGGGCATAGCAGTGCGTGATGGTCAGGTCGGCGTCACATGTCACCTGGACATTGAGGGAGTGGTACTGCTTCTGGTTCCTGTAGACCTCCTATGAGGCATGGGGGCCACCAGCTCTACGTGTGTGCAATACAATGCTGGCCAACACATTGGGCATGCCCATAGTCGCAAAGAAGCGGGCCTTGGTGGTGTTTACTTGTGCCTAGGTGGTTGGGAGGGTGATGTGCTGGTCCCCATGGCATAGGAGGGTCTCCAGTACCTGCACCAGCACTCTGGAGAAAGCAGGCTGTGGTATGCCATGCAGCTGATCACAGAGTACTGGAACATGCCAGTGGCCTGGAAGTGCAGGACCGACACCAGCTTCAACAGCGATGGTATGGCTGTCCTAATACCGATCCTGCTCCCAATGTCATCTTGGATATGGGGCAGGAAATCAAGAATCATATCCCTGTTTAGGTGGTACAGGGTGTGTATCTGGCTCTATGAGCACCCAGGATGTGGCCATTGTGTGGGAAATCACAGCACGCCTCTGCCTCACCACATGCATCCCCATCATCATCCTCCTCCTCCTGTCCCTGGCCTCCTGTCGCCACTGCTGCTGCTCCGGCTCCATCAGCTGCCCATCAGTATGCAGCGCCTCCAAGTCCATGGCAGCAACAATGGGTGGCAGCATGGTTGTGTTGGAAAGTGTCCTTGGGGTAGGTGTCGCCCTTTAGTACTGTTCCTGTGTGTATTGGGTGCACCTGTGCGGATTGGGTGACCTGTGGCCTTATTTCCCCCATCTGGGTCGATTTACCGGCAGCTCCGAGGTGGTGGTGTCTCCAACATGAATTTGCTAGAAATACTTGTATATTTCTGCCTGTATTACCGGCAATTCCATGCTCATAATATGCCGGTCATACAATTGGGCCAGTAGTACCGGCTAATTTTTCTGGCATTGCCGGTATTACCAGCGCCATAATTCCGTGAGAGGTGTTACCAGCATCAGTGATTCCAGTGCGTGGGTTCTGTGTCACTCATGATTTGCCAGACTGATAATAGTGCCAGCATATGTCATTACTGGCACTTTATTACTGGACCTGCAAACTTAATCCAGCCAAATCGAAGCAAGCCACGCAGAGCAGACTTTGCCGTTACAGTTGAGAGCCAACGCAGCCTGGAGGCAGGACCACAACAACTGCATAGTGAGCTTAGACCCCACACAACTCTACCGAGCCCAGGTGGGTCAGGGAACTGCAGTTCTAAGGTCTCTGCCAGCAAGAGACCAAACCACCACCAATGCCAGAGAACAGCGTGCTGGAGAGAAGGCAGTCGCAGAGAAGGCAGCTGCAATGAAGATTCCGGAACCAGCATCCCCCTCAGGATGGGTCCACTGCAGATGGAGCGACCGTCTCCCCGTAGAAGGAGACCACAGAACTGCATGTACACAGTGTACAATAAAAGTAGGGAGGAGGGCTGTTGAGCTTTGCAGCACTAAGTGAGAGAATGAGTAACAAAGCCTTTCAAGTAACTCAAGGGCCCTGGGGGCCTAACGAAGAAGAGAACATAAACTCCAATGAAGAGGTTCAAGAATCACAATCCAAAAAGGAGATTAGAAACCACGATATAAATAAATCTCCAAAAGGGGTGAACAAGAAACCTATGCCTTAGAAAGGGAAAGCGTGAAGATGTAAAAGAGTCCTGATATGGGTTTGTGTGAAAGACATAGTTTTCCTGAAGAAGACACATGCCCGAGAGGCAAAGGCCTAGATTGGCCAGAGGGTGAAAGCCACAGACGGTTACTAGAGAACTAGAATCTTGTTACCTGAAGTTGAATCCACAGGTCTACTTGGGATCGCCAGAGGTTATACCGTTCAGGGAACAGAACAGACCCAAAGTGGTGAGCCAAAACAGGTCTTTGAACAAATAAAGTATACTTCAAACCAAGTTCTACACACAGGGAGGAAACGTGTAAAATGTGCACACGCTTGTGTGGAGGGGCAACAGAGTTTTCCCTTTTTGCTAAAGGCAATCTTGAGGAACATTATGGTTTATTAAGACTGTAACAGGAAGTGAGGTCTGAGAAAGACAAGATGAACATTTCTATTATTGTTTGCATAGGAGCAGTTGTGACACATTGGAACTGTGAAAGCAACAGAAAAACCTGAGAAACCTAGAGGGGCATTTCCAGATATATTGTTTTTGAGGAGGTCAGGCACCAGCCAACACTAAGCAGAAAACTTGGTTGATATTCTTTTTTCTTTGATAGTGGTAGGGTCCGGTAGACAGCTTGGGTTTGGACAAAATTGATTTATGTATGGTGTCCTGATGAGCACCTTTATTTTGATGTATTAGATAGGGAAGCTCTCTGTTAGGAAGAAGGCTAGGTGAGGGATTTTCTCAACCATTGGTACTCTGTGGAGAAGGATGGTATGGTGTTACGCTCACCTGGTCTCTGCGGAGGCGTCGGGGCACGGTTGCGGCCCACGGTTGCGGCCCTCCCGGGGGTGAGGTCGCTCAGGTCTGACTTCGCACTCTGCACTTATGTGGTGACTGGTGGTAATAGGTGATGGTTCTTGGGACTGATCCTGCGTGGAGAATAGGGGCATGAGTATGCCAGCTTGTGCGCCTGATCCCCTTCCAGACCCCTTCTCCCAAACCGTGGTACCTGTGGGATGCGCTGTCCCTGGAAAGCTCACCTATTGATTAGTTCTGGCAAGCACTCCGTCCTGCTGCTTCTGGCAGGGGGGCTTGTATGATCTGGACCGAGTTCCTTCACTGGTCCCTTGCACGTGGTAGTCCAGTCCTACTGCGACTAAGCCACTATACCTCAGGTAAGTGTTCCTGTTTGCCTTTGGCTTTCCTCGTCTGTTTTTGTTGTATTGTAAGGTTTGTTGTCTTGTATTGCTGTCCGTTCCACTTTTGATGTTTGCTCTTTTGCTTTCTTCCCTTGCAGGTGATGTTGCTTGCCGGGCAGAAGCTGCGGAGCTTGTGGCGACAGCTGGAGGGAATGAGGAACGAAGCTGCAGCGGTACAGTAGCTGGTAAATTGTGATCTAGGGGGCGCGCAGTGTTCAAATGCGGTACGGCCCTCGGACAGATGTTCTAACCTTGTCTTCCTTCTTCACAGGGTCCGAGTTCGTGGATGCGGAGTGCGGTGCTGCGGCGTCGGGATCAGGATCACTGGATGTCAGGAGATGAGTCTGCAGATGAAGCGATGAAGCACCGGTTTCCTGGAGGTGAGTATGCAGGAGAACGCCTGGTTTCAAAGGTAAGTAATCTGGTCCAAGCGGCGTGAGCATCACGTTGCACGCGAGTGCACAGTAATGCAAAGCACCAGCCTTAAGGATGGAGCAGCTTATATAGCTGAGCTTCTAAAGCCACGCCCACCAGGTTCAGCCTGCCTTCCACACCCTGTCAGCACATGAAGACCAGGCCTAGGGAGCCACACCCGATGAGTCAGCACATGAGGATGTTCTCTGGAATAAAGGCTTTCAGCTCCTGGAAAGTTCTTATAAAATAAAAGCACTCCTGCACTGAAATAAAGTAAAAGCACTCTTGCACTGAAATAAACTGTTCCTGCTCACATCTCCATATGAGCCTGGCGCCAAAGGCACCAGGCTGAGTCCAGTCAGGGCCCCTGTGTTTATAGGTCCCAAAGGGACATAATTGAGTCAAGTGACCCATTGCCCCATCACTAGATGGTGCGGTATTTGTATTCTGGGGCCAGTGGCCATGACAGCACTCCCCCTCATGGTCCCTCTCATGGGTGGTTCCCCCCCTGGCCCTGGTTTAGTGGGGTTATTGCGGTGGAACTGCCTGATTAATCGTGGAGCATGGACATGCTCACTGGGTTCCCAGGTCCGATCTTGGGATCTATAACCTTTCCAGTCTATAAGGTAGTATAACTTGGACCGAACCATTTTAGAGTCTAGGATCCTTTTAACTTCGTATTCTAGTTCTCCTTCAACTATTTCGGGATCCGTTGGAGTATCGATCCGCGTACCTGGTCTCAATGGTTTTAGGAGGGAGACATGAAAAACCGGGTGGATCCGCATGTGGGCCGGTAATTCTAATTTCATGGCCACAGGATTTCATGGCCGCAGGGTTGATCACAGCCATGATAGTGTTGGGTCCCAGATATCTGGGACGGAACGCCAGTGGACCTTTCAGGGGGATGTTTTTGGATGCCAACCAAACCTTGGGCCTCATTCCAAGTTGGGTGGTAAGGGATACCAGGCACCGGTAAGGAGACTGGTGCCGGTAATCCCTTACCGGCCAATTCCAAGGTCCCTTAGCGGGAACCGTAAGGAACGTGTGGTCTGACCAAACGCCCCTTACGGGTCCCTATAAGGGACCAAGGCGCTAATAACGGGCTTGCTAGTCGCGAGCCCATTATTAGTGCCATTCCCATTGAGCCCTATGGGGGCTCAAATGGGAATTGGGAATGGTTTGTTCAATGGGGACTTACCAGTCCCTCCAGGGTCGGAATGCACCAGTAAGTCCCCATTGAACAAGACCGGACTCGGACACGGTATGGGAGGCAGCCATGGTGCTTATAGCACCATGGCTACCGCCCATCTCGTAATGACCCACCTTGTCTCCGACTTGGTAGTTGGAAGCTTTGTTTCGGTGTCGATCCGCAAACTGCTTCTGTTTCTCTTTGGCTCTGGCAAGATGTTCTGCTGCTTCCTTAAAAACCTGGGTGATGGTTTTGTATAAGGTCGTTACAGCGGGCATTTCTAATTCGAGTGGGTCAAAAATGGATGTCCGTGGATGTCGACCGTACACTATGTAGAATGGGCTTAGTCCCATACTGGTGTGAATGGAGTTGTTATATGCATATTCTGCTAACCAAAGTATGTCCTTCCAGGTATCCTTGGATTGTTGCAGCATACTCCTTATGTATTGATCGAGGGTCTGGTTATTCCGTTCGATCTGACCGTCGGTTTGGGGTGATGGCTTGTAGATAACCGGAGGTCGATTTTGGCAATTTTACAACACCTTTTCCACAATGCAGATACAACCTGAGTTCCTCGGTCTGATATCAATATTGATGGGAACCCGTGCAGCCAGACAATCTGTTCCAAAAACACAGTAGCCAGAGTAGAAGCAGTTGGGAGACCTTTCAGGGGAATAAAGTGGGCTATTTTGGAAAGCAGATCTACGACGACTAAGATGGTACTGTATCCGTTACAGAAGGGAAGGTCTGTAATAAAATCCATTGATAGCGTATGCCAAGGTGCTGAGGGTACTTCTAAAGGACGTAGCAGACCTGCAGGACTTTGTTTTTAGGACTTGTGTTGTGCACAGGTGCCACAGGTTGCAATGAACTGGACAATGTCCTTTTGTCAAGTTGGCCACCAGTAATTTTTCTTTATTTTAGCTTGGGTTTTGGCAATTCCCGGATGCCCTTCTACTAATGAATCGTGATAGTTTGTGATGATTTGATTCTGTAATTTCTTATCCGGGATGTACACTCGTCCTTGGTAGTTTGGTAGGTCGTCCGGTTGTATACGAATTGTTCGTATTACAACTGTTCGAATGACGATTGACCTTTTCACAATTGACCGAATTGTGAAGGTCAATTGTAACATATATGCGGGGGGAAACTCCCCGCCCAACCCAAACACGTCCAAAACCCCATATATATATATATATATATATATATATATATAAACAAAGCGACCCCCTAGGGATATGATCATCTAAGCGATCATTACTGCAAAGAGTGATTATGACAACCTGACAGAGTAACTTATTATAAAAATACAGAATCTAATTGTAGCATTATATGTTATAGGTGATTGAGGAAAAAGATAAAGAAAGTGTGAAAGTGGGTGAACAACCCCTGAAGAAGGGGATCATCCTAAACCCCGAAACGTGTCGAGTAAATGCTATGAACATTGTTTACCCATGAGGACCGAGAGGTTCAAGAACGGAAATTGTATAAAATTTCACAAACTGCATTTGTTCTAGTATGCCTTTAATACGGAAGTAAATGTTTTGAAGAATTGATGTGAATTAAACATTTGGTGGATTACAACAACAATCAATTAGAAATACACAATATTTACTAAAAACTGATTTTCTAAATGTTTTTGTTTCTAATAATCATGATAAATGTTAAAAATATTGATTGTATTTACAATTGAAGGGGTGTGCAGGGGACGGGGGTGTTCCATAAGTGTATGGACACCTGTTGGTCGGTCTCCCTTCCCTAGCCATTCCTGTTGCCCTGGTGGACTCATCAAGTGTTGCAGGTCAGATTTTAAGTTATCTATTGTGGTGGTTGCGGCAATCAGCCCTGAGACATACTTGTTCGGGTTATTTTTTGTCCTGGAACACAACGTACCAATTGGGACCATGACCACTTTAATATTTTTCATGTGTTTATCACATATTGTAGTATTTTTGAAACTTCCTTGTTTACTTCCATGTAGCACCCACAATCTAGATTTATGCAGCATGCAGCACCTACAATTTAGATGTGCTCATTGACTGATACAGACATCAGTTCATCATATCCCCAACCCGTTGTATCTAGGACCAACAGGAGCCATCCGCATCATTTACCCAATCACGCGTTTGTATTGCACCTTAGTATCATGAGCCTATATGCGTGCACGTGACTTTGTCACGTGACGCGTTACTAGGTGCTTTTCTTCAAATATGCGGAAGAGGCGAGTTGCGTTTGCCCAAGCAGCCAACGCCGGGACACAGCATTTCACAGGGGATCTAACCCCAGTATCTGTAAGTACGGGTTTAATTGATACTTGTGCACGGAGCGTCATGTATTCTATCTGGTTGAGATACACATTTGTTCGCCCTAAGCGTTATTTCAGTCCATCTTTGTGCTAATCCGCAGGGTTCGCTCTGAGACTGCGCCAGGGATCGACCCATGTTTCTTATTTACAGCATCCAGATTCGAGCAGGTCAATTGTCCTGATACAGTATCCCACCTACTACTGTTCACCCGCTCCAGTGCACACTTGCCGTGATATAATTGAATTGTTTTTTGTTCACAGATTGTGTTTTGGAACAACAGTATCATGTTGTTATTGCCGATAAGGCCACCTATTAAGTTGCGTACAACTGCATTGCCATACAGGCAGCGCTATTTGTTCTTCCTACAATTTGCTCCGTTGCAACATTACGGTAATTCCCTAACCATTTAACTTTTAAGTGTAACTTGAGTCATATGATACCTAACCACTTTGAGACCGTTGCATGAGACCACTAGGGCAAATAAGGGATGGACAATTAGAATTTTGACACTGCACATGGGTTTTAGTCCTATCCTGGCACTTACTCTCTGTCAACGCCTAAATTAGCATGTCATTGTAGTTGACATATTATATTTGGGGAATAACATTTTCTGGTGTTGGCATTAGTAATCTTAAAAGGACAGCACATGTATTAGGGACTTATGCCAGGTGATAAGTTTTCACAAAGAATGATATCAGGATGCATATGTTCATTGTTTGTTCTATATCTTTTGTTCCTTCTTTATGTATGCACTATTGGATGCCCTATCTCTGGACCTTGGCCGTTGAATGCCTGTTTTTTCAAGGGTAATATCTCATTTTGATAACATGGAATCACATCATGTGTTTTTAATGCTTATGATCCATATATATATCATGGTGTTTTTCCAGATGGGTTATGGCCCCTATCAACTTTTTCAATCATGCTTTGGGCAAATTATTCTCTTTTGATTTCCACTTTTTTGGTTTGCTTGAATGTTGTGATATTACACCATTTGATTTGTGTTTCATATCACTTACAGTTTTGCCTTGAAAAGGACCCGTTGCTCAGGGTCGAAACACGTGTCGGCAGTTCTGATTTTATATGCGATCATAAACCTTTGCACAAAGTACCCACGCTGATGACTTTATTGTTCAGTTTGATTTGATCTATTGCTCTATAGTACCAACATTGATTTGGTATATTTCTCTATACATTAATTTGTGTTTGGGTTGCGCAACTAAACAGAGGTGACACTTTCTCTTTTGTTACTGTTGCAGCAATCATGCCTTGAATTCGTCCTTGAGGATGATGGCCACGGGGTCTGGTGTAGTGAATGCCTCTTCTCCCTCATCCGCTTTTCCATTGCATACTCCGGGTCTATAGGTGATGACAAAGTCGTATTCCGCAAAGAAGAGAGCCCAGCAGAGTTGGCGTGATGATTGCGCTTTAGCGGTCTTCAGATATTGTAGATTGCGATGATCCGTGACGACGGTGACTGTATGTCTAACTCCAAGAAGATAATGTCTCCAGGCTTTGAACGCTACCTTAATTGCTAGCAGTTCTTTATCAATGATTGCATAATTCAATTTAGGGGCTAAAAACACGCGAGACCAGAATGCCACGAGATGCAACTGACCTGTTTCAGGGTCTGTGTGACAGGACTGCTCCCATTGCTATGTTGGACGCATTAGTTTCGACCACGTATGGTAGTTCTGGTCGAGAATGCCGTAGAATTGGTGCTGTGGTAAATGCGTGTTTTAGTTCCTGGTAGGCTTTCTCTGCCTTTGCGGACCAATTAAATTGTTTATTTTTCCGTAGTAAAGAGGTGATTGGGTGGACGATCTGGGAGAACACTGGAATTAACCAGCGATAAAAGTTGGCGAACCCGAGTACACTCTGTACTCCCTTTATGGATGTCGGTGAGGGCCAGTTAAGGATAGCTTCTACCTTAAGCGTGTCCATGCGTACGCCCCGTGGTGTGAGAATAAAGCCAAGGAAATTCTATCTCTGTCACATGAAAGAAGCATTTCTCCAATTTGGCATATAGCCGGTGTTGCCGCAGTTTCTCCAAAACTGCCCGGACATGGTTGATATGGTCCTCCTTGGTGGTCCAATAGATAAGAATGTCATCAATATAGACAAGAGTGCAGATGTCCAACAGTTGGCGGAGCACGTCATTCATGAAAAATTGGAACGCCGCCGGGGCATTACATAGTCCAAAGGGCATAACCTGATATTCATAAAGGCCATATTTCGTGCGAAAGGCCTTCTTCCACTCATCTCCTTTTTTGACTCTTACTAGATGGTAGACCCCTCGTAAGTCTGGTTTTGTATATATCTGAGTGTTTTTGACTTGATCCAAGAGCTTGGGGATAAGCGGTAACGGGTACTGTTTTTTTACCGTCATCTGGTTAAGTGCTCTGTAGTCAATGCAAGTTCTCAGGTCTCCCTCCTTTTTAGGCACAAAAAAGAGGGGCGAGGATGCAGAGGACTTGGACGGACTAATGAAGCCATTTGCCAGATACTGATTGAGGTAGGTTTTTAGATGCTGGTTTTCCTGTTCTGTTCGGCATAAATCCAGCTGCAGGGAACTTGAGCTCCAGGTGCCAGATCAATTTGGCAGTCATACAGTCTGTGCGGAGGTAGGGTGTTAGCTTACTCTTTTTGAAAGACATCTTGGTAATCCAGGTATTCAGGTGGTAGTGAATGGGTGAGGCCCAGTATGGTTTCTTTCTTCGACGAACATGGGTTGGTAAGACAGGTGTCGGCACAGTCTTGGGGAAAGGTCAGAACTCGTTTACGCCAGTCAATCCTGGAATTGTGGGTCTCCAGCCAGATCATTCCCAATATCATCTGGAACTGAGGAGCACCGATGAGATCGAAGGTGATGTCCTCTTGGTGACCGTCCTGACACAGAAGCGTGACCTTCTCGATGTAATGCGTCACTAGGCTGGATGATAGCTGAGATCCATCAACTGCTGTGACGTTTTCCGAAACATGCTTCTGTCAGAGAGGAAGGCCTATCCGGGTAGCCAGATCTTGGTCCATGCAATTTCCCACAGCCCCACTGTCAATGTATGCCTCTAAGGCATGTATTTTTCGACGGTTGCTTGTGGTTTACCAGGAGCACAGGGATGACTAGATGTGAGGTCTGTATAGGTTCCTTTTCACCGCTCGACAAGTGGCCCCTTACGCTTGCCGGGCGTTCGAGTTTCCCGAGTCCTGTCCTTCTTCACCCTTGTCAGTTGCTCCAACTGCTTTCCTGTGTTGTTTCACCGGGCATTCTCGAAGATAGTGACCTGCCTTACCACAGTACAAACAAAGCTGCAGCTGTCTCCTTTTCTCCCTTTCTGCATTGGTGAGTAGGCTCCACAAGCCTCTGATTTGCATTGTCTCAGACTGATCGTGTGATTTTGTTTGATTCTCACGGGGTTGCACGTAGACCGACCGCCCCACGGCCTTGACCCGATCCATCTTCCGATCCTGCAATCTGTGATCGAGCTGCACTGTCAGGCCGATGTATTCAGCACATCTTTCCGGGGGATTTACTACTTGGGCTAATACGTCCTTAAGTTCCCCTCGCAAGCCTTGGTACAAGAGCGTAGTTCTTTTCTCCTCTGGCCAGTTAGTTTGTTCCATCAGACGATTGAAGGAAGCGATATATGTTAGTAGGTCTTGATTACCCTGCCGTAGTGATAACAGTTAATTGTCCAGAGCCCGCCCTTGAGTATGCTGTGCAAATAGTTTCTCCATTTCACACTGGAAA
Source organism: Ambystoma mexicanum (assembly GCF_040938575.1). NCBI lineage: Eukaryota > Metazoa > Chordata > Amphibia > Caudata > Ambystomatidae > Ambystoma > Ambystoma mexicanum. The sequence continues at coordinate 1,234,967,311 of NC_090934.1, read as the reverse complement.
CCTCCAAAGTCTTGAAGCAAAGGATCATCCTGGTTTACCAAAAGTATTGACCAGACTGCTGCACTACCTCCAAAATATCAGAGTACAAATGCCACTCTCGCTTGATCGTTGGGGAATGCCCCAGGTCTGCACAAGAAATGTAGGCAACATTGATTCATAAAGATAGCGTACTTATTCGGATCACCTGTGAAGCGTCTGGTGGGGCCAGGGGAACCACCTGTAGTGGCGTGGGCTGTGGAGGAGCGGCAGGGGGGCATACCCTGGCAGTGGGACCTGGCCTGCCTGTGCCTGGAGCATTTGCTTTGCTAGTTCATCTGTCCGCTCCAGGTTCACAATTAGATCCCTCCTTAGGGCATTGGTTTCCTGTCTTGAGGCATGAACTTCAGCCTGTAACTCTCCCAGTAATCGGGCTAACTGGTCCGTTTCATAAGTTTCCATAATGCCCAGGCAGAGATTCAAAGAAGCTTCGCGTTCTGTTACGCTCACCTGGTCTCTGTGGAGGCGTTGGGGCACTGTTGCAGTCCTCCCGGGGTTGAGGTCGCTCGGGTCTGACTTCACCCTCTGCGCTTATGTTGTGACTGGTGGTAATAGGTGATGCTTCTCACGACTGCTCCTGCGTGGAGAATAGGGGGCATGAGTATGCCAGCTTGTGCGCCTGATCCCCTTCCAGACCCCTTCTCCGAAACCGTGGTACCTGTGGGATGCACTGTCCCTGGAAAGCTCACCTGTTGATGAGCACTCCATCCTGCTGCTTCTGGCAGGGGCGCTTGTATGATCTGGACCGAGTTCCTTCACTGGTCCCTTGCACGTGGTAGTCCAGTCCTGCTGCGACTAAGCCACTATACCTCAGGTAAGTGTTCCTGTTTGCCTTTGTCTTTCCTCATCTGTTTTTGTTGTATTGTAAAGTTTGTTGCCTTGTATTGCTGTCCGTTCCACTTTCAATGTTTTCTCTTTTGCTTTCTACCCTTGCAAGTGATGTTGCCGGCCCGGCAGAAGCTGCAGAGCTCGAGGCGACAGCTGGAGGGAATGAAGAACGAAGCTGCAGCGGTACAGTAGCTGGTAAATTGTTAACTAGGGGTGCGCAGGGTTCAAATGCGGTACGGCCCTATGACGCATGTTCCAACCTTGTCTTTCTTCTTCTTCACAGGGTCCGAGTTCCTGGATACGGAGTGCGGTGCTGCGGCGTCGGGATCAAGATCACTGGATATCAGGAGATGAGTCTGCAGATGAAGCGATGAAGCACCGGTTTCCTGGAGGTGAGTATGCAGGAGAACGCCTGGATTCAAAGGTAAGTAAACTGGTCCAATCGGCGGTGAGCGTCACATTGCACGCGAGTGCACAGTAATGCGAAGCACCGGCCTTAAGGATGGAGCAGCTTATATAGCTGAGCTTCTGAAGCCACGCCCATCAGGTTCAGCCTGCCTGCCACACCCGATGAGTCAGCACATGAAGACCAGGCCTAGGGAGCCAAACCCAATGAGTCAGAACATGAGGATGTTCTCTGGGATAAAGGCTTACAACTCCTGGAAAGTTCTTATAAAATAAAAGCACTCCTGCACTGAAATAAAGTGTTCCTGCTCACACCTCTATATGAGCATGGCGCCAAAGACACCAGGACTGAGTCCAGCCAGGGCCCCTGTGTTTATAGGTCCCAAAGGGACATAAGTGAGTCAGGTGACCCATTGCCCCCATCACAAGGTGTGGTTTTTGTGTTCTGAGGCCTTTGGCCATGATATATGGTATAATCATCGACAGAGCCAACACAGTACTGGAGGTTGGACTAGGGCAAGGAGACTTGGCGACTTTGCCTGCCATTTATGCAGTACCTCATTGACAGATGCATTGCTCATGTGATGTGCCATTTATGATCACTGGTTTTTCAAAGTGGGTCAGATGGTTTTGGGGTGTTTTGAGGATGCATGTGGGCAGAAGGGGTTTCAATGGACTGCATGGCCATGGGCTGCCCTGATAGATACATCTTGAGATGGCATGAGGCAACATGTCCAATGATGCAAAGGTATTATAATATCTTCAAAGTCATGTGGACATGGTGTCACTCTGTGGATGGATGAGCCCCATGATTCATTGCCTACTTAATAGTGCATTCCCTGCACCTCAGGAAGAACTTAATTGTCCCTCTATAGTGGTGAAGCTGTCTCAATGGTGTGCCGCCTATCTAAAAGGGATAGGAAAGGAGATTGCCCTCTGCTCTTATTCCAAAATATACTGATATGGGGTTTGTGAGGTACAGTTTAACTGAATAAAAAAAAGAATTTCCTCCAGAAAGGAAGGAGTTGGTGTATACTCCTCTACGACAGAGTAAAACCCTGCTAGATTAAGATGAAAGGGCAGTGGGTATAGTTAAGAAAACTGTAAGTTAAAATGCTACATTTGAGTATTGATTCAGTGTTTATTCAACCCTTCCAAGATTGTTTAGCTGAATTGCAAAACATCAAAGCATTGGATGATATATATATATATACATATATATATATATATATAGATATAGATATAGATATATATATAGATATATATAGATATAGATATATAGATATATATATAGATATATAGATATATATATAATTACTCTCTTCATTCTTGGGTCTTGCTGCAGCAGTCGAGTGAAGAGGCTCTCAGAAAAGGATTCTTTGGGGATCTGTGATTTTGGTGCCTTTTCGAAAGCACCAGTGAAGAATGGTTACCGCTCTGTCAATTCGTCTCGCTTTCTCGGTCCAGCACTTTTGTGAGGGGCCTTCAAGGAATGAAATCTTACCTCTAGAGGTCCAGAAGGAGTCCATTAACGTTTCAGGAGCATTCCATTTTTGGAAGACAATGCACTAGACAGTGGACACAGGTCCCAGGGTATTGCCGGTTTGCAGCCCATGAAGGCCACAGCTCGCACGAAATGCATGTTGTCTCAAGACTGATTGGTTCCACCAGTCTAAGGGAAAGAGTCGTCCTCTTCAGAGTTCTCCTGACGCTTGGAGGTAGGGGTTGCACTGCAGCAGTTACACAGAAGGCAGCGCCGGTCATCTGGAAGTGGCTGCGGGACTCTCTGCACTTCTTCCTTGTTGTGTCTTATGTTCTAGAAGTCAGCTTGCTTTCAGCCTCAGGATCCACACCTATCATGAAGGAACCCAGCTAAGCAGCACCCATGCACCACTCAATTCAAACTCTGGATATTGGCTGTCCTTTGAGGACAGCTAGCCCCCCCCACCTGTCCCAGTTGGAACTGGTTCCAGGCAGGCATCATAGAAGACAAAGAACAGCAGGGTTTCAGAGTCCTCCCCCATTTCCTGTCTTCACAGACAAGCTGGAGCCTTGTCGGCTTCACAAAGGGATCCCTCCGAAGGCAAAAGTCAAACCATGACCCACCCCCCGGGCCACACCCTGCAGGGCCGAAGAAAGATCAAGAAGAGACAAGCAAACAAGAAATGGCAAAAAAAGCAAACAGTCACCATTTTGGGTCAATGGTGATCCTTCTGTGCACTACCGTGGCTGTAAGTACAACCTGGGAGTAAAAACTGCACAAAATTAGGTAGGATACAACCACTGCCATCAACCATTCAAATTTGCCTGTCACTGTAACAAAAAAGTTACAGGAGCAGTAAAATAAAGGGATACTGTGTAACCCCTTGGCACTCCATATAAGGTGAGGTGTGCTGATCTCACAATGTAAAAGTTAGGAAGTATGCTAAATATCCCTTTGCCCTTGAGAACATAAGTTCTCACAAGGAAAATAATAGAAAATAAAAAGGGAGTCCATAGGGCTCCCAGCAGCACTGCACAGGTCAAAGACAGTTGCCATAAAGTTTGGAGGAAAACATAACTCCAAGAAAAAGGTATAAATGGAAATAGAAAAAGATCCCAAGAAAAGTGTAAAAGAATGAGTGAATGTGGAAAAAGGTTCCCACCCATTCAGCGGAACAGACCAACAATCCTGTAGTCCAGCAAAAAGTGCTGAGGGCTCACATTTGGAGGAGATTACGCATAAAATGAAAATCTACCTAAAACTGACCACCTCGTCCAGAAAGACCTGTAGCTCTGCCTCACTGAAGTTGGGTTTTCAAACCTACATTTCAGGCACCTTCCCTTTACCTTTGTCACCTAGCATGTTTGGCACTGCTTCTAGGAAATGGGTGATTCAGAATGGATTTAGTTTTTAAATTTAAAGACGGATGCCGATGAGTTTCCCTTTTGTGGCATGATTCTCTTCCCGCTTGGTGGAATTACCTACCGATGGTTGATCCCCCGCTCTTTCAGCAGTAATTCTAAGCTTAAAAGTGGGGGATTTACTGAACGGTACTGCTTTTATTGGGGCCTGCAAAGGTGTACTCATATTTTGTTTTTAACTCTGCCAGACTACATTGCGGTTAATGGTGACTCAGTGCAGCCGATTTAGCGCAGTATTTACAGCCTAACTCTTAGTGAGGCCTATTGTTAGCAGAAAATAAAGTAAGTCAGTCACTTCTATGTTTAAATTAAAGGTAACGTTATTTCTCTCTCTGTAAGAATACCATTTACATGAGCATTGGCTAAAAGCAGAAGAGTAAACAGAAACTCTGCCTGGGGAATGAGGAGCTAGTGCATAAAGTGCTAATCTAACTTCCCACATGAGATGCAATCTATACGTTGTTGTGCTTCAGATATGTTCTGCTTTGCTTTAAACATCGTCATCATGTAAAATTAATATGTGCCTTTGAATTAAGATTTTTAACTTCCAGAGTGCTGGTATAAAATGCAAAAATGTATGAAACTATCGTCAAAGGAAAGCACACATTTTAAGGATAGTATCACCCATGTGACCAACAGTGACTAATCAGACTTACCTTCATTCCTGCCTCTCAGGAGACATTTTGCAATAAAGCATGGAGTAATAGACTGTCCTGGCACCAGGGATAATTCAGTTGGAGCCACAATAAAGACTGCTCTGGCTGATCTTATTAGATCTATTAAAGTCAGTGAGAGAGGGATACAGCACAAATGTAACGTCCTTACAAATACTGTGCTCAGTGGTTAAGAGAAGGGATCAGATTTTTACTTAAAGTGACGTTTAACAAGATTGTCTGACAGTGTGTAACAGAAATCGAATGATCTGCCTCCACCTCCTACAAACTGACAAGTAACAAAGGGACTCAACACCAGTTTCAAAGAACCTAGCATTGAAGTTAGCTAAGGCAAAAAAGAATTGCTACTTTATGGGTATCGCACTGTTTTAGGGGGTCAAAGGAACTCGCAGGTGAGGGTGATGCTGGAAATGTGTCTGTGTTGTTTGATATCTAGGAATGTAAAGGATGAAGTGCTGTTTTGTTACACTGTTAGACTGAGTTGTTTTTGTAATGGTTTTATTATGTTGAATTTATACGCCGGTTGGTGGTTGATGGGGGTGTTAATATAGTCCGGGTGCCGTGACATGTGTCATGATACTGGGTCCAGATGAGGTACAAAGGGATCCCCTGGACCATACCACATCTCCACGGGGTCTTAGCATATACAAATCAGATGTGTGCCCCTTTAAGAGGTGCCCATGTCATTGCAGGGAATCAGAGCCCTATTGTTGGTCAACATGCACAATCAAATTAAGGCACCCCGAGCAGATGAAACCAGCATAGTTCTTACCGCACTTCCAACGTGTGCAGGGCTGCTCCACCAGCCTTCCACGTGGTGCCGATTCTGCAGCAGTTCAACAAAGAATGGTTACTCAAGGGGGGTTCACGTGGCAGGTGTTTAGGTCTGAAAACCTAGACAATGAAAAAGCTTAAAGAAGGTACAGTCTGCTAAGGCACACAGGGCTGCATCTCCAAAGTACAAACAGGAGAATTGAAACTCTGATTCCCACTGCACCACTCTTCACCTCTTCACACTGAGTCTATTTTTACAAAGACATGCAAGCACTCATACAAAAGACGGACTTGGGGGCGGGGCAAGGGCACCAATCAAAGCAGCAGATGTTCATGGAGTAGTGTGGGTAAAAGGAATTGGAGATTGAGCGGTGGTGGATATTAGAGGCAAAAATAGATAGAAGCATGGAGGAGAAGTGGAAAGGAGACTGGCGGAGGGGGTGAAGGAAGTGTAAAGGAGAAGAGAGGAGTGTGAGGTGGATCAGAAGGCTGAGAATGGAGCCAGAAGGAAAGAGGAAAGAGAATCCGAATGCAATATGAGTGCAACTACCAGCAGTGGGTATTTCATATCTGGAATGGGACAATTTGCGATTTTTGCTAACTATTGTTTTGCAAAATGTACATAACATTCATTTCCACAGTACATTGTGAACTTTTTTCACATCAAACAGGCATTATTATCAGCTTTAAAAAGTTGATTTAAGAGTAAATACGATTGAGGAGAAAATGAGGGCTTTGAAATGCATATCACTTATCCCTGGGCAAATTAGCTAATTATATACAAATAAGAGGACTAAAGACATATCAGAGGTAACCATCTGCATATGTACACTTTGCAGTGTCTGCTGCAATAAAACAACTGCATTTTAGAAACCTACAAGCAACTTGTCAGAGGAGAACTTGATTACTAATTTATCTAATTGAGTACTTGATATGCTTGCAGAGTTTCTGTAATCCTGGCTATCATTCTCTCCCGCCTGGACTATGCCAACTCCCTCTAGCTGGGCGCCTCCGCCTACCAGCTCAGAAAACACCAGTGGATACAAAACTCAGCAGCCAGACTCCTCCTTGCCCTCTCACCCAGAGAACACATCTCTCCTGCACTTAGAGTGCTACACTGGCTTCCTGTCACTCGAAGGGCAGCTTTTAAAGCTATGTCCATTACACACTGTGTCCTTCATAAGGCAGACCCTTCATTCCTACAAGACAAACCTATTGTTTTTTAACCCTCCAGGAACATTAGATCAGGCATTGCACATCTGCTGCTTATCGATCCTTTCAATTCCACAAGAGTTGGAGGATCCTCTTTTTCTGTCCACGCTCCCAATCTATGGAAGTCCCTTCCTCTAAGCATTCGCTGCAAAGAGAACTATCTCTCCTTCAGAAAGGCACTGAAAACCTGGCTATTCCCGACAACTTGAACGCTCCCTTTCACTGGCTCATACCTTATCACCGGGCACTGACACTGCTCAGGTCCTCCAATTATTGTGCCCGGAACAAGGTAAAGTATAATCCTGAACTGAAGCAGATGATCTATCCATAAGAAATACTCCCAACACAAAGCCCAATTGAATCACACGATTTTTGAAGGCACTTGAAGGAGCTGGGGGAGCGGCAGGGGTGTTACACATGTAGAGGTGCTGGGGACAGGCAATGCATTGCATTCCGATTAGTTTTTGTGGGCGGCCATGTACCGCACCTGTGGGGGAGGAGGAAGTAGTGTGTTGCGCTCAAAGAATTGGGAAGAGGGGGTGCTGTTGAGCAACTTGAGGATGAGGACCTAAACCATCATCGCTGCGCAGTGCCCGTGAATATCCTGACGAAAAAATCCTGAAATCAGTCGATATTCGCTGAAATTCCCATCAAATATATGATCAGAAGATTTCCTCTGTGTAATGTGCCATTTAGCAGGCTGCAGAAGAGTGTAAATCGACTTGAAACGAAATGCACACACCGCTGGGCGCCATCTTGCTAGAACTACCACACAGAAACATACTGCACACCCCAGTACACAGAAAACGTCATATAGGCACACCAGGGATGGCGTTACGAGCAATACAATGAAAGAAAATGTCACACCCTCTTGTTTGAAACCCTGCTACGCTGCCAGAGACTGCTCAATATGACCAGCGGTGAGAGCAAGCATGCGAGGGACGAAACACTGGAAAGGAATCATGTCTTGCCAGCGAGGCCTCCCTGCACAGGGGACAGACCGAGGCAGGACCTAGCAACGAGGAGCCCGCAAAGGAACTACCACAAAGAAAGGAGAGGTGAGAAGTCGGAGGGGACGGGGACTCTCCATTAGAAAGCAAATGCGGCAGCCAGACCAGAGGGGAACCTCGGGCGGAAAACAGGACAAGCTGATACACGGATCGCAAGGAAGATATACCAACTACATGGGGCCCGGTGGTGGAAATGAGCGCAAGAGGGCCTGGACCTAAGGTGTCGGGGAAGTTATCCCCGCCATTAAGCTGTAAGATCTAGGATTGTACATCTAACGGGCCGACATACACGACATGCGAAACAGAGGCCGTGAATCCTGCACACCAGGCCAATCAGAGGCCAAGACTGGAGGGAAGCAGGTACCGCCATACGATAGGACACCCATAAGGTAGGCTGGAACTGGGGGAGTCGTTTGAAGGCACTAATAACGGGAGACTGTGGGACACACAGAGAAAGGCATAATTGTACAATTGGGGAGATCGGGAGAGCCAGGGGACTATCTAACACAGTGGAAGCAGCTAGTGGAGCACTCCCCAGTGCGCCAGGTAGGGGGAGAAGCAACGTAGTAAAACCAGCGGATAGCCCACAACCATTGAGAGAGAACCACGACACACATGCGATCTTCTGCATAAGGTGAAAGGCCAGCAGAGAATGGAAGCATATGTATGCGGTAAACCCAAAACAGCCAGGCAGACCCAAGACCAGCAGGAAGGGGATCCTAACACACAGACAGAGACAGGTGGGGTGACTCTGGAGAATCTCATGACGGCCATACAGGAGACAAGAAAGGCACTTGAAACTAGGATCCAAGAAGTAGGTACAGATGTATCAGTGGTACGGGCGGACCGGGGGAAAGTGAACGATAGAGTGGCATCAGCGGAACAGCGAATAAGTGACCTGGAAGATGTGGTGGAATTCATGCATAACAAAATCCAGGGCCTCGTGGGGGCCACAAAGACCCTCAAAGATAGAGCGGAGGACGCTGAAGGTCATTCCAGAAGATGCAACATCTGGATGGTAGGAATGCCTGAAAGGATGGAAGGGGACAGCACAGAGCTCTTTGTGGAAAACAATCATACTTGACACACAGCGACCCTGCAGCCTTTCCAAGTAGTTTACAGTGGAAAGGGCCCATAGGGTACGCAGTCGTCCACCACCCCCAGCAGCACCACCTCGGGCCATAATAGCTAAGCTACTTAACTTTAGGGACCGGGACGCAATCCTGCAGGAGGCACGGAACCTGGGAAGCATACAGATGGAGAATGCACCGATCCTGATATTCCCGGACTGCACGCACGGAATAGAGAGACAGAGACGGTCCTTCGACTCAGTAAAACGGAAGCTCCGAGAACATGGCCTGAGATACATGATCATGATGTTCTTTCTGGCTAAACTGAAGGTGCTGGCAGATAACCAGCTGCACTTCTTCCTTACATACAACGAAGCCTGGTCCTGGATAGAATCCAAGTATGGACAGACTGATAACACAGGAGCACAGAGCAACAGGGAGAGTCAAAAATGATGACAGACCATGGAGCAGAAATACCACAGAAATAAAGAGGGTAACAACAAAAGAAAAGGAGGAGAAATAAAGAAAAATGAAAAAAGACAGCAGTGGACATTGAGGAACTTTCTGAGAACATGGAACAAGACACCAAATTGCTGAAGGAGCAGCAGAAACGTACCAGAGTCTATAGCCAACGTTAAGGTCAAGCCCCTGACTGAAGCCCCATACGACTCGCAGTCACAAGCGAGACCGAACAGTCGAACAGTCCAAACAGTATCTTTTTTTACATTTTCTTTAGAGGTCACAGTTTATAGCAGGAATCACTACCTGCAGGAAGAATGCGGGAGAATCGGGTGGGAGAGGGAGCAGGGGGAAACAGGGAAATGGGAGGGGGATACAGCGCAAATGTACCTGTGATAACAGACCAGCAGCAGGTCAATGAAATGAAAAGCGATCGGCATGACCAAGGTGTGATCAGGGGTTTGAATCCAAGGGTGGCCAAGTTGTATAGTAGGTGGGCACGGACAAGAACAGAAAGGGCAAATGTTGTTCCCCCAACAGGGACAGGGGATTCTCAGGGGAATGATATACTAAAGTATTTTAGATGTCGATGAAAATAGGAACCCGGAACACACAAGGCCTGGGCAAGAGATTTAAGCGCTTCCGGGATTTGCAATGTTTACACAGACACAGCGTCCAGTGGCATTATTACAGGAGACACATTTAATCAAAGCTGATCTTATAGATCTGCAAAGGAGTTGGGGAGCCTAATTAGTGGGAATGTCATACTCATATTCGAGGGGGGTATTTATCTGGGTGGATGCCAAAATACCATTGCAGCTGGAAGCTAACAAGGGGGACAATTAAGGGCGCACATTTATGATACAGGGTAACTTAGATGGGTAACAACTTATGCATAGTAAATTCATATGTGCCCAATACAGACAATGATGACTACTCCCAAAAGGTGGGAGAATTCATGAGTGGAGATAGAGCGGATATCTTTATCTGGGGAGGGAGAGAGGGGGGGGGTTTAACTGTTACCTAGACCCAAACAAAGACCTGACAGGAACAGGGGCCTACCAACGCCCCAGATCAACACGCTCCCTCAACAGAATGGTGTTGGAACTAGACTTGCAGGAATTATGGAGGGGATCACACAGGGATGATGGGGAATATTCATTCTACTCACAAGTGCACAGGACACAATCTCGCTTGGATTACTTATTTACGGGCACAGAGAGCACACACAGAATTTCCCAGAGGGAATACCTAGGGAAGGTGCACTCTGATCATTCCCCCCTGGTTACGTCATTACAGATAGGGTGCCACCGCCCAGTGATACCAACCTGGAAATTAAGAGTACAGATGCTGAAGGATATGGCATTCAATGCAACACTGAGGGAGGAGATTGTCAAAAGGTTGTGGCGAGGACTTGCCCGGCAGCTTTCCCACTATGGGTATTGCTAAATCTAATCGCCCAACCCTCGATCAATCCTTCCTGGACCCTCTGCCGGCCTTTCAGATGGGGGGAGGTCATGCTCCTTGCCCTGTCCCAGTATTCACTGGGACAGGATGAGGCGGCAGAGGACCTTGTCCCTTCTTCGCAGACTAAGCTAGACCAAATTGGGGGTATGGGTTCGAGTAGAGTCTATTGAACCTTATACTAGCTGAACTTAAAGTTCACACTATTTGTCTGAAAGATATAATAACTTTTTTGGTAAAGTGGTAAAGTTATCAGTGGTAGCAAATTGCTCAGAGAACATGGGAGTGGTGTCTAGTAATTTGCTTTCTGTAGACTCCCCTGATTCGGGTAGTCATAGGGGAGGCTTAAGTATTATAACAGTTTCTAGTCCATCTAGTAAATCCCTCAAACTTGGTGGGCTGCTCTGCGTAGATATGGAGACAGTGAAGCCTGGATCCCTTCCTCATACCCCTATAAACAGAAATAAAGGAACGAAAAGCATTCTCAAAATCAACAATCTTAAAGGTGTGAACAAACTGTCCCGTAATAATTGGCGGACCTTAATAATAGATGAGGTAGCAGACAGTGATGCTCTTGGCCATGGGTTAGATATTGATTTGGAGGAGGAACCACTGATTGATATGCGAGATGGAGTTCTGGCTAAAAATACCCTCTCCGAAGAGATGACCGATAAAGGGACTAAAAACAAAAATAAAAACCATCATAAATCCCAGAATATCAAGAGGGATAATAATCAGCTGACATCTGAGTGGCTGGAAAAGCAACCCGCAGTAAAGGTTGTGTACCAGATTTTCTCTAAGAAACTCATCAATCAACCTGTACTTCTAACGCCCCCAGCTAAAAGAAGTGTGATAATCACTGACTGACATTCAATTAGTGCATCCAAGCTTAGAGGAGGACATCTGTGCCCCTCTAAGGTCTGATAGGGAACACTTGCACGGCCCGGTGACCTGGCCCAGGGAGTTGCAAATCCACCAGGTGCAATTACTGGGATAGCTCAAGGTCGGGCATATTTTTCCCTGGCTTTGCCGATAGTAACGTTATCTAGAGTACCTGGGGCGCCGTTGTGACAGGCGAAGCCCCAAGAACCAATTGACCTAGAAAAAGAGGATAACCCTGCTCTGGAAGCTTTTGTTAGAACCAGAGTGGCTCAGATGCTACATCTGAGCCACGGGAGGTCTCGGGAGGATAGCTCAGGGACAACGTGCTCGCCTTGGAAGCAAGATGACACAGAGCACCACAGGTTCGATCCCCGGGTCAGCGCTTAGAAACCTCTGGGTATTAAGAGCTTTATACATAACCTATCATATCATATCAACGATCAATCCCACTGGAACTTCCGCCACCAACTATCGCAGCTAAGGAGTCTATCCAGCCCAAAGCGGAAGCCAAAAGGGAGGGTTGCACCATGAATTCAAGGGATGCATTCCATTCGATAAAAGCACCTGTAAACTCGGGTCATTACTTTTCCAGGGTAGCACCGGTCGACCACAAGTGCTTCAACAGTGGCAAAAAGGTGTGATTGCCGGAGCAAATAATCCCAATGCATCCTGCCGGACCGGCTCCTAACTCATTATTCCATAGCAACCTAAAATCTATTAATTAGTGCCAACCCTGTTTCCCAGACAACCTTAGTATTATTCTGTATTACCTGTTTGATTATGGGGGTCACCCTTCACTAAATAGAGGGTGAGTTTTAGATTTAATAAACAAGATACCATCATTGAGACTCCTATCCTCAGCAGATCTAAAATTGGTGAACTTAATTTACCCGGAGCGGTACGACCACGTATGTCTGCTATTTCATTCCCGCTCTGTCTATGATGCTATCCTTTTAGATATACTCCTATGTCCCGTCCCCTTTCCTCCATACTTATGGGACATCTCTCTGTCCTGTGGGACGGGACCGGAGCACTTTCTAAAAAACATCCCACATTTTTTTCAAAAATGTGTCCTTCCTCTCTTTCTTGCGCGGAGCACGGCATGCGGCTGTAACCCCGCCCACCTTGGCTCCACCCTGCGCATCGCCCATCAGTCCTTTTCTCTGCTCGTTCGGGACTGGACGCACTTGCATCCTCAGAAGATTTTCTTCCCTTTTTTCCTCTCTGGCTCTCGCTAGCGATTGTGTACTAGTCTCTCTATGTCATTCAAACTAGACTCTCCAGATTGTTCATCGTGTCACTGTCACTTTGCGAGGGCGGATCCCATCCTGTTTGTTTAGAGTGTTTGGGTCTGGATCACCGTTGGGACTCATGGTTTTTCTGCGACTCCCTTTCGGTCTGGGCACTTCAACGTCAGTTGGAGCGGTGGGAGGAGGTGTTCCGACGAACTCCTCCTTCACATTTTCAGGCATTCATCGACGAGAAGAAAAAACGCCCGGTAGGTGCTTTACTTTTCAGAGCACCTCGGCCGGGGGATACCTTTCCAGGTTCCTCTCAGGCTGGGAGGAGCGTTGATTGCTCTGTCACCGGGGTTTGCCCTGAGGTGCCCAATGGGCCTAATAATTGTACCAGAGTTTTCTCAGAGGGTCTCCTTAAGGGGCCTGTGGATACCGCAGCACGCTCCGGGGCCCCTCCTGTGGGGGCTGTTTGTAGACCCAGTTCTACTGATTTGTGGGATACCAGAGCTCGCTCTGAGGCCTCTCTGTCGGCTTCCCTCAAAAATAAGACCGCGGTGCGCCCCAAGGCCTTGCTGGGGCTTGCCGTCACCGAACGGATGTTCGAGGCCCGCGCGGATGAGGCTGTTACCGGACGTGGGTCCGAGGTCCCTCTTTCAGAGGCTGAAGCTACCAACATTTCTGAGACCCCTGACAAGGCCTTACCGGTGAAGGCTGTTTCTCACCGTTCCCGCTCTTGCGGCAACACCAGATCTGTTGAGGGGGCAAAGAAGGAAAGTTCTTCTTTTACCGGCAGTGCCGAGGTCCTTCCTGGGAAGGCTAATTTGGCGGTTGGTATGTCGCAGAAACATTCCAGGCCTCATAGTATCGGCTCTGCCGAGGTTCCTTATGTTAAGGCTAAAGTTAAGACCCCTGATTCATCTACGGGGACCCCAGCCTCACTTCCTCACGTGCCGCAGTTCCCCTCAGGCGATAACAAAATGGCGCCCGTTCCCGCCACGACACGGCAGCCATTTTGGGTGCCACCCCTACAACTACGCCATCGGCCTCAGGTGTAGGGCTTGGTTCCTTGGGTGAACATAGAGTCCCTTGTGCGCATCCTTATCGGCCAGTTTACGATTGGAACGCCTGGATGCCCCTTCCGCACAATGTGTTTCGTTGGCTGTGGGGTCAGCACCTTTGATTTATGTGGATATGTCGGTGGAGGAGCCGGTGTGGCACCCTTCCCCGTTACGTCTCTGGAATTGTTCTCCTCATGAGAGGCCTCCTCAGGTTCCAAAGCAGTCCCCAGAGGATGCCTTTTTCGGTAAATTTCAAACGCTCATGCGTATCGACCCCATGAGGGAGTATTTCAAAGGGCTTTTTAGGGAGATATGTCCGCCTGCGCCTCCGACTCCACCAGTTCCTCCAGTGGTTCCGCAGACGCCTCCCTTGCCTACGGTGCCTTCCCCGACTCTTCTGCCTTTGCCCCATTGTCCCCTGTGGACAAGGCAGCGCCCGACACGGCTCAGCAGGATCCTGACCTGTCGGATGACGCGCAAGGCGATCAGGACAACGAGGACCTGCCCCGCTCTATTAGAGCTTTTCATGACCAGGTACTGGACATGATGGGCTTCTTAGATGTTCCGGTGCCCGAGGCACCCGCTCCGCAGGAGGGCGTGCTTTCTGGGGCGTTCACCCTGTCTCCTTTGGAGCGCAACGGCCTGTTCTTGCAGAAGGACGTTCTGGCCGAGGTCCGCAGGGTCTGGGAAAAGCCACACTCTGGACTTTTCGTCAATAAGAAAATTGATGCGAGATACAGGCTGCATTCTTCGGAGGTGGTGGCCCTGTCGTCTTGTCCGCCCCCCTCCTCCACAGTGGTGGCTGCGGCCACTTTGCAGTCCAGACCTGCAGCATCCTCTTCCACGAAGGCTACACAGGTTCTGGGAAAGGAGGACAAGCTCCTTGACTCCCTTGGGAGAAAAATCTTGGCCAACTCGGCCTTGCAGCTCAGGCAGGCCAATGCCAAACTGGTGTTAGCGGGGGCTAATATGCGGATGTGGAAAGGTGTGTCAGAGTTTGAGCAGTTCATCCTGGTCGAGAAGCTAGAAGACTTTAAGGGGGGATTATCCTACGCCAGGGTCTTGGCCCAAGATCTGGAGGCTGCGGCTCATCACGTAGACACCTCTGCTCGGGGCCTTATGCTGGGGGTTGATACCTCACGGCAGGCGTGGCTGCATACCACTAAATTCTCAAAAGAAGTGCAGGACAAGGTGTTGGACCTTCCGTTCGATGGTAAGGAGCTCTTTCATTCTACAGCAGATGTAGAGCTCACTAAGACGAAGGATAGCACTCAGACAGCTAAGTCCTTGTCGGTCCTTGTTAAGACCCCTTTGAAAACACAGAGACCGTTGTCCCAAAGCAGACCTCCTCTGGCTTTAGAGGCTTCCTCGACTGGAAATCTCGCAGAGTGGATACCCCTTCGGGGAATAACCGCCGTAGGCAACAACGGACTCGTTTTTTCTCCTGCTCCTCAGCCTCCTCCTTAGGTGGCAACACCGCACAAAAACCTGCTAAATGAGGGTTCTCCGCGCTCGCACGAGAACCCGGTGGGAGGACACATTGCGTCTCATTGGGAGGCGTGGCAGACCATCACCGAAGACAGATGGGTCTTGTGAGTCGCTCGGGCTGGCTTCCGCTTACCCCTACCCCCTACCCCACCCTTCAAACCTCCTTTTCAGCTGTCGGGCTCGCCCTCCCTCAAAGCCAAGGCTCAGAAACTTCTGGACCTCAGAGCTGTGGAACGCGTTCCCCCTGCTAAATCTAATAGCCCAACCCTTGATCAATCCTTCCTGGACCCTCTGCCGGCCTTTCAGATGGGGGAGGTCATGCTCCTTGCCCTGCCCGAGTATTCACTGGGACAGGATGAGGCGGCAGAGGACCTTGTCCCTTCTTCGCAGACTAAGCTAGACCAATTTGGGGGTATGGGTTCGAGTAGAGTCTATTGAACCTTATACCAGCTGAACTTAAAGTTCACACTATTTGTCTGAAAGATATAATAACAAAGTGGTAAAGTTATCAGTGGTAGCAAATTGCTCAGAGAACATGGGAGTGGTGTCTAGTAATTTGCTTTCTGTAGACTCCCCTGATTCGGGTAGTCATAGGGGAGGCTTAAGTATTATAACAGCTTCTAGTCCATATAGTAAATCCCTCGAGCTTGGTGGGCTGCTCTGCGTAGATATGGAGCCGGTGAAGCCTGGATCCCTTCCTCATACCCCTATAAACAGAAAAAAAGGAACGAAAAGCATTCTCAAAATCAACAATCTTAAATGTGTGAACAAACTGTTCCGTAATAATTGGCGGACCTTAATAATAGATGAGGTAGCAGACAGTGATGCTCTTGGCCATGGGTTAGATATTGATTTGGAGGAGGAACCACTGATTGATATGCGAGATGGAGTTCTGGCTAAAAATACCCTCTCTGAAGAGATGACTCATAAAGGGACTAAAAACAAAAATAAAAACCATCATAAATCCCAGAATATCAAGAGGGATAATAATCAGCTGACATCTGAGAGGCTGGAAAAGCAACCCGCAGTAAAGGTTGTGTACCAGATTTTCTCTAAGAAACTCATCAATCAACCTGTACTTCTAATGCCCCCAGCTAAAAGAAGTGTGATAATCACTGACTGACATTCAATTAGTGCATCCAAGCTTAGAGGAGGACATCTGTGCCCCTCTAAGGTCTGGTAGGGAACACTTGCACGGCCCGGTCACCTGGCCCAGGGAGTTGCAAATCCACCAGGTGCAATTACTCGGATAGCTCAAGGTCGGGCATATTTTTCCCTGGCTTTGCCGATAGTAACGTTATCTAGAGTACCCGGGGCGCCGCTGTGACAGGCGAAGCCCCAAGAACCAATTGACCTAGAAAAAGAGGATAACCCTGCTCTGGTAGCTTTTATTAGAGCCAGAGTGGCTCAGATGCTACATCTGAGCCACAGGATGTCTCGGGAGGATAGCTCAGGGACAACGTGCTCGCCTTGTAAGCAAGATGACACGGAGCACCACAGGTTCGATCCCCAGGTCCACGCTTAGAAACCTCTGGGTATTAAGAGCTTTATACATAACCTATCATATCATATCAACGATCAATCCCACTGGAACTTCCGCCATCAACTATCGCAGCTAAGGAGTCTATCCAGCCCGAAGAGGAAGCCAAAAGGAAGGGTTGCACCATGAATTCAAGGGCTGCATTCCATTCGATAAAAGCACCTGTAAACTCGGGTCATTACTTTTCCAGGGTAGCACCGGTCGACCACAAGTGCTTCAACAGTGGCAAAAAGGTGTGATTGCCGGAGCAAATAATCCCAATGCATCCTGCCGGACCGGCTCCTAACTCACAATTCCATAGCAACCTAAAATCTATTCATTGGTGCCAACCCTGTTTCCCAGACAACCTTAGTATTATTCTGTATTACCTGTTTGATTATGGGGGTCACCCTTCACTAAATAGAGGGTGAGTTTTAGATTTAATAAACAAGATACCATCATTGAGACTCCTATCCTCAGAAGATCTAAAAAAAAAGTTCTTCTTTTACCGGCAGTGCCGAGGTCCTTCCTGGGAAGGCTAATTTGGTGGTTGGTATGTCACAGAAACATTCCAGGCCTCATAGTAGCGGCTCTGCCGAGGTTCCTTATGTTAAGGCTAAAGTTAAGACCCCTGATCCATCGACGTGGACCCCTGCCTCACTTCCTCACGTGCCGCAGTTCCCCTCAGGCGATGACAAAATGGCGCCCGTTCCCGCCACGACGGCGGTGGCCATTTTGGGTGCTACCCCTGCAAATACGCCAACGGCCTTAGGTGTAGGGCTTGGTTCCTTGGGTGAACATAGAGTCCCTTGTGCGTATCCTTATTGGCCAGTTTACGATTGGAACGCCTGGATGCCCCTTCCGCACAATGTTTCGTTGGCTGTGGGGGCAGCACCTTTGATTTATGTGGATATGTCGGTGGAGGAGCCGGTGTGGCACCCTTCTCCGTTATGTCTCTGGAATTGGCCTCCTCATGAGAAGCCACCTCAGGTTCCAAAGCAGTCCCCAGAGTATGCCTTTTTCTGTAAATTTCAAACGCTCATGCGTACCGACACCATGAGGGAGTATTTCAAAGGGCTTTTTAGGGAGATATGTCCGCCCGCGCCTCCGGCTCCACCAGTTCCTCCGGTGGTTCCGCAGACGCCTCCCTTGCCTACCGTGCCTTCCCCGACTCTTCTGCTTTTGCCCCATTGTCCACTGTGGACAAGGCAGCGCCCGACACGACTCAGCAGGATCCTGACCTGTCGGATGACGAGCAAGGCGATCAGGACAACGAGGACCTGCCCCGCTCTATTATAGCTTTTCATGACCAGGTACTGGACATGATGGGCTTCTTAGATGTTCCGGTGCCCGAGGCACCGCTCCGCAGGAGGGCGTGCTTTCGGGGCGTTCACCCTGTCTCCTTTGGAGCGTAACGGCCTGTTCTTGCAGAAGGACGTTCTGGCCGAGGTCCGCAGGGTCTGGGAAAAGCCACACTCTGGACTTTTCGTCAATAAGAAAATTGATGCGAGATACAGGCTGCATTCTTCGGAAGTGGTGGCCCTGTCGTCTTGTCCGCCCCCCTCCTCCACAGTGGTGGCTGCGGCCACTTTGCAGTCCAGACCTGCAGCATCCTCTTCCACAACGGCTACTCAGGTTCTGGGAAAGGAGGACAAGCTTCTTGACTCCCTTGGGAGAAAAATCTTCGCCAACTCGGCCTTGCAGCTCAGGCAGGCCAATGCCGAACTGGTGTTAGCGGCGGCTAATATGCGGATGTGGAAAGGTGTGTCAGAGTTTGAGGAGTTCATCCTGGTCGAGAAGCTGGAAGACTTTAAGGAGGGATTATCCGACGCCAGGGTCTTGGCCCAAGATCTCCTGGAGGCTGCGGCTCATCACGTAGACACCTCTGCTCGGGGCCTTATGCTGGGGGTTGATACCTCACGCAGGCGTGGCTGCAAACCACTAAATTCTCAAAAGAAGTGCAGGACAGGTGTTGGACCTTCCGTTCGATGGTAAGGAGCTCTTTCATTCTACAGCAGATGTAGAGCTCACCAAGACAAAGTATAGCACTCAGACAGCTAAGTCATTGTCGGTCCTTGTTAAGACCCCTTTCAAAACACAGAGACCGTTGTCCCAAAGCCGACCCTCCTCTGGCTTTAGAGGCTTCCTCGACTGGAAATCTCGCAGAGTGGATACCCCTTCGGGGAATAACCGCCCTAGGCAACAACAGACTCGGTTTTTCTCCTGCTCCTCAGCCTCCTCCTCAGGTGGCAACACTGCACAAAAACCTGCTAAATGAGGGTTCTCCGCGCTCGCACGAGAACCCAGTGGGAGGACGCATTGCATCTCATTGGGAGGCGTGGCAGACCATCACCGAAGACAGATGGGTCTTGTGAGTCGCTCGGGCTGGTTTCCGCTTACCCCTACCCCCTACCCCACCCTTCAAACCTCCTTTTCAGCTGTCGGGCTCGCCCTCCCTCAAAGCCAAGGTTCAGAAACTTCTGGACCTCAGAGCTGTTGAACCCGTTCCCCTCAGGGAACGAGGGGAGGGCTTCTACTCCCGGCTGTTTACGGTGCCCAAACCCAACCAGGCTGGCCTGCGCACCATCCTAGACCTTTCCCAGTTCAATCTTTTCCTACCCCAAGAGAATTTCAAGGTAATCACGCCCAGCCAGATACGGTCCTCCTTGCAGATGGGCGATTGGCTCAGCGTGGTGGATCTTCAGGATGCGTACATGCATATTCTGATTTGGAATCCACAGAGGAGATATCTCCGTGTCTCTTTGGGAGAGGAGCACTTCCAGTTTCGAGTGCTTCCTTTTGGCCTCAGCTCGGCGCCGCGTGTCTTCACGAAGATGATGTCGGTGATTGCGGCCTATCTTCGTCTGCAAGGTATCCATGTGTATCCGTATTTGGACAACTGGCTCTTACTCAGCCATTGTATGTTGAAAGCAGCGGGCAATCTTCAAACTCTCCGTCTGGCCCTGTCCCATCTTGGGCTGTCGGTGAACTGGTGGAAATCTTCAATGACGGTCTCGCAGGACTTGATTTTCCTGGGTTTTAGCGGGAACACGATCGACTGCAGAGTGTACCTGACCTGGGACAGGATGGCGGATCTGTTAGCCAATCACGACGGACTCCTCCCTCCTGGGGTGGGGTGCGACGTTAGATCTTCTTCATGTCTTGGATCTCTGGTCGCCTCCGGACAAGCTCCTCCACATAAATCATTTAGAGCTTCTGGCGATCTTCCTAGCGCTCAGGGCGTTCAGACCGATCATAGCCAACAAGGTGGTCTGCATACATATGGACAATGTGGTGTCTGTATTACGTCAACAAGCAAGGGGGAACCAAGTCTCCCCCCCCCTCGTGGACCTGTCCATCCAGATTTGGGAGTGGGCCATGCTTCATTGTGTTTGGCTGCTTGCAGTGCACATCCCGGGCCAGCTGAATGTCACAGCGGATGCCCTCAGCCGGCGGACAGTGGTCAGCTACGAGTGGGAGTTGAAGGCGGAGGTCCTCTCATGGAGTTGGGGCACACCAGAGGTGGACCTCCTCGCTACGGCGGTAAACAAGAAGCTTCCTCAGTGTGCCTCCAGAGGGGGGCTGGGAGCCTCCTCTCTGGGGGATGCTCTCGAGATTCCATGGCACAGATACGCCTTCCCGCCTCTGCCTCTAGTCCATCGAGCAATTTGGAAGCTGAAGAACGCGGTGAACTGTTCCCTTCTACTCATAGCCCCGTGGTGGCCAGCCAGGTTTTGGTTATCAGAGCACCTGTCGATGTATCCGCCGATCAGGTTATCAGTGACCCCCGATCTTCTTCATCAGGGAGAACAGCAGATGTGGCACCCCTCCCCACAATCGCTCAGCTTGGCGGCATGGTGCCTGAGTTCAAGTCTTTAGAACATCTTAACTTGCCCGCGGATAACTTGCGTATTATCCAGGCGGCCAGGAAACCATTGACTAGATCCCAATACAGAAGTAAATGGCTCAGGTTCTGTCATTGGTGTTTGGAAAAGCAGTTGGACCCAAGGGAGGCTACGATTGACACTGTGCTGTCCTTCGTATCCTTCCTAGCAGAGTCGGGTGTTCACGTTCTGTCATGCAGAACTTACCTTTCAGCGGTCTCCGCTTATCTTTCTACGGACCAATGTTCTTACTCTCTGTGTAATCCATTGGTTAAGAGGCATTTGGCAGGCTTCACACGCCTCTACCCTCCAGTTCGTAGTCCGCACCCGCCGTGGGATCTAAATGTAGTCCTGACGGCGTTGTGCCATAAGCCTTTTGAACCCATGGCCACGGTGGACCTCACGTACCTATCCTGGAAAGTGTCCTTTTTGGTCGCCGTTAGGTCAGCAAGGCGGGTGAGTGAGCTCCAGGACTTGTCGGAGGAGCATCCCTTCTTGGTCTTTCACAAGGATAAGGTAGTCCTACGGACGAATCCTGCGTTCCTGCCAAGGTGCTAACTGAATTCCATCTGAATCAGTCGATCTCCCTGCCGGTCTTTTTTCCGAACCCTACCTCAGAGGCAGAAAGGGTTCTGCATTGTCTCGATGTCAGAAGGGCTCTTAAATTCTATCTGGACAGAACCTCCGAGCTTAGGAGTTCTTCTAAACTATTTGTGACCTTTGGTAACCCTCACAGTAAGCAGGTGTCTGAGGCGACTATTTCTCTGTGGCTCGCCGCCTGCATTACGGAGTCTTTCACCTTCCAAGTGCTGAAACCTCCTAAGGGTATTCATGCACACCTGGTGCGAGGCAAGGCAGCCGCGGTTGCTTTTCAGAAATATGTTCCCTGGGAGTCCATCGCTAGGGCAGCTACTTAGGCCTCCCCAGCTGCTTTTTGTAAGCATTATTGTCTTGACATGAGCTCAAGAGTTGATGCTCAGTTTGGTCAGGCTGTGCTGAAGAATCTTTTTCAGTAAAGGGTATTTCCATCCACCCGTAGTTCCAGTTAGGAGTGCTTGGGAATCTCCCATAAGTATGGAGAAAAGGGGACGGGACGTAGGAGTATAACCTAGTTACTCACCGTAGTGACCACCTTACTCCTAGTCCATAGTCCCCTTTCCTCCATATGCCCGCCCGCCGTCCCCTCTAATAAGGTTCCTCTGTTATTGCTAATAGGTCTCTGAGCTGGCGATAGAAAAGGACTGATGGGCGATGCGCGGGGCGGAGCCAAGGTGGGCGGGGTTACAGCCGCATGCAGGGCCCCGCGCAAGAAAGAGAGGAAGGACACATTTTTGAAAAAAATGTTGGATGCTTTTTACAAAGTGCTCCGGTCCCGTCCCACAGAACGGAGAGATGTCCCATAAGTATGGAGGAAAGGGTACTATGGACTAGGAGTAAGGTGGTCACTATGGTGAGTAACCTGGTTATTTTGATCTTCAGCCATGGGCTGAAGCTGTCCAACCAGGACACTGAAGAATTTGGAACCTTTAGTGAGACACAGTGGTGGAGAGGATCAGTATACGGCCCGGATCAGGATTTAAAGGCAGCAGAGGAGCATAGCTGTAGGTGGCTGGCACTAACACTGCGCGACTCCATCTCCCAGCTAAAATCCCTAAAGCAAAACCTTTAAGTAAAAGAAAGTTCTCTTTTTATTATCCTGGAACTCTCGAGGTTTTGCACATCTTACCTCCTCTTCAGATTTATGTGCTAAATTAATGAAATGTAATATTGTCTGTATTCAGGAGACTTGGATGACTGCTGCGTTTCACTTGGATGGCTTTGATTCATGATATGAGGGTGACAAGGGATGCCCTTTTGGAGGAATCTTGATCGTCATTAAGAGTGGTGAGGGTATCCTAATTTTGGATAGTTTTTCTCTCCATCCGGGCGTCCTTGCAGTTGTTGTGGAGGTAAAGACAGCCCGCTCTTCCCTTTTTATTCTCAGCTACTGAAATCCTGTATTAAATCTTTGGGAGACCATTGATAAGATTAATGGGCTGATTACTGAAGTGATGTTAAAGTATAGAGGGTTAAGAATTGTGGTGGCGGTTGATAAAAATGCAGAGATTCCACCTGCCATCTCCAAGAATTTACAGCATGAACTTGACCTTGGTCTCCTGACTGTATGGCAAGAAGAGGGGCAACATTGGATAGTAGGAAGCGCTTACAGGGTCAGATGTGGAACAGCTTTTTCTCTAACTGGGATTTATCCCATGTAAATCCTATTTTAGAGCAAGATATGGACCCCTACACATGGACGGATGGTTTCGACAATAGATCATATGTTCATGTCTCAACACCTCTTTGATGTGTGTCATTCATTAGCTGTCAAGGGTATTCCTTTGGATGATCATTGAATCCTGGAAGCAGTGTTAAGTGATGATCAGGATAGTAGTCCAAGTTGCTTCTTTCCTTTGAACTTGGAATTTAACCCCTCTAAAACCAGAATCACCTGGCACAATGATAACGTGAACAAGCTTAACTTAGTTTTTGTTTCTGATTTCCATAGTAATTCATTGGATGTAAAGCGCAATATTTGTACACATTCCAAATTACCCTCTTATGTGGACAAGTTGATTACCAAATCTATCAAAGTATGGGATACGAAACCATCTAGAGTCACTCACCCACATGTTTTTGATAGTCTGGTTAATTCTCACAAAAATACATGTAAAAGGGAGGTGAGAAGGCTGCTGAAAAGTGGCCTGTCTTGGGAATCTAAAATGATAGGAATTTGAAAACATAAACAGAAATTAAAAAATTGGCTTAAGGGCTATAGGGCACATTTGCTGCAGGCTGATAATGAATCTATGTTGATGGCCTTGAAAGATGGTACATTACGACAATTTTGGCACCTGATAAGTGCCACTTAGACATCTCAAGTTTCAGCACAATCCAACTGCATCTCTGAGGAAAGATGGCCAGGCCATTTCGGGAAACTCTATGCATTAAGAAATCTAACATCCGACATAACTAATTCATTTAGGATTCACAAATGGAACTGTAATTTTTCGATATCAGATATTACACATCAAATTCAAAAGTCAAGCTTGTCTAGAGCTTCTGGACCAAACAGACTTTCCAATGTCATATTAAAGGTCATTCCTGAAATATAGGCAAAAGCATTAGCTATGTTATTTTCTAACAGTGCATCATCTAGATGCATTCCAGCTACGTGGCACTTGTCATATATCGTGCCAATATATAAAAAAGGGGACAGGAGTCTACCTCTAAACTATCGACCTATCGCAATGCTGGATGCCGACTCGAAAATGTTTGCTGGGTTTGTACTGAAACAATTAGACGAATGGTCCGAATGTAATTCCATCTTGTCTAATAAGGAGTTTGGTTTCTGCAAGGCAGTGGGGGCAGAGGTGGGTGGTATGATTGTTTCTCTACTACAAGAGAAGGCCTGGAAATAAAGATGGTATCCCAATTTACATTGCAGCTATGGACCTGTCCTTAGCCTTTGACCTAGATCGATCTTTGCTACGGTCAAAACTTTCACCCTTAGGGATCCCCACTGGAATCTTAGCTATCTTAATCCATATGCACGAAGGATCCTTGGTGCAGGTCAGACTTAATAGTGAGGGTCTCCTTTCCTTTCCGATTAAAACCATGAATGGATTTTGCCAGGGTTGCATCTTTGCTCTGACTCTTTTTAATCTTTATGTGTCGGGTGTCAGAATAAATTTGGTTACCACTTCCTTTATCTCTCTCAAACTTGAGGGGTTGAAAATATGTTGGTGTGCTTATGCTGATGATTTTTTGCTTGTTGATTGTACACCAATAGGTCTGCAGCATCTAATAACCGCTTTCTCCAACTACACCAGCTCTAATGGCCTTGTCATAAATGCTAAAAAAAACTGTGATTATGCAGTTGAGTAATCGCAAAAAGCCGATTGCATACAGTTGGTTTTTTAATAAACAAAAATTGGTGCTAAGGGTCTCAATGCAGCACTTGTGTTTTCCAGTGTTTGACAATTCAAAGAAACGCCTTTATTGGCAGCACATATTGGAGAAGACTGGATATTTGATTGCTCAAATGAGAAAGGTGAAACGCAAATTTTGTAAATATTCTTTGTCCCATTTGATATGATTTTACAAGTTAAAAGTAATTTCGAAATTATTTTATGGTTTGTAATTGTCTCCTATTTGGATGCAGACAGACTTGTATAAGATTGAGGCGAGAATTTGGAGAGCAGTACTGCTTTGCTTACCAAAGTGTATTCAATTGCCCGCCCTGAAGTACGAATTAGGACTCCAATCAGTTGCCAGCTTAGTGGAATGGAGGCGGCTATCTCTACAGGAAACTTGTTATGGATTCGGGAAAGAGCATATACTTTGATCTAGGTAGTAAACTAAGACTTGGGAACCCGGATTCTCAACGCATGTCTCTTCTGGGTGCTCTTTGTAAAAACTTCTTTAGGAAAAATTGGTTTGAATAGGGAATCCCGTTTGCATAACCCTATGCGTGCGAAGCGCTTATTGCAATACGCTGTTTGGGCTGACACAATGGATAATGTGGTTAAGTCCAAACTTTATTACCAGCTGGTATTGAATTGCAAGCGTTTGTGTAATCCGGAATCGTATTTGGTGCGATTTCTAGATCCGGTGTGGGGAAACGGATACAGGAGATTCAGATTTAGGGGGGTAATTCATGGAATAAATGTGCACCGAAATCAGTGGCGCAAGCAGGCGCAAGCGTGAAAAAGCCAGCGTTCATGGAAGGCTCTGCGCGTGTTTCCCCCGGGAAGTGCGCCCAATCCGTGCGTGGCGCACACGTCATTGCAACATCCAGCGAGAGCACACAACATTAACGCACACACCAAAAAGGGGGCGGAACACGTGGCATTACGCGCAGAATGGGGAACAATGTGTGAAAATAAGGGCGGAACTGGGGATGTACTGCTGGGAAGCACACGGAACGCCCACACGCACGCGAACCACACATATTCATGGAATCGAATAGGGTAAACCCGCGCACGGCCCAAGACACGCACAGGCCTAAACACGTCCGCCACACGAAGGCAGGCGTTAGCGTCCCTGCGCATTATAAAAGTGTGCGCAAACAAAAAACACGTATATACAGCTATGATGAATGTCCCATTCTGTGGCCCCCTAGGAGAAATGTGTCACGCAACGCACATGCATCCCAGAAAAGCAAGAAAAAGAGATAAGTGACCCCTGTTACCCACGTGTGTGTAATAAAACACATGCAGTACGCTGTGGCAGCCAGGAACACAAAAATACGTACGCGATCAACACGCAGGCTAGTATGCCCGTAAAAAAAAGGCCACGAGACAAACATCGACACCTGCAGTGGGAAAAATAGCTTGTGCGACTCACCGTCTGCCTTGCATGTAGAAGAAGAACACATAGCCAACACCCACCCACTGTGAAGTAATCGCATGTGAACCCCAACGCCCGGAATACACATGCACCGCTTCCCACGAAAAGCACGTACAGAGCGATGGAAACCCACGTGGGATCTTCAACCCGTGCAAGGGGAACGCCAGTGCATGTCACGTCACAGACGCGCTACGCGCTCAGGGCCTTTCCTCGAATTACACACTGAAATGCAGTTTTTTCACATGCCTATTCACTCTGTATCAAGCTGGCCAAGCGACAACACACACA
This sequence comes from Ambystoma mexicanum, assembly GCF_040938575.1. NCBI lineage: Eukaryota > Metazoa > Chordata > Amphibia > Caudata > Ambystomatidae > Ambystoma > Ambystoma mexicanum. Next base: position 1,234,940,727 of record NC_090934.1, on the reverse strand, counting down.
GAAGACCACGCTCCTGCCCAGAAGGCCGAATTACTGCCCCCCAGAGCCCCGAGCAGCCTCCCACAAGCCATCTGCTGCTGCCTGCCTGCCGCTGCCACCGTGCCTTGCCATTTGGTGCCTGCACATCTGCCATCTCCAGGGGACCAGTTGCAGTGACCACCCCTGCTGGAACAGAGGACTCCCGACTGGCATTCCATCGCTCCACAGCCCAGCCCCAGGACCCAGTTGCCCACCCACACCTGCCTCGGGGTTGCCATGTCCGACACAACACCATCTGGCACCAGTGGCAACCCCCCAGCTGAGTGGCAGACGGCTACCAGCTTCACTTCCAATGAAGTTGGCGACCTGGTGGAGCAAGTCCTGGGGCAGTATGATGCCCTCTTCACACCGTCGCGCGCCGACAAGGAAGGACGGAGGAGGATCTGGACGGACATAGTGGGTGCCATCAACGCAGAGGGGGTGGCACCCTTTGACATCAAACACGTCCAGAAGCGCTGGGAGGACTACAAGTCCAGGACCCAGCTTACCAACCAGCAGATGAGGGTCCTGGAGCGCATTCGCCCAGTGCTTCACCACCAGATCCTCGGAATGCAGGCCCGTCTGGAGTCGAGTGGTAAGTGGCCATGCATTGCTGTGTGAAACAGGGCATGTTGCAGTGTGCTGGTAGTTAGCTACTTGCCTGTATGTGTGACATGGGCCATGTATGGATGTGTGTGTGCAGGATGCAGAATGCACACATGAATGCATGCCTGTGTCTGTTCTTGGACATGGTTGGGGTGTGAGAGATGGGTGCTGCTGTCATGGACATGTATGGTGTACATGTCTGTGTGTCTGAGTAGCGTGTGTGTGACTTGTGAACGCCATGGATGCATGACACATGTCCGTGACGATGTGTTGATTCACTGATGCAGCCTAGTCATCCTTGTATCCACTGCGTCTTGGGGTGTACGAGGGCAGATGCATGAAACTACGGTGATGTGTGTGCATGTGATCAGTATGACCCATGGTGCATGTGAGTTTCAACCCACCATTGTATGTTTCAACAGTTCCTTGGACATGGATGTAAATGTTCATTGCATGCGCCATGCCTGTTTCTGCATGTGTGTTGCCTGCACTGACCCATGTGTTGTGGAGGGACATGATGGAAGTGACGTTTGACAGTGCCACTCATGTGCTATTGCTTCCTGTCTAGGGGACCTTTGTACAGTACCCTGATGCTTGTGTTCTATATCTCCCTCTACACAGTGGCGAGTGAAGAAGAGGGCGGAGACGGCGCTGTGGAGCAAAGCGGCGGGATGCCTCCACCGGCTGGCAATGCAAGGCCCAGTCACCCTCCCAGGAATTACCATCATCCGGGAGCAAGGGCACTGGTGCCGCGTCTACCACTACAGCTGCAGCGGAAGGGGCGGGTGAGCCCCCACACGGGCTTGCGACGGCGGAAGATGATGTGGAGCTATCCAGGATGGTGGTATGCACAGAGGAGGAGGAGGCTGCTACTGAGCGGCACATGGGGCCTGGTGGGGGTGGTACCACTGGTGCAAGTGGTGCAGTCCAGGGGCAGGGGCAGGAGGCAGCACAGGTCGCCGTGGAGGGGCCTGTGCATGTCACTGTCCCTGACACTGTGACTGCACCACCATGCACCAGCAGGGATGCCCCATCCAGGCCCGTCCGCAGGTAGGGAGGAGGTCCACATCATCTGGCACTCCTCTACCTGCGGACGAGGGGACCCGTGACCGTATGGAGTCCGTCCTGATTGGGGACGCGTGACATTTGTGATGACGTGCATGCTTCCTGGGGGGACCACGAATGTCATCATGAAGAGCTGCGTGCCAGCGTGGTCCAGTTGAGAGGGGCCATGGTCGGGGTTTCCTACATGTGTCGGGCACTCTGGCGGCCCTCTCCTCCTCTGTGCAGACTATGCGCCAGTCGTTCTCCATGCTGTCTTCCGGCCCAGATGCTACCAGGGCCCCCTGTGGACCTGCCCCGACCACCGCAGCCAGCTTGGTGGAGATCCCATCCCTGCCACAGTCGGGAGTTGGAGGTCCAGCAGGGGTGGACACCCCAGCAACTGGACCCCAGCAGATGGAGGAGGTGCCGGCATCATCGGGCAGGGCACGTGCACAACGGCACCGGTGGATTCCATCAGCCCGGATGCCGTTGTGCTGGCAGAGGCAGTTGCGTCGGAGACAGCTGCAGGCTCAGCATGGGAGGCATCATGGCTCGGGGCCATCAACATCAGAGGGGCAGGCATCTGCCAGAGGGCAGGAGGACCCTGGAATGGGAGTGACTTCCGTGTGGCAGCGGTTGGGCCAGCGGATAGATGCGGAGCTGCGGCAGGCAGAGGAGGCACGGCTCACTATGGTCAGGGCGGAGAACTCCATGCGCAAGGCATTGAGGCGGGCTGAGTTCCTCAAGGCAACTCGCAGGGAGTTGGAACAGGCCATGACTGCATCCCTGCAAGTCCTCGAGGACAGGGAAGAGGCCCGCCTCCGGGACACCAACGTGGAGTTCGATGATGCCCTGGCCCGGAACATCACAGAGTGAGCCGTAGGACTTGCCCGCCGCCATTGTATATAGTTCATTAGTCTTAGGTTTCCTTTGTTTTTCTTTTATTTTGGAGTTAATGGACATTGCTCCACTTCGTGTATATAGTTTTTTCTTCATAGGACTTTTTGGTAGGTTTCATTTTGTTTGTGGATCATGGACCATTTGGACTTACATTGTATATAGTTGCAGACTTGTACATACTTCCTTTTCCTATGTTCCCATGGATTAGTGTTTTTTTTATTTGGATTATGTTTTTATTATGGACATTGTTAATGGACCACTTTTTTATTGTACATGATATATTTTTTTTTTTACTTCATTGGATTTAAAACATTTTTTTCGGAATCTTTCATTGTACATTGATTTTCATTTTACTATTCCTCAAAGTCAGTTCATTATGTTTTTAATACATGTTTCCTTACTTCTAAATTGGTGTTGTGTTCGGTCATTGATTTTGTGCATGTCTCATTGAACATTTCCTCAGTCATGTGTTGCCACTGTGTGGCTCCATTGTGCAATCCTGCATGGGCATGGTGGTTCATTTAGTTCTGTGGATGGTTGCATGCTTGGACTGGGGGGCAAGGGGCATTAGGGTTGGCTTTAGGGACATGGGTCTGTTTTGTTAGGACATGTTGTTTGTTGGGACATGTGTTGGGGCCTGCTGGCAGGTGCCTGTCACTGCTGGGTGGGTAGTGGTGCAGGGGGACATGAGTCGGGGCCTGCTGGCAAGTGCCCGTCACTGCTGGGTGGGTGGGGGTGCAGGGGGACATGAGTCGGGGCCTGCTGGCAAGTGGCCATCAATGGTGGCTGGGACATGTGTTGGGGCTCACAAGTGCATGGTGCCATGTGGGCTGCCTGTGGGGCATGCCTAGGGTGGATGGGCTGCCTGCGGGGCATGGACAGGGTGGATGGGCTGCCTGCGGGGCATGCCCAGGGCGGATGGGCTGCCTGCAGGGCATGGCCAGGGGTGTAGGGTAGTCCCCTGTGGTGTGGGCTGCTTGCAGGGCCTGGGGAAGGGGCACACCCGGGAGGTCCCACACTGCCAAATCGCGTGTAATACTCCAAGCGCACCCCTCAGAATACACGTACCCCATTCGCGCTGGCAAAAAATGTGAAATGTGAAAAACTGCCCGCGCACCTCCCAAATACACGTACCGTGCTCGCACAGGGCCTATCGCATGTGAAACTTCCCGCGCACCCCCGGAATTCGCGCAGGCTACCCATCCACCCTCCCCGTGCCCCACAGGCAGCCCATCCACCCTAGCCATGCCCCACAGGTAGCCCACACCACAGGGGGGACTTTTTCCACGCAATTTACCTGGCGTGAGTGGGGTATGTGTATTCCGAGGGGTGCGCAGGGAGTTTTACACCTGATTTCGCTAGCACGAGAGGGGTACGTGTATGTTTTACACGCAATTTCGCTAGCGCAAGAGGGGTACGTGTATTCCGAGGGGTGCATGGGGAGTTTTACACGCGTTTTCATGGTTGGGCGGCTGTATGCAGGTCCACTGGCCTTTGCGCCATGTACTGGATTTGTGCGCTGTTCATGGCGCACAGAGCGGGGTTGGGGGCGTAACTGGAGCTGCTGCAGGGTCGCTGCACCACTCTGCGCCACGGCTGGTTATGGATGTTAAAATCCATGAATACGCTGTGCGCTGAAATTGGTTTTGACGCACGCGGCTGGTGCAGACTGCCGCACGCACACACTGTGCGTCAGCCGCGTGCGCCTCTTCTGCGCTGATTTCTATGAATTACCCTGTTAATGTCTTACTAACTGGTGAAATAATAGAGATCAGAGAGTTCAAGCTGGGAGGTTTGATGCCTTGTAGATTTTGTAAGAGCGATAAAGTTAAAGAAACTCTTAGACAACTGCTCTTGGAATGTGACACAATCAATACTAACCGCATCTCTAGTTTCAGAAAATGTGTTCCAGATACAGAGAGAGCCTACTTAGATTTTATATGGTGGAATATGTTGCATGGAATTTCAGTGGCATTAAATATGGCAGTGTTTTGGTTTTTGGCAGATGTTTGTAGGCTAATTCAGTTGACAATCATAACTCTCCTTAAGTAATTCTAAGTTTTCCTTTTTATCGGATTTCTTAGTTTTTAGTCTTGTTGTCAATTAATCATAGCTTAGATTAAGATATTATATCACACCATTCGGTTAGTACTGAATACTGAGATTCTGGAAGGGGCTATGTCTTGTAGTTTAACAGTTTTCTGAGATATGTAATGTATTGAATGAACAATCGGTTCTTTTCTTTTTGGGTTATTGTGAAATTTTATGTCAAATTGTGTTTACACTTCATGATGGTCTTAAAAAAATCTTTTTGTAAAGATTTATGGAAAAAAATACAAAATAAAAAAAGAATAGGGTACTTCCCCAAGATTGTAAAATTGGTGATGTCATTGCTGCTTTATAAGGGGACGGGCCCAGGACAGGGGTCACACAAAAACCAGACAGACAGAAAAGGAGAAAGACAGGAAGACAGAGGGAAGCGACAAACCATCAGGAATCTGACAGCTGTGGGGGGACACCAGAGGAGATTGCTGAGTGTGCATCTGGGTGGAGCTGTCTGTTTCTAAGAAGGCCTCAACGCTGACTGGGTCCTGTGGTAGAGGGCGGGAGGACATCTTTGAGAGTGGAGTGACCAGTCCCCTGCCCTATCTTTCCAGAGTGTCCTGAGATGCATGGCTTTCCTGAACCTTAAACAGAGGCTTGCTCTTTAATTAGAACTAAGCACTGGAAAACCAAAAGGTGGAGGGAGTCTGCATGCCTTGAATCCTTTCACTTTATAGCGGTGGGCAAGTGGAGGCCCAAAACTGTGTAAATCCTTAGCCTTTGTAACCAAAAATACTAATTTAATGAATTTCCCATTTGGCAGAACACTACAATGTGAATTTCGTTAAAATTTGAAATGAACAAATCTCACTTCCATTTCCATAGCTGAAAGCTATAGCCTATAATTTAATTGGGTAATCCTTGTTGTCCAGCTGACCCCGACTTCTTTAAGGCAGAGGGGTGTCTTTGTTCTTAAATCATTCCAACCTTTCAGTAAGGGGGGGGTCTGAAATCCAAAATTCCCCAAAGTATTCCAATTTTTCTGTCTGACTTCCCAACATAGACCAAAGCAAGGGGGGGTCTGAAAACAAAGCAAGACATCACTCTGTGTTTTTTTTAAAACCATAGGTTTGAGCGGAATTATACTATCGATCAGTGTAATTTTTTTGTGAAGTGAATTGGCAGAAAGTGTACAATTGTGATTGTGTTCTTTTTAACTCTCTTTTGTGATTTACTTATGCTGAGAGAAGTTGATTATGTTGTGCCACGGATAAAGTGATGTTTTTGATATTTTCGTGATCATTTCTATTACTGCTAATTGAATTAAATACCAATATATTTCCTGTACACCTGCCTGGTTCTTTGCTCACTGTTAGCTCCAGGAGAGAGATCCAAGGGGCATGATATGTGTCTGAGATAGTGCTAAATAAGAATCTGTTAGTTGAATACCCACTTGAGTGAGGACGGAAGGGACTCTCCATGTTCAGCATGGCTTCTCAAACCATTACAAAGTGAGGGCTTGGGCCGGGATTTAGCTTCCTATTCCTGACCCATGAAAAGTACATTGTGACAGTCTATTAATTTTGATGCAATTGCATTAAGGTGGAGGGAAAGTCATCTTTGTTTTGTTAAAGTGCCGCTAGGACTTGGTAGAAAATTAAGAGCGTGTACGAATGTATTTGAGTGAGGAAATCAAGCAGGAACAGGGTGAGTTTGCCCCTGCATAAAGAAAGTTTTATTAAAGAACACAAAGCTAATTGTGAAAATGACTACTGTACAAACTTGGGAAGCCAGGGAGCATCTCCTGAATACATTATTTCTGAAAGGAGAATGGGTTGAGGACGATGCAGGAAATTGGCATACCAGAATTGTGTGGGAGGTTACCTCAGTAAGCAATGATATTTGGCTTGATGCCGGGATATTGCACAAAACACTTGAAGCATTTTATATGACCACAAATGCTCATGATGAACAAATACAAATGGCTCAGCTAACTGCTCAGTTGTATTTTAATTTGCTTTTAGTAGAAGAGCGTTGGCAAAATAGTGAGGCTAGTAGGATGGATCAGGCCGGAGACCTGTCACAGGCCCAGGATCTTGTTCCACAACTCAAAGCTGAGTTAAAAACGCTGCAGCAAGCGAGTGCAGAGTGTGAAATCTAGTTTTTTCCACTGAAGAATACACATAAAGACTGTAGAAAATCTGAGTGCACTGCAACACAAGCTAAATGACCAGTCTGCTCATAATAGTCTTTTTGGAGGACATTTTCGCCTTCCATCAGAAATAAAACAATTGAAAACTGAAAATAGTCAATTAATTATCAAAGAGGTTGATTCCCAAAATTACTTTGATCAGGTACATCAGCAGGTAAGTACTTTAAAACAACCGAGGACGCAGCTGGCTCAGGAAAAAGACCTCTTGAATCAGGATTACAGCGTCCTGTTACAGAGGATAAGTCAGTTGGAAATGGAGGAAGAAAGGGAATAGTCACGGGGCCTCATTACAAGGTTGGCGGTCTGGTAATAACGATACCGGTAAGGCATTACCGCCATCGTTTACGGGACTGGCCCATCACGACCTGCAATGCTGGCCCTACTGGCATCGATAGGGACCTGCTGTGGCCGTGCACCACCATACTGGAATGCGCACGGGTGCCATGCCCATAATACCGGCATGCCGCAAGGAAGAGGACATTACAAGTGGCACGGACATGCACAAACCAGCATCCAGATGCCGGTAAGAAGGGCCACCTTGATGGCGGCAATACCGGCATTGTGGATCACCCATTAATAGGAAACTGGTGTGTTCCCAACTGCCACAGGTCCACACAATCAGCACAGGTGGAGGCAATGGAGCCTGACCCTACACAAAAGGAGCACACCCACACACCACACCCCTTCCACAACCAAAATGATACCACTTGCAGTCGCCATACTGGAGCTAGAGGACATGCCTGCACTGCTACTCCTTGAGCAGGCAGTACAACAGGCAACACAGAGGAGACGCAGGAGGAGAATGAAAGCAAGACTGGCCCAGCAAATCCCACCAGTGCAGGCAGTGGTTCCCCAGAGGCAGCCACCAATCCCTCATATAATGCCAATCCATTCAATTTAACCCCAGCACAGATCCACATCCTATACCGCCTGGACAGGGACACCATCACCACCATAGTGGAACTAATACATGAAGACTTGGTCAGCCTGATCAACATCCGCACCGCCATCCCCCCTCTGCTGAAGGTGGCATCTGTGCTCCACTTCCTGGCCACAGGCACCTACCAGCACACAGTGGGCCAGCTGCATGGCATCTCGCAACCATGTTTCTCCGGTGTGCTAAACAAAGTGCTAGATGCACTCCTAAAGCATGCAAGGGCCTACATATCCCTACCATGGACACCAGAGGAGGCGAATGACACCAAAATAGCATTTTATGCACTGGCAGGCATGCCCAGTGTCATTGGTGACCTCGACTGCACCCATGTGGAGTTGGTAGTCCCACATGCCGTGGAGGTGGTGTACCGCAATCGGAAGGTATTCCACTCCATCAATGTGCAGATGGTGTGTGATGCCAGCAAGATGATAGCACATTACTGTGCCAGATACCCAGGATCCGCGCATGATGCAATGGTGCTGCGGTACTCATTGCTACCCCGCTATATGGAAGGAGATGCCGTACGACGTGGCTGGCTGCTGGGTGAGTCTGCTCTCTGTGCCATTGGAGACTGTTTGGGGGGATGTACAAGCAGTTTGCTCTCTGGGCAATGGCAGAGTGTTTGGGGGGTGTACATGCATATGCAAGCAGTCTGTTCTCTGGGCCATGGGAGAGTGTTTGGGGGGGTGTACATGCATACGCAAGCAGTCTGCTCTCTGGGCCATGGGAGTGTCCTCAATAGGGTGTCTGAACACTGTACATGCTGCCAAACACTGTGCCCATAATCAACCAAATAAGATGCATGACACAGACAATGGAGGCAGACACACTCTGGCCGCACACCAATGTGTGAATGTCAGACTCACAATCCCTGCACCATCACCTGATCATACCCTCAGCACCACAATGCACCATCACATGTTCACAAAGATGGATAGACATGACCGCATTGAAGCACCTCGCAGGTCAAGCATCCATGGGTGCGCAGTATGAATTTCACCTCATGCAATTCTGCTGTCACTGCCCCTCCCCGACAGTAACACTGCATAACACCATGGCAACATGTGCAGATGAATACAAATGGGAGGACACATGCGACAAGGATGCTTCAAAGTGAACCTATCAAGTAGTGAGCAACACCTACATGGGTGCAATTGGTGCGGGAATCGCCCACAGCACATGATTACCAGCATGCAAGTCGACACCCTGCTTCATCTAAGGTACTCTTCCCTACACTGGCGGACACTACCAACAATCACTCCCACCAACACCCCAAAACAGCAATGGCACAACAGGTGTCCGGATGCACTGCCAGTCAACATGTGCAGATGCCCCAGCTACTGCGGACCCCCCTTTGGAGGAGGGGGTTGCATCTCAGAGCGCTGGGACCTGCGTACAGGGCTGGTCTGAGTAGAACTGGCAGGCGTGGTAGATGATGTTGATGGTTGTGGCTCGGATGCAGCTGTATGCCGCTGCTCCATAGTGTTGGCTATTCTCGTGAGGATCTGGGCCACAGCTGCAAATCTATCATGGAATCCACTTAGAATTCCTGTTGATGGCCTTGATGACGGCTGCAGTTTTCTCACGCATTGCATGGCGTGTTGCCTCACCATCTGCAACATATTGTTTAACTAATCCGTGCATCTCCTCTTGCTGGCCCTCCATCCTTGACAGACGTCCCTCGACATCCCGTATTACAGTGGTGGAGGTGGATGGTTGGTTTGCTGGTGTGGATGTGGCCAATACGAGGCTGACTTATATTGGAGACCACTCTATATGTCTGCCCTGTCCTTCAGAATTATGATGAGGGGTGCCCTGTGGGGTGACCTGGGGGTTTGGGATTTGTCCAGCATCCTCAGACAAAGTGCCTCCTACATGCTTGTTGTCATCATGGCCCTCTTCCTCATCGCCACTATGAGGTGCGGATGCAGCTGTCTCCCCAACCGAGCTTGTGGCGGCGGACTGTGAGCCATCATGCTCAGTTTCCACAGATGTGGCCTCACCCTGTGTGGATTGTGTCTCCAGGGGCTCAGGGGCAGGTGTCTGCTGGTCCTGTGCTGAAGGCTACAGAGCTGGTTGGCCACTGGTGAGTGCCTTGTGTGGCACTTGTACCATCCTTGTTCCCCTCGACGTGGATGGCCTGGTGCCATCATCCCGGCCCCTGGGCCTTTTGGCAGGTGTCCTGGCCTGTGCACTTTCATTGTGTTCATCGCTGTCTGCATCCGTTCCTGTGGGGGACAGAGAGAGGCAGGGCATCAGTGATGGTAGTACTTGCATCATGCATGCATTGGTCTTTGTGCAGTTAGCACCATGTGTATCGTTGCATGCTTGTTGTGGCGGACAGGGTGCGTGCAAGGGTTGGGGGGGAGTATTGCCATCCTTCAGGTGTTCACATGTTCACCATGGTGTCTGCTGTGGGGCCTACGGGTGTGTTGTGTCTTGCGGGCTTTTTGACACGTGCAGTTCATCTGTGTATCAGGTGTGCTTTTGGGTATGGGAGCGGCATGCAGCATTCATTTTGATGTGGCAGTGGTGGGGTCAGCATCTGAACAGGGATGTGTGAATGTGTGTATGATGGGCCATGTATTGGCTCGCATCACAATCACATTTGTTGGACAACTATGATCATTGGATGTCAGGTGTTTGTGGGGACACTCACCTTCATCTGCCGATGATGGGACTCCGAACTCCGCTCCACCAACTCCTTCAATGGACTCAACATCAATTAATGTGCTGCAGGTCTCTTTCCACCTTGCCAATTTTATGGGTGAGTGGGCACCGCAAGGGTTGGGGGGGAGTATTGCCATCCTTCAGGTGTTCACATGTTCACCATGGTGTCTGCTGTGGGGCCTACGGGTGTGTTGTGTCTTGCGGGCTTTTTGACACGTGCAGTTCATCTGTGTATCAGGTGTGCTTTTGGGTATGGGAGCGGCATGCAGCATTCATTTTGATGTGGCAGTGGTGGGGCCAGCATCTGAACAGGGATGTGTGAATGTGTGTATGATGGGCCATGTATTGGCTCGCATCACAATCACATTTGTTGGACAACTATGATCATTGGATGTCAGGTGTTTGTGGGGACACTCACCTTCATCTGCCGATGATGGGACTCCGAATTCCGCTCCACCAACTCCTTCAATGGACTCAACATCAATTAGTGTGCTGCAGGTCTCTTTCCACCTTGCCAATTTTAAGGGTGAGTGGGCACCGCCGCCTGTTGCCAGCCCCTGGCTGCGATTGGCCAACAGGATGTTCCTTACTCGCAGGCGCAGGTCATCCCACCGCCTTTTGCAGTCCTTCACAGTGTGTGTGGTGTTGCCAACCGCACTCACCTTCCTCGCTACGTCCTCCCAAATATCCTTCTTCCTGAGTTGTGCTGGACGCCTCAGGTCAGAACAGAAGACCACACCTGCATGCTCCACTAGTGTGTCAGCTAACATGTTGAGCTCCTCATCCTTGAATCTGGGTTAGCGCAAGCGGGCAGTGCCTTTCTGGGTTGGTTTTTTTTACATCTTTTCCGAGGTGTGTTAGGGGTTTTGCCTGCACAAGTCCAGTCTGTGGACGATGGCAATGGATTGTGTTTTTGAAGATGGCTGCCGTAGCATTTCGTGTTCCGGCGCGATCACGTTGCTTGTGGTGCCGGTAATAACGGCCCGTTAATACCACTGTGTAAATACCGGTACCGCTATTTGGGGGATGCCGGTGGCAGAGGAGGTATCTGCATGCTGCTATCTGGGGGTTTGAGGGTCGTTACCGGCATGGCGGTACAACCGTTACCGGCATGCAGATATGCGCTTAGTCGCACACTCGTGATCAGCCGCTGTTTGCGGGATCAAGGCTAGACGGACATGTTGTTACTGACATGCCGGTAATGACGGATTTTTAGTGCAAATCTCGTAATGAGGCCCATGGTCTCAGGAACTGACCAGAATTAGAGAAAAAAGGAAAAAAGGAATGAGCTTGTAGAGCGGGTGAGGCAAATAGAAGCTGAACTATTAAGAGGCAGCAAAATGTAGGGATGAACAAGAGAAAGCGATTAGTCTCCTGAAGGAAAAGCACCTTGAATATGCACGCAACTTCCAAGGCTCAGAGAGGGAGAAAGAAACACTTCAGCAGGACGTGCAGCAAACAAAGGATCGGTTGGTAGCTCAGAGATGGATAAATGAGATTAATCAGGCCTTAGTGTCAGAATTAAAAAGCAAGCTCTCTGACTACCAACAGCAATAAAATAAGGAGAGACACAGGTGTTAAAGCCTCACCAAGGAAATTGAAAATTATAAACAGGACCTGGGGTACCCTGACCAATCAGGATATGGGCCAAGGCTCACTGATCAAGGTGTGGTGCCCTTTGCAGCAGGGTCCCATTGCAGTCATTTATATCCTCTTGTGCACAAATGGCCACTGACCTCATGCATGCCATCTATCCATAACAGTGTGACATGAGGCAGTTGGACTTACCCAGGCCTAGTCCAACTGATCAAGAAGGCCAGTCCCTGTCTGATATGGGTGATTATTCATCTCTTCCACATGGAAGGGAAAGTGGCTGGACCAGTGTGTCCTGGGAAGTAAGGAATAATATAGTAAGTACTTCAGACCAAGAAAAATCCTATGAGGAGAAAGTCAGGGAGTTAGATTGGCTGAAGATACGACTACAAAGAGACCACCTTGCCCTCTTCGCTGATGGAGAAAAGCCAGACCCTCAGCCTAGGAAGGGCATTCTAAAAACATCTGTATATTCAGGGGAAGGTGGGGAATTTCCCAGATTCCCTGGTAGGAGGGATGAGGAAACTGGTTTCTACCCTGGGCCTGAAAGGAACTCCAGGGAGAGTGACCGTGAGACTTCACTTTGGTCCAGGCGAAAGGAGTCCATACCCCATGGTTCTGGGAGATATTCTCAGTCTCATAGAGATAGGGAGCACATGGAATACAGGGAAGGGAGTACCGGTAGCAGCTCTGAGTCAAAAGGTGAATGGACATGGATGCAGAGGATGAAAAAGACAGCAAAGCAGAGCAAGTGTTTTGTTAAAGACCCAATTAGACACATCAAAGCCATAAAGAGCTTCCTGACCCCATATCACAAGAATTCGGAATGGGAACACCTGGAACTTTATGAGCAGATGATGGCATCATTTCAGATTAGGAATGATGTGAATTGTATAGAATTTACCAAATGGACATTCTCACATTAGTACACCAGTTTCTTTGAAGGACTGGAGGATCAGGATCATCATAAATGGTCCACTTATAAGGTGGACATACTGAAACATTTTTCCACCCGTAGGAACCCACAAGAGGCCTGTAAGGCTGCATATAACATACAGTGTGGGGAAGATCAAGCGCCTAGGGAGTTTGTGCAGGAGTTAAAGCGTGCATTTGCTCAGACTTCCCGGGAAGTGAACACAAATAGTGGGGGGAGTTCATAACTACATATTTCCATGCTCTCCCTAAATACATAATGACTTGGTTGGTGCGTGACTTTCACGAGCATAGGACCCTGGATTGGGTGATTAAACAGGGCACCAGGATTTATGAGGATCAAAAATACTGCTGAGAGTAAACATACCACCAAAACCCCCAAACCATCTAACACCCATGCTTCTGCAAAGGTGGCAGAGGTAAAATCTACCCATCCATTGGATCTGGAGACGGGGGGCCTAAAAGTAACCCTCCTGCCAACAAGCAAAATGGAAAGCAGACGGGCCCCCCTCCCAACCCGGCCCAATCGAATGTAAGTCAGGCGGGGGCCCAGAACAATGATCCCTCTGACCCTGCCTCCTATATATGTCCTAGGTATAAGGGGACTAAACCAATCCTGGGGTATGTATACTCTCCCATGGCCCCAAGTGGGGGCAACTAATCAAGTAAGTACTTCCCTGGTAAACTTGCCTCCAAACGTCCCTCGGAAGAGAAGTGTTACTCCACCTCCCAATCTGAACTGTTTTCCCATTTATCCCTCAAACCAGAACTTCCAAAACAATCCTCCAATCCTCCTCTCTCTCCCCGGTTCCAGGACACTAAATCCCTGAACGCGGGAGAACAGAGATTCAAGAGGGAGAATTATGGAGGGAATTTCCAGTACCTGAGCTACTCTGGGAGAAGGGACATTTACCCCTTTCAGGAGCATCAGAGTTATGACTTGAGACCACCCTACCACGCAGACAAGGTCTTGCACCTGAAGAGACATGTCCAGCAACTGACCAATGATTTGGGGCGCATGGTCAGGGCTCAGTCCGACTCTCAACCTAACCCTGGTTCCCAGAATTCCCTAAAACCCAGGTCTGATGCCCCACAGGGGAAATGGCAGCAGGAAACCTCCGACAAACCACAGGTTCCGGAACAGGGGGCCTGGGTGGAGGGGAGATGCCAAGCCCTTGAGGAAGTTTCTTTCTCACCCAAACAAAACCGCTAAAAACCTCACAGCCTGAAAGAGTCTCTGCTACCCCCAAAATGTTAGAATCCAAAGAGCAAAGGGTAAGTAGGAGAGGCCAAAGAAGAACCCCCACTTTGTGGAGGAACTCCGGATTATCCCTTTTGAAAGAGAAGAATCCCTGGAAGATTCAGCTAAGCAGACCGTCTTTCAAAAAAGGACCCTGAGTGGGACTGGGTAAGTATGGAAACTATTCATCCCCCAACATGTGAGCCACACAGAAGTGAAACAGAAGGGGTGTCCTTTCTCCAAACAGGTTCTGAGAACTGTTGCCAGGTAAAAAGGACATTTCGACGGGAATGATATTTCCGTAGAAGGGACTGTGGATCTGGACATAAAAATTGCCCGACACCGGCTGAAATATCCGGTGATCATTGTGACTCCAGAGGACACACCTGGTTTATTGGGGAATGATCTCCTGAGAAGGTTATCACCTCTGATCGACTGTGTAAACAAGGTTCTCTGGACTCCGAGTAACCGCGCCATCAAATAAAAAATGTGTACTGATTATGTAAGCCTGAATGGTACCTGTCACGTAATTGATCAACGCTCTGAGAATGTAGAGTTCCATTTAAAGTATAACCAAGTCCCAGACATCAGTCATCTCTGTAGGAGAACCAACTGGTGATGGGACCACTTCTCCATTCTTGAAAATTAACCTTCCTCCCAGTTTTAAGTGACAATCCACACTGGAAGGGAACACCCTAAAATGTTAAACCAGTCCAAAATCAGAAGAATCCTTGAGACCCATGGAACCAGGCAACGGAAAATCTGCTCAAAGTCTGACGGACATTCAGAAAAAGGGCGAGCAGTTGTTTTTCCCCTTTCTGTTAAATGAGGGGGAGGAACCATGCTTGCAAGAGTATGCCTGAATAATGGAAGGAGCTTCATTAGCGATGAATGATTCAGGAAACTCCCAAAAGAGCAGACCATTCCCACATTTAAATTGAATGACAAATAGGAAGTAGGTCTGGAAACCCCAAATTCCAAACATCTCCTGCCTAGCAGGTGTATGCTAAAGGTTTCCATTGGCAACAAAAGTATAGACCATAATTGTTGGGTCGTGAGAGATGTCCCTTCCGCCTTTTATCTGGGAAGTGACATTCTCAACCTATTTGTAATCAATTTGTATCTAATTAATAAGAAAGCCTGGTCCTGACTGGCGAGTAACCCCATGGGCTTTGACAACATTGAAAAAGTATTCCGGTCAGCTCAATTGCTGCCTTATGCGGTTGAAGTTAAAGTTTGAAAAGAAGTTACCATCCCAGGACAGGTGCGACAATTTACTCTTCCCCTCAAAATTAAGCGAGGATAGATCCTCAAACATCAGTTTGCATATATATATGTAAATGCCCATCTCCAGCAACAAGGTTTATATTCAAATCCGACACCACTAGTAGACCTAGAACACAACACCATACAAATATTGGTGGATAAAAGCGATCCTCAAAGTATCACCAGACACCTTTATTGAAATGGTGGTTGATGCCCAACATTATTCTATTGATTTAGGTAATGAAATCATGGGACCAATCCCAAACGACTGTTTCGACATCAGCGACGGGATTCCTCCAGAAAAGATTTTTACTAGGCATGGGAGGAATTTCCTGGTGTACTCTTCCTGCCCATATTGTGTGGAAGAGGTGACCTGTGACATTAGGATGGAGGAGGTAGTGTTCAGAATCAAGGACCACTACCTCGAATCCCCTGTCCAGGTCAACCCCATCAAAAGAGATCTCTCCACCCAACTGAAGGATACCTCTGAAATTGCCAAGCCGAGGTCTTTCCAGGTTTCAAGCAGATGGTCAAGGAAAGGATCAATCTGGCTGCGGCCTGTGTGTCAGGTAAGTCAACTTCAGTCTCTGAATAATTTATCTCACTCTCTTCCTCACCTGAAGATAAAGTGGGAGATGCTTTCTTCTTCTTCTTTTCTCTCACTGATGATTTCTTTATATGCAGGTATGGCCGACTGGGGAACGACGCCAGAATGGTTACCGGAAAAATATCCGTAAACCAGAGGCCCTGGATCTGCAGCCGCCAGAAGAGGAAAAAGCAGCGAAAGCAAAAAACCCCAAAGTACACTTGGTGTATCATTGATGGTCTTCCGGATACACAGGTAAGCTGTCAATACACGAACAGAACGTCTCCACTCCTTAATCTTGAAGCAGGAGACGAGAGAGGAGGAATGAGCAGAAATCCAGGTAAGTTAGAAGAGGCCAGGGAAGAGCCGGGCCGGGAAGCCAGAGATCGCGGACAAGGCAGGATGAAGCCAAGAGGTAACGGGAAACCCCGAAAGGAGGGAGTAGCATAGGAGAGGCAGAAAAGGGAAAAAAGGCAAGGCAAAGGGCGCCAGAGAGAAGGGCTCATCAGAACCAAGAGGAAAACTCACACGAGCCTTGCAACGAAGGAGGAAGTCACACAGTTGCAACGCGTCTGCTGCCGGCAAAGAACTGCTGAAAAGCCGGCGGCGGCGGCCATGACAGAAGGAAAGACTAGACCGCTGTAAACGATGCAGCACAACTTAGTGGAACAATTCTATGGCGGCTGCATCGCCATCGGTCCCATACCCTCACATAGAAGGGGCGCATGACAGTATGGCCCTCCCAGTGCGGGGGAACCCCGGTTTACCTGGATGGTCTCTGTAAAACTTTCTCAATAAACGTGGAGCTCGGACGTGTGAACTGGGTTCCCAGGAGTCTTCAGAAGAGGGATAACCTTTCCAGGAAATAAGAAATTTCAATCTCCCCCTGCGGTAACATGAGTCATTGATCTCCGCCACTGCATACTCATCTTCGGTTGCAGTGTTATCTTCTTTGCGCCGCGTAACAGGAGCAGTGGGGATGTCTTCAGAGGCTGGACGCAATAAGGAGGAATGGAAAACAGGATGTATCTTGCTCATGTTCCTAGGCAGGCGGAAGCGAAAGGCCACCGGATTAATGCGTGATTCCACTGTGAAAGGACCTATAAACCTAGGAGACAAGTTGGAATGACGTATCCATCTAGGTAGGTATTTGGTGGATAACCAAACTCTGGAACCAGGCCCAAAAGACGGAACCTCAGTTTTTTTCCGATCTGTCAATCTCTTGTAGCCTGAACGGACCTCTACCAAGGCTTGTTCAGCGATTTTGTGAGCTTCCTGGATTTGCAATAAACGGACATCAATGGAGGGGCACACAGAATTGGAGGAAGACACTCGTAGTATGCCCTTTGGGTGTTGTCCATACGTGCAGGAAAAGCGACTGAGATAAGGAGCCAAGTGTTTAGAATTATTATAGGCAAATTCGGCAGTTGGCAGTAATTTTTACCAGTTATTTTGGGCATTGCTGACGTAGCATCGTAAATATTGCTCCAGGTTGCCATTGAGCCTCTCGGTCTGACCATTCGTTTGTGGGTGGAAGCCTGAGGAGAGAACCCGTGCTATCCTTAACTGATGACATAAGGCTTTCCAGAATTTGGAGGTGAATTGACTCCCCCTATCCGAAATGATTTTAGTAGGCAGTCCGTGTAGGCGAAAAATATCTCGGATAAATACTTCTGCCATTTCAGATGCGGAGGGTAATCCCGGAAGTGGGGAGAAATGAGCTAACTTAGTAAGGGAATCCACCGTAACCATTATGTAGGTGTGTCCTCCAGATGCTGGTAGTTCTACAATGAAATCTGTGGATATCTGCTCCCATGGTCTTGTAGGTAACAGGATTTGCTCTAGAAGACCTATGGACACAGGACTGTACATGTCTCCTGACATCTGCAGATATTTCTGGCCAAAATAATGATCACCTGACAAGATCTTCAGAGTTCTTTATGCGTCGATGCCCCGCCGTCTTATGGTCATGACACCACGACAACATTTTGAGACGCAGGTCCGGCAACGGTATTTATAACTTCTTGTTAACAAAGAACAGCCCATCCTTCTTCACGACCTTAAACTTGGGGGTCTTAAACTCGGGGAGGGGTAATCGTTCGTTGGCTGACCTTATTTGGGAGAGAAAGGCCACTGTGGCTCCAATAAACACCTGATCCGGGAAGAGCTTCTCCTTGATCTGAGACGAGGGGCCTTCGATGTTCCATCGACGGGAAAGTGAGTCTGCTACCACATTCTGAACGCCCGGGAAATAGGTGATTTCAAAGTCGTACTGAGCAAAAAAGTGAGCCCACTTGCCTGTTGGGCATTGGTACACTCCATGTTCTTTAAAGATTTCAGATTCTTATGGTCTGTCCGTAGGGTGAAAGGTCCTACTCCTCCTTGAAGGAGATGCCTCCAGGCCTCGCACGCAAGTTTGATGGCCAGAAGTTCTCGCTCAATTACAGAATAATTCTTTTGACTGGGGTTTAGGGTTTTGGAGAGATATCTCACAGGGTGTTCGACTCTGTCATGCTTTTGTAGTAGGACTGCTTCCACTGCATCAGCTGATGCATCGGCTTCCACTATAAACCTCTTGGATTGACCTGGTTGCTTCAGTATGAGGGCTGAACTAAATTTCCCCTTCATCTCCTGAATGCCTCTTCAGCTTCCAAAGACCACTGAAAGGGTAGTTGGTCTTTCTTGAGAAGAGAAGTGATGGGAACCAGTGCAGAAGAAAAGTCCTTGATGAATTTGCGATAAAAATTGGCGAGTCCCAGAAATCTCTGAACCTCCTTCGCAGAGGAAGGAGAAGGCCTCAGAGATTGCAGAAATCTTCTTAGGATCCATCTGAACACCATCACTGGAAAGTATAAATCCCAAATAAGGAACTGAGGATACCTGAAAAAGACATTTACTAGGTTTAACCAATAGATGATTATTTTGAAGATGTCTGAGTACCTCATGTAGGTGAGTGGAATGTTCTTGGACGGATTTGGAAAAGACTAGGATATCATCCAAGTAAATGATGACCGAATGGAATAGTAAGTCTGAAAAGGCCCGGTCCATAATCCGTTGAAACACCGCAGGCGCATTGACTAAGCGAAAGGGCATTACCTTATATTCGTAGAGCCCGTACGAGGTTCTAAAGGCAGTCTTCCATTCATCTCCAGCACGGATGCGCAGGAGATGATAAGCGTTCCGGAGATCCAGTTTAAAAATGACTGCCCCTTTGACAGCCTCGAGTATGTCTGAGATTAGGGGCATGGGATACCTGTGTCTGATGGTGACCTTGTTGAGTCCGTGATAATCAATACAGGGTCGGAGCTCCTCAGAATCTTTTTTGAGATAATAAATAGGGAAGCCCCAGCTGGTGATTTGGAATGTTGAATTAAACCGTTCTTGAGATTGGCATTCAGATATTGTCGAAGAACCAATTTCTCTTTGAGGGACAAGGAAAACATCCTACTGAATGGTACTAAGGCCTCCGGGATAAGGTCAATAGCACAGTCCTCAGGACGGTGGGGGGGTAAATCATGTTCCACCTTCTCAATAAATACTTGGGAATATTCCGAAAATTGGGGTGGTACAGAGTGTATGGTTCGAATTTGAGAGTCTATGGTTTGCAAAACAGCAGTCTGATATCGCTGAGAAGCCAAACACGACTGACTGCAGTAGGAAGACAGAAAACTGAGGGTATTGGTGGCCCAGTCGATAGTTGGATTTTGACGTTCGAGCCACGAGATGCCCAAAATTATGGGGAAGTGAGCTTCCCTAATGATATAAAATGACAACTCTTCCTTGTGATCCTGAATGGCAACCTGGATGGCTTCAGTGGAGTGGGTGATGGGACCTAAACAGAGGGGAGTGCCATCCACTCCTTCAACCTTGAAGTCTTCTTTATTCTGAACTCGTTGGATACCCATCTTGTTGGCCCAAACAGTGTCAATAAAGCTTCCTGCTGCACCACAATCTATGAGTGCCAGTGTGTCAACGGAATTCTGACGCCAGGACAGATGCAGGGATACCACCATTAGGCGAGCGTCTTCATTCTGGCGAGAGGGGGCAGTAAATAAAGGCACATAGCGACCCTTATTCACTCCTCGAACCGTGGTCCGATTTAGGTTCGAGGCACCTCGTTTCCCGAACGTCTCGGTGGGACATCGAGACAATCACGGAGTAGATGAGAGGCAGATCCACAATACATGCAGAGACCTGCTTCACGGCATCTTTTTCTTTCTTCAGGAGTGAGAGGCAATCTCATAGTGCCGATCTGCATGGGTTCCTCTTTAGAGAGACCTGGGGAAGCAGGAGTGGTACACGAAGGACTGGGAAGACTGAAGGCCCCTCTGGCCTTCTTCTTTTCTTGCTTCCTTTCGTTGATGCGATGCTCAATTTGTAGTGTAACTGACAACAACTTAGTGAAAGAAGCCGGACGAGGAATTCTCACAAGTTCATCTTTCAATTCCTCCTTAAGTCCTCTCCGGAAGATGGTAAATTGGGCTTGTTCCTGCCAATTAGCTTCTGTGGCAAGTTGTTTGAACTTGGTGATGTACGATAAGAGATCCATCTGCCCTTGATGGACCTTCAACAATTCTTCACAAGCCATATACTTGATTTCTGGCCTTTCAAAAGTCTGCTTAAACTTTTCCAGAAAAGCATTCCAGTCCCTCAAAATAGGGTCATCTGCCGTAACAAAGGGACTCGCCCAGGCCAGTGCCTTCCCCGACAAATTAGAAACCAAAATCCCGACCTTACTTAGATCGGTGGAAAAGGTTGTAGGCGGAAAGGCAAATTGTATGTTACACGCCTCATTGAACTCCTTAAGCCGCTTCGAAGAACCGTCATACTTTCCGGATGACAGTGGCATTGGAGGAAGATCCGTATTACGGGATTCACGAATCGCCACTAACTGTCGGAGTACATTGTTCTCTGCCTTGATATTCTGTAACTCGTGGTTTAAGTTTCGCACCTCCATATTCAAGGACTGAACAGCTGCTACCAACTCTTGGACCTGTTTAGCGGTCACCATTGCGGGAGCTTTCTGGCGTTGCAAGCTGTCAGGTAAGTCAACTTCAGTCTCTGAATAATTTATCTCACTCTCTTCCTCACCTGAAGATAAAGTGGGAGATGCTTTCTTCTTCTTCTTTTCTCTCACTGCTGATTTCTTTTTATGCAGGTATGTCCGACCGCGGAACGCCGCCAGAATGGTTACCGGAAAAATATCCGGAAACCAGAGGCCCCGGATTCGCAGCTGCCAGAAGGGTAAAAAGCCGCGAAGGCAAAAAAAAAACAAGTACACTTGGTGTGTCAGTGATGGTCTTCAGGATGCACAGGTAAGCTGTCAATACACAAACAGAAGGGCTCCACTCCGTAATCTTGAAGCGGGAGATGAGAGAGGAGGAATGAGCAGAAATCCAGGTAAGTTAGAAGAGGCCAGGGAAGAGCCGGGCCATGAAGCAAGAGATCGCGGACAAGGCAGGATGAAGCCAAGAGGTAACGGGAAACCCCGAAAGGAGGGAGTAGCATAGGAGATGCAGAAAAGGGAAAAAAGGCAAGGCGAAGGGCGCCAGAGGGAAGGGCTCATCAGAGCCAAGAGCAAAACTCATGGGAGCGCTGGCAATGAAGGAGGAAGTCACACAGTTGCAACGCATCTGCTGCCGGCAGAGAACTGCTGAAAAGCCGGTAGGCAGCCATGACAGAAGGAAAGACTAGACCGCTGTAAACGCTGCGGCACAACGTAGTGGAGCAATTCTATGGCGGCTGCGTCACCATCGGTCCCATACCCTCACATAGAAGGGGGCTCATGACACTGTGAGACGAGGAGCTAAAACAGGTCTTCCTGGAATTCCAAGATATCATTTCAGTGGCCACATATGACGGTGGACGCACATCCATTCATTCAACCACCGTTCCCGCGGACCCCGAGATGGCTCCCGTATTTGTGAAACAATACCGGTTACCTCTCGCATCCATGGAGTCACACACAGAGATTATTAAGAATTTAGAATCTCGTGGGATTATTGGTCCGATCCACAGTACCTTGAACAACCCGGTATTGGGGAGCCTCAAACCAAACGGCCAATGGAGACTATGTGCCCACCTAAGGGAGTTGAACAAATGGGTACACATGTCAAGATGGCCCCTTCCTTACATCAATCAGGGACTGGCCCAGATCCAAGGGTCAAAGGTGTATACAGCCATTGACCTGACCAACGGTCACTGGACAATACCCATGAGTAGGGAAGACCAGTGCAAGCTTGCCATTACCTTTGGGGGGCAGCAGTACACATGGACCTGAACCCCCTTTGGATACATAAACTCCGGCGATGAGTTCAACATCTTCCTACCTAAGGCCATGCCTGATTTGGGCGAAAGGGCAAACCTGGCCGATGTGGATGATGTTTTGATGAAGAGCTCTGCTATATTCTTACCCGGTTGCATAAGTGCAGAGCAAAACTCTCCTTTCAGAAGGCACAGTGGTATAAGACCCGAATGAACTTCTTAGGGCACAATATCACACCTGAGGGTCTTAATCCCCAGGTGAAAAGGTGGAGGCCTTATAAAAATCAAAAAACCCTAGCACTCTGCAAGAATTAAGTAGCCTACTTGGACTTGCTAATTAAAGTCGAAGGTTCATTGAAGACTATGCAGAGCTCACTCAACGCTTGGTCCATTTACCAAAGGCCAGAGTCAAGTGGGAGTGGGGTCCAGAACAATCCAAGGCAGTTAAACAACTGAAAAGAAGCCTTTCCCAGGCTCCTTGTTTGGCTTACCCCATAAAAAACAAGGAGTTCTTGGAGACGGGTACTCAGATACTTGCCTAACAGCGGTATTGTACCAAAAGCGTGACAAGGTCAACAGTCATCTCATACGTGAGCAAGACTTTGTCCTATGTGGAGGAAAAATTCAATGACTGAGAGAAGGCACTCCTGGCAATGGTGTGGGTGTTGAAAAATTAGCACCCATTCATACAGGAGGAGCACATCATTGTCAAAACTCCTCATCAACCCTTGCAGTATCTACAAAGTGACAGAATCCGTATGGGGAACGTTAGTAATCCAGAATTCTCCAGCATTGGATCTTTCATAGATTCAGATGCTTGAATATTCCCCGTCGTCAGACTGGGAATCCTCGGTGACAAAAATATTTATTAAAATGTTTTAATATGCATCCATTATTCCATAGAGAATGCATGTAAATACCCCGTTGTGGCCTATGAGCCATTCTATTGTGTAGTCCCTCCACCTCACTTTGGTCCTTTATGGTCCCAACCAATGAGGTGGCAGGGCTTAAGCTCCGCCCCAGTCAATCATCTTTAGATTTTTCACTGCAGTCTAACAGACAGAGGGAATCCTCCAGCTCTGAGCTTTCGAATATTTTTCTCCTTTTTGGTGTAGTATATATTCTTAAAATATAGTCTACTGTTTCCCCTGCTTAGGGGCTATCTATTCTGACCTTTTGGGCACCGAGAATCTTTTTTCTTGCCCCAAATTTGTCGAGTGAATTTCTCCTCAGCTTGGCTGAACTTCAGGCTACCAAGAAGCGAAGCCTTCCCTGTTCAGGGACTGCACGAGGTGCAGGAAAAAACTGGTCTACATGAAGGATCCACATGACCACTGCATCTACTGCCTATACCCTCATGACATCAATAAATGTGACATTTGCAGGTCTTTCTCCACCAAAACCCTGCAAGATAGACACAGGAGACTTCTGTTACATCTAGAAACCAAAGGTCTGTCCTCTGACGAGGAGTCTGCCAAAACAGCTCCTGTACTGTCTACTAAACCATCTGAGAGACAAGCTTCTAAGAGAAGGGCCTCTTCAGTGGAAAGGAGTTCCTCTCCCACTCAAAAGAGTAAGGAAAGCTGGAAACCACTTCTTCCATGCCTCCCTTGGGCTCTGGAGGCCACAAGATACGACATCCTGAAGAAAATGTCCACCTCCAAAGGTAAGGAGGTGTTTTAAAAAAACCGGGGGGGTGGAGCAGTCCACGGAGAAGCCGTCTACGAGCATCAGTAAAGGTAGAAACCCACCGACGACCAAGTCGTCGACGAAAACCTCATCGACGACGACACTCCAAGCCTCATCGTCCATGACCAAATCCTTATCATCGAGGGCAACTTCTACAAAACAGTAGTCGACGAAGGAAGCTCATCACTCGTACACAAACCACTCGTCGATGGATAAGGGTCATCAACATATCTTCAAAGTCTTCGTCCACAAAACCACAGTCGACTAAGCTGTCGTCCACAAAGCCACCGTCGACGACACTGCAAACGTCTTTGTCTATGGAAGAAATAGGGCCCAAAATGCCACTTGCGGGCGTCACGGATAAACCATCCAATGTGAGCAGTCTCCCCAAGCCTACGGAGGCAACGCCTCTGGTTTCAGAAGCTCCTGAGCCATTTGGAGCACAATTATCTCCTTTAAAAGAGATGACAGAACTCTCTGACATTCTTCCAGAGGAGTTCTCAGACACAGAATTTCTTGGTGAGCAAACTTTTCTTGCCCCCAAGGAAAAGAGTCCTCCCTGGCAACCGTTTACTGAGGTTGTTGCTGATCCTTATGACTCTGCGCTCATGGAATCGATGCGAAGGATCATCTAGGAATTCAACAGAAGTCAAGAAGAAAAGAATAGGTCATCTTTGCCGAAGGAGTCGAGAAGCCCGAGGGACATCTCACCTCGACATAGTACACCAAGACACTCTCCTTCCAGGAGTAGACCACAGAAAAGAGAATGATCGCCTGAGTCTCCACGTAGATCCAGGAGCAGAACACTCAGTGCTTCACTGGAAAGGGTCCCGTCACCAGCATTGTCACAAAGACCTCGAACTCTGGTTCAAGATCCAACCTTGGTGCCATCGTTTGTGTCAGTCTTGGATTGGCAAGAGGCCCCGTCAGGGATTTCTCAGACCCTGAGGAAAGGAAGGGGAGATCACACAGGAGCTTGGTGCTCCCAGCAAATGGGATGATTATATCGTTGAGAAGCCCAGAAAGAAAGACTCTCCAGGTGATTCTACACCACCGGATGATTTAGTATAGTTTCATACTATTATCGGTAAAGCTGTGGACTTGTTCAAATTACAAGTTACATCGGAAGAAAAGAAGTCAGTGCTTTATGAGCATAGGGACAAGCGCAGAAGAACGGTTACCACCATTCCTCTTCTCAACACCATATGGGAGTCTGGGTTGAAGATACTGGCCACTCCATTATCCACACCTGCGCTGGTTTCAAGACCTGAGAAGAAATACAAGGCACCAGACTCAGCACCGATTCACCAGACTCACTAAGCCAGATTCTGTTATCAGTGTAGCAGCCAGAAAGAAGTTAGCCAACCCTTCATAACCACTGTCAGCACCGCCAGACAAGAAAGGTCGTAAGTTGGAAGCCATGGGTAGAAAAGTGTCTTCCTCCGCATCTCTCACTATTAGAGCGGGCAACGTGCTAGCCATGACATCTAGGTTGGACCGCCAGCTTTGGCTTTGTGTCATGATGCCTACCTCCAAGGAGCCAGGTCCGACCCAGCAACCCCAGAGGCAGGCATCATTTCCCCCCCGGGGCTTCTAAGAAGGTGGTTGGAGCCACTGATAACGATTTATTGACACCTGATTCGGGAAACGACCTAGCCCGACAAGCGTAGGGGTCCGCTTGCCGAGCTTGAAAACAGACTCTCTGACCTTGCATTTTGTCATGCCAATGGTGCTCGTGGACCCAAAACAGCCTCAGGTGTTGCATGCTATAAAAGCATACATCGACAGTGGAGCTATTGGAAATTACATAGACCGTGAATTGGCTTCCAGGATTAAGCTCCCTCTCCGCCCGAAAGTAACCCAAGATGTCATTACAACAGTAGATGGAACCGAAATAGCCTCAGGGCCTGTAACGCATTCCACTGTTGAAATGACACTGGTGGGTCAGGATGGACATCGGGAAACAATCGTGTTTGATGTGATCAAGGCCCCACAATTTCAAGTAATTCTTGGAATTCCTTGGTTAGAAACACATAATCCCAGAATTGACTGGCGAGCAAAGAAGATAAGTTTTCCTGATTGTGAACCAACTTGTTACCCAAGAAATCCAGTTATGGGTCTAGCCTCAGCAACTTCCACCCCTGTACAGCTACTGTCAGAATACCAAGAATTCCAAGACGTTTTTCAGAAGGAACAGGCTAACACGTTACCTCCCCATCGGTCTTATGATTGCCAAATCGATCTGGTACCCAATGCTCAACTACCTTGTAGTAGGATTTATGCTGTTACGGAACCTGAGAACCTACATTTGCGTCAGTATTTAGATCAGTACCTAGCCAATGGTTTTATTCGCCCGTCCAAGTCTCCTGTCTCCTCAGCTCTGTTCTTCGTGCCGAAAAAAGAGGGGGACCTTAGAACATGTATAGACTATCGCGCCCTAAATCAAATAACGATTAAGAATCGTTATCCTCTGCCCCTGATCCCTGAGCTTATCGACCAGGTGAAAGACGCTTGTGTGTACACCAAGTTAGATCTCCGAGGAGCTTATCACCTGGTGCGTATAAAAGAAGGCGACGAATGGAAGACTGCATTCCGCACCAAATTTGGGCTCTTCGAATATCAGGTGATGCTCTTCGGTTTGTGCAATGCACCTGGCTCCTTTCAGTACTTTATGAATGATGTTCTTCGGGAACTTATCGACGTCTGTGTCATTGTTTATATTGACGACATCCTGGTGTACTCCTCTTCAGAATCCGATCACAGAAAACATGTTAGGGCAGTTCTTGAGAAATTGCGCCAGCACAGACTATTTGCAAAGCTCGAAAAATGCATTTTTCATACCACAGAAGTGGAGTTTCTCGGATTCATCCTGACACCTCAAGGAGTCCGAATGGACTCGCGAAAGGTGGACGCCATCCTCAAATGGCCATCTCCTAGCTCGGTGAAGGGAGTTCAGAGCATGCTCGGCTTCGCCAATTTCTATCGAAGATTCATCCCGGAATTTTCCCGAACAGTCCAACCCATCACAGCTCTCCTAAAGAAAAACAAACACTTTGAATGGACACTTGAGGCCGAACAAGCCTTTCAGGACCTGAAAACCAAATTCACCTCTGCACCTATATTGAAGCACCCGCACCCAGATCTCCCTTACATTGTGGAAACCGACGCATCCAGTTCGGCCATGGAAGCTGGCCTGTCGCAAAGAGACCCAGAAACTAACCAACTACACCCTGTGGCCTTTTGGTCCAGGAAATGTTCTCCTCCTGAAATCAACTACGCAATTACCGACAAAGAGTTACTGGCTATTAAATCTGCTTTCAAGGCTTGGCGTCATTACCTTCTCGGGGCAAGACACACCATCACCGTAATTACGGACCACAGAAATTTACAGTATTTAAAGACGGCCAAGGCTCAATCTTCACGACAACTCTGATGGGCTCTAACCTTTGCGGAATTTGATTTTGTAATTACCTATCGCCCTGGCTGCAAGAATGGTAAAGCGGACGCTTTATCCCGGATTGGCATGGAAGAACCCAATTCGAGTTTAGAACCTGTGCTAATCATACCTGAACAAAGAATCTTAGGCCTAACTTCATTGCAAACTATTGAGGACATCCAAACGCAAGTAAAACAACTTCTAGACTCTTCAGCCTTACTGGAATGGAGTCAAAAGGGTCCTCATTACACCGTTAAGGATGACTTACCCTACTTCCAGGAGCGGTTGTTTCTGCCTAGTAAAGAATTGCAAGAACTTGTTTTTGCCCATCATCATGAATCATTAATGGAAGGACACCCTGGTATCGCTAAAACGGAGGAAAAAATCAAACGCCACTTCTGGTGGCCTTCTTGGAGAAAAGACATAAAGTCTTTTGTATTGTCTTGCGGAATTTGCACCCAAAACAAGGGTCAAAAGAAAAGGCCAGCCGGCCTACTTCAACCCTTGGAAATTCCACCGGCACCATGGCACACCTTGTCAATGGACTTTATAACTGACCTGCCTCCTTGTGCTGGTTACAACACTATCCTTGTAATTGTGGATCTATTCTCCAAAATGGCCCACTTTATCCCTTTAAAAGTTTTGCCTTCAGCTTCCACCTTGGCCAAGGAATTTCTGGAGAATATAGTTCGCATACATGGTTTCCCTTCCATATTAGTCTCGGATCGTGGAAGTCAATTTATCTCCCATTTTTGGAAGAAGTGTTGCCAACTACCACAAATAGATGTGCGGCTATCCACCAGCCACCACCCCCCGACCGACGGACAAACCGAGAGAACCAACCAGACTCTCGAGCAATATCTTCGGTGCATGTTACACCAATCCGAGTTAAATTGGAAAGACATCCTTTGGATCGCAGAATATGCATACAACAATTCAGTGCATTCTGGAACCGGACAAACTCCTTTTTATACTTTGTATGGTCACCATCCTCGGACCTCTGATCTAGATCCACCTCTGACCCTGGAAATGCCCGCAGTAAATCATCTGCATTCCACAATAACCCGAGCCTTCAAAGAAGCTGCAACTCATTTACCGCAAGCCAAGAAAAAGTATAAAGAAAACGCTGATTTGCACCGAAGTAAAACTCCTCCTTACCAAGTAGGAGATCAGGTATGGCTAGCAACGAAACATTTACCCCTCAAGGGCCCGCGAACCTTCAATCCCATATTCATAGGACCTTATCCCATCAAGGCTATAATCAATCCCGTGGCCTTTAAACTGGATTTACCGTCTAACATGCGTATTCATCCAGTATTTCATGCATCACTTTTGAAGCTAGTACAACCAGGGACCCGACTGTCCAAGCCTCCAGACCCAGTTCAAATTGAAGGGGAATTAGAATTCGAAGTTAAAGACATTTTAGACTCCAAGGTGTTAAAGTCCAAACTCTTCTATCTTCTTAACTGGAAGGGATATGGACCTCAGGAGAGATCGTGGGAGCCTAGTAACCATGTTCACGCACCTCGATTAATACAAAGGTTCCACCAGAGATTTCCGAACAAGCCAAAACCCCCGGAGGGAACAACCTTGGGAGGGGCCTTGAGGGGGGGTACTGTCATGATGCCTACCTCCAAGGAGCCAGGACCGACCCAGCAACCCCAGAGGCAGGCATCATTTCCCCCAGGGAAGTGCCAGCGGGCCCAAGCTGGGGCCCTTTGGACACAGTCCTGGCGCCTTAGGCGCCAGGCTCATGTTGGACCCCTGTCCTGGCCCCTTAGGCGCCAGGCTCATAAAGCTAGTCATGTGTTCAAGTGTTTTAAGGTGCACTTACCTGATGCAGACCATGCTGCTACATCCAGGCCCTCTTGAGGCCTGAATGGAACTACTTTACCTGTGGAACTACTTTCCCCTGGGTGTGGTCGGGGAAGGATTCATACCTGATCGGTGGAAGGATACATACCTGGAACTTCTTCCAAAGCTATTTAAACCACGCCCGATCAGCAACTCACGATTCGCGTTGTTCTGCTCCTTGCAGCTGGACGCTCACCGTGTCAGCTCCTGCATCTGGACTTCAGCCACGCCTGTCAGCATCCTGGGTCACCTGCTAAGAGAGAATTGGAGAGAAAGAAGACCTTACCTGCTAAAGCTGCATCACAGAGACTTCACACCGACGATCCTGAAAGGGAAGACATCCTTTTAAAAGCATTTCGCTTCGATCGCTGCAGCGCTGCATTTCACTCACCTTTCCTGGGCACCGCCATCTTCAGCAGCGATCATCCGGATCCGCAGCCACTTCCCAGAGCCTAGAGAGAAAAAGACAGGAACACAAGGTGAGAGAAGGAAGGGAATAGGAAAAGCTCAGTTTCCTTCTAAGACTTACCTGTTGGGTCATTCCCATTTCATTTCAGGTCCTGCCGCTTCCTGGCATTCCGGACCCCAGCTCCTATGGGGAAAAAAGACAAAGACTTTGAATGAGCGAATGCAAAGACATTACCCGAACGATCATCCAGAACTTACCTGTCATTTACTGGAACTGCACGTTTCACTTCGGGTCGGCGCCATATCTCCGGCATTCCGAACCCCGGCCCCTAAGGGGAAAAAGACATAAGCGTTAGCGCTTGCTGCAATAAGACAATGAACATTATTATTAAGCTTGAACTTTTGAACTAGCTACAGAACTCTTACAGCGCCTTACCTGAATAGTCAAGCTTATTTGAACTCCCATCAAACCTCAATCCAGTGAATTAACTGGGTTTCAACGCGCCCCTGCATCAGAAGCAGGATGGAGAACTCATCCTTCCAGACCCTAAGGTGAGACTTCACGGGGAATTGAGGAAGGGTATCGTGGAGGGTTGGAAGGGAGTGAGAGGCTTGAGCATTATTCCATCAGTAGGTAATACTTACCTTTTCACGCACAGGGGAATATTCCTGCGAGCCAGTGAGTCCATCTTCAGAGTCCTGCGCTTCACCATAGAAGAAGCATCAGCACTCGAAGCCAGACCTGCGCCTCCGTGGGAATCAGGTGAGCGTGACACTTTGCATGTCCAGGCTGACCAAACATCTACCTGCGGATCTCCAGGAAGAAGCCAGGTCTATCATTGCAGACGTAGAAGCTACTTCAGATCACATGATCGATGCTGCAGTTGATGTGGCTGAGTCAGGATTCAGGCCGTTGGCCCACGGCACTGTACTAAGGAGACATGCCTGGATAAAAGCCACGAATTTCAGACCTGAGGTGCAAGCACAAATATTGGACATGCCCTTCGATGGGCAAGAGTTATTTGGTAAGAAGGTTGATGACCACCTAAAAGGAATAAAGACAGACATGGACACAGCTCGAGCCATCAGTTCCTTAAAGGATAAATATAGAGACCGTAGGTCTTTTCGCCCTTTTCGAGGCTCATCGTCAAAAGATAGAGGATAGAATCGTTCTTCCTATGGTCAAAAGACGCAAGGAAACACATTCCAGTGCAACAGATACCAATCCTCCAACAAGTACTCCGAGAGAGGAAGACACGGCTCTACCCAAGGTAAAGACCAGAACAAACAAAATTGACAGGTCGGATCTTCCCCCTCAACGTCACACACCTGTGGGGGGAAGAGTAAGCCAATTTTTTCAACGCTGGCATTCGATAACATCAGACAAGTGGGTGTTACAGGTGGTCCGCGAGGGGCACACCATAGAATTCATAGACCAACCTCCATTACTTGCTCCCACCCCTGGCAAAGTGCACATGCTGCGGCACGTCATGTTCAAAGTAAAAAAATTACTGCACAAAGCAACAATAGAACCAGTTCCTTACCCTCAGAAGCGGATAGGTTTCTACTCCCGCTTCTTTCTGATCAAGAATAAAAACGGCCAGTGGAGACCCATATTAGACTTGAGAGCAATCAACAAATACATCAAACGCATTCAATTCAATAAATGGCTAAACAGAAACAACTTCCTAGCCACTCTGGATTTGGAGGATGCATATTTCCACATTCCGATTCATCCTGCTCACAGACAGTTCTTCAGGTTTGCATTAGGAGACCTGCATTTCGAATTCCGGGTGCTCCCGTTTGGGCTATAATCAGCCCCGAGAGTGTTTACCAAATGTCTGGCGCCTGTAGCAGCAAAACTCAGAAGGATGGGAACAGAGGTCGTTCCATATATGGACGACTGGTTGATAAGGGCAAGCTCCTCCAGTCACGCTCGCTTGGCAGTTTCGAAAATTCTAAAACTCCTAAAAGGGTTCAGTTTTTTGATAAACAATATAAAATCCTGCCCAGTACCTATCAAGACAGTTCTCTTCCTGGGGGCCGAGTTCAACATCAGCATTCCCAGGGTAAGACCATCGGCGAACAGAGTAACAGCTATCCTCCGCTCGACTTCATGGTTCCATGAAAAAGGGACAACCACGGTACGCTCTTTCAAATCCCTCCTGAGCATGATGTCCTCATGTATATTTCTCATACCAAATTGCAGACTTCGCATGAGACCAGTCCAGGAGGCCCTGGACGACCAATGGAAACAAGCTATAGGTGTCATGATCTCTGCTTCCAAAAGGTCAGGGTTTTCCCAACTCCCTTGGAAGCAGATCCATAACCCAGGTTCCGAGTGCCAACCAGTCCCAATTGGGACCTTTTGGACCC
This sequence comes from Ambystoma mexicanum, assembly GCF_040938575.1. NCBI lineage: Eukaryota > Metazoa > Chordata > Amphibia > Caudata > Ambystomatidae > Ambystoma > Ambystoma mexicanum. The sequence goes on along the minus strand of NC_090934.1, from coordinate 1,234,908,652 downwards.
AGTCCTGGCGCCAGTGGCACCAGGCTCATAAATATGCCCAGTCCCAGCGCTGGAAGCGCCGGGCTCATAATGCTTGGGTGGACTTACCTGCAGCAGACCATGCTGCTTACTTGCCTGCCAGTTGAGCCTCTGATCCTCTTCTGTTTGGAACTACTTTTCCTGTTGGGTGGGGCTGGAGCCACTCCCTAGATTCAGAACACTGGAACTCTTCTGGAAGGCAGGAACTCTTTTCTTACCAGGAACTCTTTTCTTACTTAGGCGTGGCTGTGGAAGGAGACACCTAAGCACTACAGGAGGCTATTTAAACCACACCCGGTGGATGAATCTTGCTTTGCGTTATTCTGCACCCTCTGCAGGAGAACACTCATCGTGTCTTCCGCATCCGGTCCTGGGCCTAAGGAAAAAGGCTTACCATCCTGAATCCAGTCTTCAGCAACACCTATAAAGACAAGAAAGAACAGGTTAGCATTCCGGCATCTGAAAGGCAAAGGCTTACCTACTCTTCGTGCGCTCCGGATGTCTTCACACTGCATTCCGGCATCTGAAAGACAAAAGCTTACCAACTCTTCGCACGCTCCGGAGGCCGTCGGCGCTGCATCCCGCATCTGAAAGACAAAACAAGGTGCGTTTAAAGACATTGGGGAACTTTAATACTCGCGTGCCATTACTCCTTTCCACATCTAACCCAGTGGGTATCCCGGCACCCTGCAGCCGCTCCGAACTTGTACCTGCAAAATAAAAAGACAGTTAGAGCGCATCGTGAAGCTGGCAACAAGCGCTTACTTACGTGCTTCCAGGCGCTTCTATTCATCACACGGGCTCCATCTTCAACTCACTTCAGCCCGTCATCCGCCATCGCCGGAACCCTGCAAAACAAGAGACATCATTATTAAAGACTTTAAAGACATTTGAGTTACTCGAAACTTACCGTTCGTGCAGTAAACGACGGACAGCAGTCCTCTGAAGTCAAGAGGCCTGCGCTACCTATCCAGTGAAGAAACTGGTTACAGCACCCTGCCCCGAGGCAGATGGAGAGCTCGGCATTCACTTACCTAAGACATCTTACTCTGCACGTCAGGCATACAGGGCACAGAGGTCCAGCCCAAAGAGCCAACCGGGTGCTGCACATCACCTTTGAAGATACGGTAGTCGCCCAGTCAAGACCGGCGCCTCTGCGAGAATCAGGTGAGCGTTACAGAACGCAAAGCCTACCGCAAAACTCTCGCCCAGGCGCTATGGAAACCTCGGATACTGACCACCTAGCCCGGTTACTTGGGGAACTAAGGGCAGAAGTGCATGCAGCTCGTCAGGAAACGAACGCTCTAAGAAGGGAACTAATTATTTCCAAGGAGAGGACAGATGATCTTGCTAGACAATTGCTACAGTCACAAGCCGGACAGACCCCGCTACCCACATCAGGGGCAAATCTTCCTTCAACATCCTCTACGAATCCAGTGCAGATCAACCTACCTGGGAATGTACCTCTGGCTCCGCCCGAACGATTTTCTGGTGACCCAAAGAGGTTTGCGGTATTTATCAAACAGTGCCTGTTGCACTTCTTATGCCGGCCAGCAGCTTTTCCAACTGATCAAGCTAAAGTAGCTTTTGTACTTTCGTACCTTAGTGGCAATGCGGCAGACTGGTCGATCCCTCTAGTTAATCAAGATGATCCGGTTCTCCATGATTTTCAAGCCTTTCAGCTTAGTATGGAAAAACTGTTCGCAAGACATGCACAGGGGCAGGCCTTGGACAATGAGCTTCTTTCGTTGCGACAGGGTAATCAAGACCTTTTGGCTTACATTGCATCTTTCAATAGTGGAAACTCAATGGCCTGAGGACAAAAGGATTACGCTGTTTTATAGAGGTCTACGTGGAGAGCTCAAAGACGTTTTAGCTCAAGTAGTGAATCCCCCACAAGACTGTTCGGATTATATAGACTTGGTCGTTCAAATAGATCACAGACTGCAGAACAGGAAGGCCGATCGTTCCAAGTTTGATGCTCGAGTATTTTCCAAACTGCCAACTCCTTCCAAGGGAGTAGACTCCGGGGAACCCATGCAAATAGGGGGTCTGAAAAGTCCTCTAACACAAAGGGAGCGGGAAAGGAGAAAACAGTTGCAATTATGCCTATATTGCGGAAACTCAGGGCACTTTCTTCGAGACTGTCCGGTGAAACCTGCCAAGAAGGCAGTAGGAGCTGCAGTTACCACAGTTACAAACTCTGAGCAGGGAAACGACCTCGCCCGACAAGAATAGAGGTCCTCTTGCCGAGCGTGAAAACCAGTTCCGTGACCTCGCATTTCGTGATACCTATGGTCCTCATTAGCCCTGATAATCCGGATCGATTACATGCAATTGAAGCTTACGTCGACAGCGGTGCCATCGGCAATTATGTGGATCATGAAATGGTTTTGAGGATGAATCTAACTCTTTGTCCCAAGGCTGTAAAGGACGTCATTACTACGGTGGATGGTACGGAGATAGCCTCCGGGCCAGTAACGCATACCACTCAAGAGGTGACGCTAGTAAGTCAAGATGGACACCATGAGAAGATCGTGTTCGATGTGATCAAGGCCCCTCAGTTCCAGATTATTCTAGGAATACCTTGGTTAGAGAAACACAATCCTCTGATCGATTGGCGAGCAAGAACGGTCCAGTTTCCAGAATGTGTCTCTACTTGTCACCCTCCACCTGGTGTTGCACTGGCAGCAATTTCTTCAGAGACTCCCCAGTTACCTCCCGAATACCTAGAATACCAAGATGTTTTCCGGAAGGAGCAGGCTAACTCTCTACCTCCTCATAGGTCTTATGACTGCCAGATAGACCTGATACCTGGATCTACTCCTCCTTGTAGTAGAATTTATGCCCTCACCGAGCCTGAGAACCTTCACCTTCGACAATACCTGGATCAATACCTGGCAAATGGGTTTATTCGTCCTTCCAAGTCCCCTGCCTCTTCAGCTTTGTTCTTCGTTCCAAAAAAGGAAGGAGACCTTAGAACTTGTATCGATTATCGCTCCCTGAACCAGATCACCGTTAAGAATAGATATCCGTTACCTTTGATCCCTGAACTCCTGGACCAAGTCAGAAAAGCATGCATATATACAAAGCTGGATCTTAGAGGAGCTTACCACTTGGTACGAGTAAAAGAGGGCGATGAATGGAAGACGGCCTTCCGCACCAAGTATGGGCTATTTGAATATCAGGTCATGCCCTTTGGACTTTGCAATGCCCCGGCCGCCTTTCAATATTTTATGAACAATGTCCTCAGAGAGCTCATAGATGTGTGTGTTGTTGTTTACATCGACGACATTCTCGTTTATTCTTCATCGGAATCTGAACATCGGAAACACGTGAAAATGGTCCTCGAAAGATTGCGTCAACACAAACTTTTCGCTAAGTTGGAAAAATGTGTTTTCAACGTGACTGAAGTTGAATTCTTGGGATTCATATTATCACCTGGCGGAGTGCGTATGGATTCAAAGAAGGTTGATGCAGTTCTCAAATGGCCATCACCATCCTCCGTAAAAGGTGTGCAAAGCATGTTAGGCTTCGCTAACTTTTACCGCAGGTTTAATCCCGAGTTCTCTCGAATAGTCCAACCCATCACTGCCCTGTTAAAGAAAAACAAACGTTTTGAATGGTCTACCGAGGCGGAACAAGCTTTCCAGGATTTGAAGACTAAATTTATCTCTGCACCAATCTTAAAACACCCTCGCCCCGAACTCCCCTACATCGTGGAAACTGATGCTTCAAGCCTTGCCATGGGGGCAGTTCTATCACAAAAGGACCCGGTAACCAATCAGTTGCATCCCGTGGCATTTTGGTCCCGCAAATTCTCGCCTCCTGAAGTCAATTACACGATTACTGACAAGGAACTTCTGGCTATCAAGTCTGCCTTTAAGGCTTGGCGGCATTATCTGCTGGGGGCCCGACACACCGTTACTGTGATTACGGATCACCGAAACCTGCAATATTTGAAAACCGCAAAAGCCCAATCCTCTAGACAACTCCGTTGGGCATTATTCTTTGCCGAGTTTGACTTCATAATTACCTAGCGACCTGGTACAAAGAACGGTAAAGCCGATGCCCTTTCTCGGATGGGAGTGGAAGAACACTTGATCAACCCTAAACCTGTACCAATCATTCCCGAACAACGAATTCTGGGTGTAATCGCCACAGAACCCATAGAGGAAGTTAAGGATAAAGCCAGGCAACTTGTAACTCCAGCAGACATACAGAATTGGCATCTGCAGGGAAAGGACTTTGCAGTAAAGGACAACTTATTGTATTTCCAAGAACGATTATACCTACCCAGCACAGATTTACAGAAAAAAGTAATCTCTTGTTATCACGACTCTTTAATGGAAGGTCATCCCGGTATAGCCAAGACCTCAGAAAAGATCAAGCGCTACTTCTGGTGGCCGTCTTGGAAAAAAGATATCAGAGACTTTATAATGTCCTGTGGAGTATGCGCCCAAAACAAGAGTCAAAAGGAAAGACCAGCAGGCCTCTTACGCCCTATTGACATCCCACCTCGCCCTTGGCATACGCTTTCTATCGACTTCATCACCGATCTACCTCCATGCTCCGGATACAATACGATTCTAGTAATCGTGGACTTATTCTCCAAGATGGCGCATTTCATTCCGCTCAAAGGCTTGCCAACAGCAGCAACTCTGGCCCGAGAATTTCTCGAAAACATCGTCCGACTGCACGGTTTTCCTTCGGTTCTAATTTCGGATCGAGGTAGTCAATTTATTTCTCATTTTTGGCGAAGTTGCTGTCGGTCGGCTCAAATTGATGTGAGACTATCGACCAGTCACCACCCTCAGACCGACGGACAAACCGAGAGGACCAATCAAACTCTGGAACAGTATTTACGCTGCATGCTGCAACAAACTGAAAAAACTTGGAAAGATATCCTTTGGATAGCCGAGTATGCCTACAATAACTCTGTCCATTCGGGAACTGGGAAAACCCCGTTTTTTCTTTTGTACGGCAGTCACCCTCGAACCTCGGAGTTGGATCCCCTCCAAGATCTTGAAACACCAGCAGTAGACTACCTGCATTCTACAATCACCCAAGCCTTTAAGGAAGCTGTTTCTCACCTTCAAAGGGCTAAAGAACAATACAAGAAAGGAGCAGATCAACATCGGAAGGAAGCCCCTCACTATCAAGTAGGGGATGAAGTCTGGTTATCCACCAAATATCTATCTCTAAAAGGGCCACGCACATTCAACCCAAGATACCTTGGTCCCTATTCCATCACTACCATAGTAAACCCAGTAGCGGTCAAGTTGGACTTGCCCCCGCACATGAAGATACATCCGGTCTTCCACGTCTCTCTATTAAAACCCGTGCAACCTCAAACCCGACTAACCAAATCTCCAAAACCTATCCTAGTTGATGGAGAACTCGAGTTTGAAGTCAAAAGCATTCTGGACTCCAAGATCTCCAAATCTAAACTATTCTACCTAATTGACTGGAAAGGCTACGGCCCCCAAGAGAGATCCTGGGAACCTGCTGAATATGTCCACGCTTCTCGCCTAATCAAAAGATTTCACCGAACATTTCCTGACAAGCCAAAACCCCCGGCGAAGCCCGGTTTGGGAGGGGCCTTGAGGGGGGGTACTGTCATGATCTCTGCTTCCAAAAGGTCAGGGTTTTCCCAACTCCCTTGGAAGCAGACCCATAACCCAGGTTCCGAGTGCCAACCAGTCCCAATTGGGACCTTTTGGACCCAGTCCTGGCGCCAGTGGCACCAGGCTCATAAATATGCCCAGTCCCAGCGCTGGAAGCGCCGGGCTCATAATGCTTGGGTGGACTTACCTGCAGCAGACCATGCTGCTTACTTGCCTGCCAGTTGAGCCTCTGATCCTCTTCTGTTTGGAACTACTTTTCCTGTTGGGTGGGGCTGGAGCCACTCCCTAGATTCAGAACACGGGAACTCTTCTGGAAGGCAGGAACTCTTTTCTTACCAGGAACTCTTTTCTTACTTAGGCGTGGCTGTGGAAGGAGACACCTAAGCACTACAGGAGGCTATTTAAACCACACCCGGTGGATGAATCTTGCTTTGCGTTATTCTGCACCCTCTGCAGCAGAACGCTCATCGTGTCTTCCGCATCCGGTCCTGGGCCTAAGGAAAAAGGCTTACCATCCTGAATCCAGTCTTCAGCAACACCTATAAAGACAAGAAAGAACAGGTTAGCATTCCGGCATCTGAAAGGCAAAGGCTTACCTACTCTTCGTGCGCTCCGGATGTCTTCACACTGCATTCCGGCATCTGAAAGACAAAAGCTTACCAACTCTTCGCACGCTCCGGAGGCTGTCGGCGCTGCATCCCGCATCTGAAAGACAAAACAAGGTGCGTTTAAAGACATTGGGGAACTTTAATACTCACGTGCCATTACTCCTTTCCACATCTAACCCAGTGGTTATCCCGGCACCCTGCAGCCGCTCCGAACTTGTACCTGCAAAATAAAAAGACAGTTAGAGCGCATCGTGAAGCTGGCAACAAGCGCTTACTTACGTGCTTCCAGGCGCTTCTATTCATCACACGGGCTCCATCTTCAACTCACTTCAGCCCGTCATCCGCCATCGCCGGAACCCTGCAAAACAAGAGACATCATTATTAAAGACTTTAAAGACATTTGAGTTACTCGAAACTTACCGTTCGTGCAGTAAACGACGGACAGCAGTCCTCTGAAGTCAAGAGGCCTGCGCTACCTATCCAGTGAAGAAACTGGTTACAGCACCCTGCCCCGAGGCAGATGGAGAGCTCGGCATTCACTTACCTAAGACATCTTACTCTGCACGTCAGGCATACAGGGCACAGAGGTCCAGCCCAAAGAGCCAACCGGGTGCTGCACATCACCTTTGAAGATACGGTAGTCGCCCAGTCAAGACCGGCGCCTCTGCGAGAATCAGGTGAGCGTTACAATAGGTTCACGGGAGTATGTAGTCTGGATACCGACAACAGTACACAAAGAACTTCGGTGGTGGAATACTCTGCGGAACCTGCTGCAAGGAATGACATTCCAGACACCAACATCTACTCTTCTCTTAAGGACAGATGCACCTCCAAACAAAAGGGACTTGGTCAGACCAGGAATCACAGCTCCACATCAATGTCTTAGAGCTCAGGGTGATACGGTGGGCCTGAAAGCCTTCCTTCCAGTAGTAACTGGACAGGTACTGACCGTCCAGACAGACAATACAACCTCCATGCCCGACACAAACAAGCAAAGGGGCACGAAATCAGAGGTTTTGTTACAAGAAGCTCAACTGTTATGGGCATTGGCAAGTCCAGCAGATTTTCTCCATTTGGGGCCATCCACAGATCAACCTCTTTGCAACCAGAGCCAACAGAAAATGCCAAGAATTCGCCTCAAGGTACCCAGAACATCAGTCAGCAGGAGATGCTTTCTTGGTGGACTGTACAGGGAAATTCCTTTATGCCTTTCCCCCCATTCCACTCATAGCGGGAATTCTATGCAGAATGAAGGAGCAGAATTGCTCTATGATCCTAATAGCGCCAGACTGGGAGCGACAGATCTGGTACCCGACTCTACAGCATCTATCCCGATGGCCTCCAATTTGCTTCAAAGCGCATCAATACCTATTGAAGCAACAGAACCACAAAGTCCTTCACCACGACCCAGCAAGCCTCTCCCTCAATGCTTGGTTCCTGAGCAGCATAAACTTATGAATCTGAATTTCTGTGCAGACTGCTGTGACATAATCAGGACCTCTAGAGCCCCCTCTACAAGAATCACCTATGTCTGGAAATGGACTTGCTTCTCTAAGCGGTGTGAGACGTCTGCAGTTAACCCACTTGCAGCTTCGGTAGAACATGTACTGCCTTACTTATTGCATTTGGCTAAGGCAAGGCTTTCACTGTCCTCTCTCAAAGTTCACCTATCGGCCATATCAGCTTACACGACGACCCCAGAAACACAGTCATTACTCTCTCTTCCGGCTGTCAAGGTTTTCCTGAAGGGGTTGATGCGTACTTACCCTCCTGCGCCTTCACCAGTCCCTACCTGGAGTCTAAACACCGTACTAACGGCTCTCATGGATCCCCCTTTCAAGCCCATTCACAGATATGACATGACATTCTTATCTTGGAAAACGGCCTTTTTGATAGCCATCACATCGGCCAGGAGGATCAGTGAACTGCAAGCTTTGTCTTCAGAACCTCATTTTACTTTGTTTCAGAAGGACCGCATGATTTTGAGAACAGATCCCAAATTCCTTCCCACGGTCTTATCGGAAATGACACTCCCAGAGCGTATTGTCCTGCGGTCTTTCTTTCAGAACCATACCTCGGAGGCAGAAAGAGCATTGCATTCTCTAGATGAGGCTAGAGTTTTGAAATTCTACTTACAGAGGACTAAGGAGTTCCGCTCCTCAAACATACTGTTCATAGCCTTTTCTGGTCGCACAAAAGATCAGCATATCTCCAAACAAGGTCTGGCACGTTGGGTCTCTATGTATTGCCCACTGTCATCAAGTGAAGGGGCGACCCCCTCACCAGGCCTCCTTCGGTGCACTCCACCAGAGGGAGAGCGGCTTCAGTAGTGTTTCATGCAGAGGTAGCCTTGAAGGACATATGCAGAGCTGCTACCTGGAGCACCCTGCACACATTCGCTAAGCACTACTGCCTGGCAGAAGATACCAACAAAGAATCTGCAGTTGGACAGGCAGTGCTCCGCCACCTTTTTGCATAAGGTAGGACAAGCCTCTTTTCCCACCTTTCCCTGACGATGTAACCGTTGTGTTGCTGAATGGTAAAGGTTTGGCAGAAATGTTTTTCTGCATTTATGCTTATATATGTATATATATATGATGGTGGAATGTTTTAACTGCTTGATATTCTATTCAAGCATCTGAATCTATGAAAGATCCAATGCTGGTGAAGTCTTAGTTACTTACCTGTAACTGTATTTCTCCAGCATTGGTATCTTTCATAGATTCACATGCGCCTCCCCGCCTCCCCTGAACGGCTGCTCCTACGCTCAGCACCCATCATACTGTAGTTTCTACGGTTCAAAATCTGAAGGCTGACTGGGGTGGAGCTTAAGCCCTGCTACCTGATTGGTTGGGGCCATAAAGGACCAACGTGAGGTGGAGGGACTACACAATAGAATGGCTCATTGGCCACAATGGGGTATTTACATGCATTGTCTATGAAATAATGGATGTGTATTAAAAAAATGTAATAATTATTTTTATCACCGAGGATTCCCATTCTGACGACGGGGAATATTCAAGCATCTGAATCTATGAAAGATACAAATGCTGGAGAAATACAGTTACAGGTAAGTAACTAAGACTTACTTCCTGGATTCTGTCCATGCAAGGCATTCCTGTGGAGGTCAGATATGGCCATAACCAGAAGAGTCCCCTAGCGAGGACGAAAGTCTAATGACCAACAACAACATGGGGGCATACTTAAATTCCCCACACAAGGTCTAAGAAAATGACACGTGTCAGGATACCCACAGTTATGTTGATGGGTGCTCCTACCATGTTGATAGCAAGAGGGAAAAAGAACTGGTGGCTGGCATTGGGAATGCCTGGGTGAATTATACCCCGGAACCCTCTGCTGGTTATAAAATAGGACCCCGAAGTAGTCAGGTTGCACTCAATGAACTGGTCATACTCACTGACTCTGATTATGTCAGGAATGGGTTTGTGGTGCACCTGCTTAACTGGAAGAATCGAGGCATGCTTTGTGCCAACACCAAATCCCTAAACCGGGAGGATAGCTCAGCGGCAACCTGTTTGTCTTGGAAGCAAGATGACGCGAAGAAACACAGGTTCGACCCCTGGGTCCGTGCTTAGAAACCTCTGGGTATTTAAGCGCAACTAAGACAAAAAAATAATAATAATTACGCAACCATTCCTGTAACAGCGCCTCGATGCCTGCGGGCTGTGTGAGCACTTTTGAAAAAATGCAAATAAATAAACTAAAGCATGCCAAACTGAAACATTAAATCGACGTTCTGGTGAGCTCCAATAAGATGGCCATCTATTGGAAGAAGATAAGTGGTCATTCCAAGATAGAGGGGCCAGATAACATTGGGAATGACCTGGCTGACCAGCTGGCTAAAACCAGAGCTCTGCAGGGGGATGTCATAGAAACTGAATCCCTGCTGAGTGAAATCCAAATGGCAACTGTCACCAGGTCACAAATTTGGGCTAACAGCGAACTCTCAACAGCCCAGTGGAGTAAAGATACCCCAGATGCAGATTTGATCAGTGCACAGAAAGAGGACCTGATCATGGGCAAATGTTATCGACACACTGAAGACCCTGTAAGCTTTCCTCTAACAGAGTTGGAGTATGGCGGTACAGAGTATCTCCGGGTGTTCATGAAGATTTCCAAGATGTTCCAGATCCAAGACAGTGGGTAAGAAGAGCCCTATGGCTGTGACCAGGGGTGGTACCTACCTCATTCCGAAGCCTGATGTTATACCACACACATGACGTGGCCACTGCTGGTCAGAGGTGGTTTCATACGACATTGGAAAAGTTGCGTGAGGTTGCCTACTGGCCACACATGGGCCGGTACCTCAACACTTACCTAAAGGGGTGTCTTGTGTGTGCTCAATTCCCACCCAGTTCACTCGCACACAGAGCTCCCCTACAAAAAAGAGGAATGACACTGCATTCATAGAATTTACAAGTCGATTTCATCGGGCCAGTGATTCGCTCCTCTAGAAAACAAGTACATGTTGACTGTGACATGCTTGTTCACAAAGTGGGTAGAATGTCTTCCAGCCCCGAATTGTAAGACAGAGACAGCTGCTGCACTAATGATCAACCACATCTTCTCTCGTTTCAGCCTCCCGCAAAGGATTGAGTAAGACTGAGGAAGCCATTTTACCAGTGAGTTGATGGCAAAGATGCGTGGGAGATTCATGGGGTAAAAAAAACTCCACATTGCCTACCGCCGGCCTCAAGCGGGGGGGGGGGAGATGCAATAAACCAATTGTGAATATCTTAAAAGAAGACTGTGGACCCAGTTGGGACATCCGATTGCCGCTTGTCCTGATGGCTATTAGGTCAACTCCATCTTCTGCAACAAAAATGTCTCCATTTGAGCTCATGAACGGACAAAAATGGTGTTACCACAGTATCTGCTCTATAGGACTAAGCAGTAGACACTAATAAATGCGTCCACTATTCATGAGTAAATTGAAAATTTAAGGAAGCACCTCCAGCATGTTTTTGCTTTGCGCAATTTAGAAAAGTCGGCTGAAGGAATGAAGACCTACTATGATCTAAAGACCACCAAGAAAGAGTATGAAATAGGTGACAAGGTTTACCTGTACAATTTTCAAAAGAATCCAGGCCAGGGAGCTGAAATTCCTCCCATCTTGGTGTGGTGCCTTTGAAAATGTAGATAAAATATCACCTACTGCTTACAAGATCTGCATCCTAAAAGGAGAACGGACAGAAGAAAAATGAGTCCACATCAACCAGTTGAAAAGCTGTCATCCCAGACATGCTTTATGACTGATGAGCCAAATGAAGTCGAGCAGAGGAACCATCTGAAGAATGAAAAGGAAAGATGACAATTCGGATGGAAATCTTATATATATATATTACATGGCCATGCTAGTGGCCACGTAGTTATGGTTAACTTGCTGTTTCCATAGGAAGAGCACTTTTTGGGTGGCCTATAACTCCGCTCCCCCTAGACGAATCCTCACCAAACTTTGCAAAAAAAGTATATGGGCCACTCTGAATTTTTATGCAAAGTTTGGTGATGTTTGGTCTGGGGGAGTCCCAAAACATCTTTTTTTCCCATAGACTGAAAAACTTTGCTCCCAAAACCAAGTTTATATGTACTGAAATTAGATGCCAAAATGGTTGCTATATGCTTTGGTGGTGCTTTAGTGGTTCTGGGCAGCACCCAGAGCACCCAGAGTCTTGGGCCAAAGGCCATGCACCCAACACTGAAGTCATAAGCAGTGAGGTTATGAGTGAACATGGGCGTGGTGTGGTGCGGTGGTTGTTTGCACGTTGCAGTGTCTTGGCTGCATGGTTGCAGACCATGCACCGAAAACTAAATTTAGAAGTAGTGAAAATCGAAGCACCACGGCTTTTATATGGAGTGATGGTTGTGGGTAGGACCTATAGTCTTTCTTGCTTGGCTGTAGGGAGTAGGTGGTAGGTTGTTCATCAAAGATGCTAGGCCCAGCCTGCAGGCACTGCACCATATTACTGCCATAGATTAGCCGTGTACATTCGCATACGTATGAAATGACTATACTTACTCTTTAATTTGTTCAGAATCCATACATGTGTTACATGATTGCAGTACTCGCCGAAAGTAGCCTTTTTTAATTTCTGTGATAAAAGAAAAAAGCATGTTAGTGTTTGCATTTTATAAAGATTTTTCACAAAGTATAATAGACAGTTCCGTTTTTTTTTTTTTTACCCTTATATTTAGTTCACAAACCAGTGTACTGTGCATTGTGCTCAGTTTCTGTGTTTGTTTTTCTAATCCTTGGGTCTGGGGGAAAAGAATCCTTGTCGGATTAAAAAAACCTTAATTTGCTATGCTACAAACTATTTCTTTGTTTTCTTTGAGTGTTTCCTTGTTCTTTCTGCTTAATGTTATCTTTGTTGCCTTGTTGTTGATTTTAACAACAGCTAGATACCTGTTGGCGTATTCTAACTGTTCATTTATTGTTACTGTTGTGTGGTATTCAATTATCTGCGTCCTTGTTATACAGTCTTGGGCAGTAAGATACCTGATGGCGTATTCTAACTGTTTGTAGTCTTTCACTTCGTTTTTTGGTAATGTAGAAGTACACATTAGTTATTAAACTTTGGCTTCAAGAAGATAAAATACGCATTTGTAAGATTAGCTGGTAATTAGCTTAAGAGTAATAGTGGTATCATTACATTCCATCCATCCACATTTCTTTTTTAATGTAGGCAGTGTAGTGACCTGCATTGGTTGTGGCTCCTGCATGGTAGATTATACCTACTGTTGTAAAGGTTTTCTTTCCAAGTGCTGTTGTTTTTGGTACCATCTGCTTTATAACGTAGCAGCATAAGTATTATGTACTTACTATGTGTTTGTATTAGTAAGGTGGAGCGACGATTGTCTGAATTACACACAGTACATAATCTGCATTCTGTACAAGATGCTGAAATGGAATGGATTCACAATTAGGTATGGATACATACACAAAGCGCTCATTTGGGATTTGTTCCTGTACCACATTGCTACAGAGGGTGCATGTATGTTTCCACATATATGAAATCTGGAAGATATGCGGGTCGATTCATGGAAATAATGTGCGCTGAAATTTTCGGTGTAAGCGTGCCAATCGCAGTGCCAGTGCGAAAATCGCAGCGAAACCCGTGCACAGAGATTCATGGAAGTCTGAGCGCGAGGAAATTCCAGGATGTGCGCCAAAATACTGCGTGGCGCACGCTGGCGCACACGTCCTCAAACCGTGTGCGCTAAACGCACAGCGAAAGCGCACGTAGCGAGGCGCACACAACAAAAGTAGGCGTAACACGGGGCGTGACACGCGGAATGGGGAACAACGCGTGAAAATGTGGGCATCACGGGGGAAGTACAGGAGGTAAGTGTGCGGAACGCCCACATGCTCGCCTACAACAGGTATTCATGGAATCGAATAGGGCAAACCAGCGGACGGGCAAAGACGCACACATGCCTAAACACGTACGCCAAACGATGGCAGGCGGTAGCGTCCCTGTGCATGAAAGAAATTTGCGCCAAAATGTGCGCTAACAAAAAGGACGTATATACAGCCATGATAAATGTCCCATACTGTGGCCCTCTAGGACAAATGACGTGCAAAGGGGTACGCCAAAAACACTGACACCCGCTGTGTGAAAAATAGCGTGTGCGTGTATTTCGGGGGTGCGCGGGAAGGTTCACACGCGATAGGCCTGGGGCGAGCGGGGTACGTGTATTTCAGGGGTTCGCGTGAAGTTTCACACGCGATAGGCCTTGGGCGAGCGGGGTATGTGTATTTCAGGGGTTTGCGTGAAGTTTCACACGCGATTGGCCTTGGGCGAGCGGGGTACATGTAAATCTAGGGTGCGCGGGAAGTTTCACACGCAATTGGCCTGGGTATGTGTATTTCAGGGGTGCACAGGAAGTTTCACACGCGATTTTGCTGTCAGAGCGGGGAATGTGTATTTCGGGGGTGTGTGAGGAGTCCTACACGTAAATTGGCAAGGTGGGTCCCCCCAGGTGTCCCCTCTCCCCCCTCCACGACCCCTGCAGGCAGCCCACACCACAGGGGACTACCCTGCACCCCTGGTCATGTCCCGCAGGCAGCCCATCCACCATGGGCATGCCCCCCAGCCAAGGCACATGTCACCTTGCAATATGATCAACAACTCATGTCCCCCTGCACCCCACCCCCCAGCAGTCAGGGGCCCCTGCCAGCAGGCCCCCACTCATGTCCCACTCATGTCCCCCTGCACCCCCACCCCCCAGCAGTCAGGGGCACCTGCCAGCAGGCCCCCACTCATGTCCCCCTGCACCCCCACCCCCCAGCAGTCAGGGGCACCTGCCAGCAGGCCCCCACTCATGTCCCACTAATGTCCCCCTGCGCCCCCACCCCCCAGCAGTGCAGGGGCACCTGCCAGCAGGCCCCCACTCATGTCCCCCTGCACCCCCACCCCCCAGCAGTCAGGGGCACCTGCCAGCAGGCCCCCACTCATGTCCCACTCATGTCCCCCTGCACCCCCACCCCCCAGCAGTCAGGGGCCCCTGCCAGCAGGCCCCCTCTCATGTCCCACTCATGTCCCCCTGCACCCCCACCCCCCAGCAGTCAGGGACACCTGCCAGCAGGCCCCCACTCATGTCCCCCAGCACCCCCACCCCCCAGCAGTCAGGGGCACCTGCCAGCAGGCCCCCACTCATGTCCCCCTGCACCCCCACCCCCCAGCAGTCAGGGGCACCTGCCAGCAGGCCCCCACTCATGTCCCACTCATGTCCCCCTGCACCCCCACCCCCCAGCAGTCAGGGGCATCTGCCAGCAGGCCCCCACTCATGTCCCCCAGCACCCCTACCCCCCAGCAGTCAGGGGCACCTGCCAGCAGGCCCCCACTCATGTCCCCCTGCACCCCCACCCCCCAGCAGTCAGGGGCCCCTGCCAGCAGGCCCCCACTCATGTCCCACTCATGTCCCCCTGCACCCCACCCCTCAGCAGTGCAGGGGCACCTGCCAGCAGGCCCCTCTCATGTCCCCCAGCAGCCCACCCCCCAGCAGTCAGGGGCACCTGCCAGCAGGCCCCCACTCATGTCCCACTCATGTCCACCTGCACCCCCACCCCCCAGCAGTCAGGGACACCTGCCAGCAGGCCCCTACTCATGTCCCCCAGCACCCCCACCCCCCAGCAGTCAGGGGCACCTGCCAGCAGGCCCCCACTCATGTCCCCCTGCACCCCCACCCCCCAGCAGTCAGGGGCACCTGCCAGCAGGCCCCCACTCATGTCCCACTCATGTCCCCCTGCACCCCCACCCCCCCAGCAGTCAGGGGCATCTGCCAGCAGGCCCCCACTCATGTCCCCCAGCACCCCTACCCCCCAGCAGTCAGGGGCACCTGCCAGCAGGCCCCCACTCATGTCCCCCTGCACCCCCACCCCCCAGCAGTCAGGGGCCCCTGCCAGCAGGCCCCCACTCATGTCCCACTCATGTCCCCCTGCACCCCACCCCTCAGCAGTGCAGGGGCACCTGCCAGCAGGCCCCACTCATGTCCCCCAGCAACCCACCCCCCAGCAGTCAGGGGCACCTGCCAGCAGGCCCCCACTCATGTCCCACTCATGTCCACCTGCACCCCCACCCCCCAGCAGTCAGGGACACCTGCCAGCAGGCCCCTACTCATGTCCCCCAGCACCCCCACCCCCCAGCAGTCCGGGGCACCTGCCAGCAGGCCCCCACTCATGTCCCCCAGCACCCCCACCCCCCAGCAGTCAGGGGCACCTGCCAGCAGGCCCCCACTCATGTCCCCCAGCACCCCCACCCCCCAGCAGTCAGGGGCACCTGCCAGCAGGCCCTCACTCATGTCCCCCAGCACCCCCACCCCCCAGCAGTCAGGGGCACCTGCCAGCAAGCCCCCACTCATGTCCCCCTGCACCCCCACCTGTCATGATGCCTACCCCCGGAGCACCAGGCTAGGCCCAGCACCCCCGGGAGCAGGCATCATGCCCCCGGGTAAAAGCCCAGCGGCCCCTTATAGGGGCTCTTTGGACTCTGTCCTGGCGCCGTTGGCGCCAGGCTCATGTTGGACATCAGTCCTGGCGCCATAGGCGCCAGGCTCATAAAGGAAGGTGTTTTGTGCACTTACCTGATGCAGACCATGCTGCAAGATTCAGGCCTCCCTGAGACCTGAAAGGGACTATTTTTTCATTGGGACTATTTTGCCACTCGGGCGTGGCCAGGGAAGGATACTTATCTGGAACTACTTTGGGGGCTATTTAAGCCACGCCCAGACAGTAGCTCACGCTTCGCGTTGTTCTGCATCCAAACAGCTGAACGCTCACCGTGTCTGCTCCTGCATCTGGTCTGCAGCCACGCCCGCCTCGATCCTAGAACACCTGTAAGGAAAGAAGAGAAGAGAAAGGTGAAAACCAAGAATTTTATCAAACTTCTTACTTGCATCCGGAACCTTCATGCCAGCGTCCCTGAGAAAAGACTTTCATTTAAAAGCACTGCGTTGCTCGCTGCAGCGCCGCGCTTCACTCACCTGTCCTCGGGAGTTCTTCTGGCTCCACCGCGACTGTCTGCACCGGTCGCCACATCTCTGCGCCTAGGGGAGAGAGAGCAGAAGGAACATATGAGGAAAGCCTAATTTTCCGCCATAACACTTACCGGTCTTCTGTTGGTGGACCATTCCTCATTTCGGGTCGGCGCCGCTTCGTTGGCAGGTACCGCACCCCGGCCCCTAAGGGGAAAGGACAAAAGACATTACTGGAGGAATATAAAGACATTAAGAGGGATCGCCCCATCGCTAACTCACCTGAGTTTACCATCGGCAATTCAATCCCTCAACGCATCGCCTTCATTCTGCACCTGAAATAAAGGACAGATCACAGGTTAGGAGGGCAACAGAAAAGGAGGCTCTACACTTGAACTTTTATAATCTTCATACTTACGGCGTTCCGCTCGGAAAAGTCAAGTGGATTTTGCCAGCGCCATTCTGAAAACCAGTGAAGTAACTAGACACACACGCGCCCCTGCACCAGAAGCAGGATGGAGAGTTCATCCTTTCAAACCATAAGGTGAGCTTCAACCGGGGATTCCGGAGGAATAGAAGAACGAAGGGGGCAAGGGGGGAGCAAGCACACTATTCTGCAGACTGTTAATCCCCTTTCTCATCTGCAGAAGGATATTCCTACGGGCCAGACAAGCAAGATTTGGGGGTTATGTTCAGTCGTTGTTCCAAGTTCTGCGCATCACGCTCGAAGAGGCCACAGCAACCCAGACTAGACCAGCGCCTCCGTGGGAGTCAGGTGAGCGTTACAGAACGCGAAGCCTTCCTACAAATTCCCACCCAGGCGCTATGGAAACTTCTGAGACTGATCAGTTGGCCCAACTACTGGGGGAATTACGGGCCGAAGTACACGCCGCTCGTCAAGAGACTAATGCTCTCAGGAGGGAAGTGATTGTATCAAAGGAAAGAACTGATGACCTGGCTAGACAGTTTTTGCAAGGTCAAGCTGGACACACTCCTCTACCCGGTTCCGGGGGGAACCCTGCTCCTGTGGTTCCTAGTAACCCTGTGCAGATTAATCTACCTGGAAACATGCCGCTGGCCCCACCCGAACGCTTTGCTGGGGACCCCAAACGATTCGCCGTATTCATGAATCAGTGTCGTTTGCACTTCCTATGCAGACCTGGGGCCTTCCCTAATGACCAGACCATGGTAGCCTTTGTATTGTCATATCTCAGTGGCTGTGCTGCCGATTGGTCAGTTCCACTGGTTACTCAAGATGACCCGATTCTCCGTGATTTTCAAGGATTTCAAGCAAGCATGGAAAGGTTATTTGCTCGACACTCTCAGGGGCAGGCTCTGGATGACAAACTCCTATCCCTGCGACAGGGCAATCAGGACCTCCTATCCTACATTGCAACCTTTAATAGACTAATTGTGGAAACTGGGTAGCCAGAGGATAAAAGAATCACGTTATTTTATCGAGGTCTACGCGGAGAACTTAAAGATGTCCTGGCCCAAGTTGTAAATCCACCCCAAGAATGCACAGAATATATAGACTTAGTGGTCCAATTGGATCACAGACTTCAAAACAAAAAAGCAGATCGGTCCAAGTTTGAGACCCGGATGTTGGTCAAGACCCACGCTAACCCCAAGGGTGCTGATGTCTCTGAGCCTATGCAAATCGGAGGGGTTAAAGGACCTTTGACTCAAAAAGAACGTGAAAGAAGACGGCAGATGCAATTATGTCTTTATTGTGGGTCCACTGGACACTTTCTACGAGATTGCCCGGCAAAACCGCCCAAGAAGGTGGTAGGAGCCGCTGATAAAAACCATGAAGACTCTGTTTCGGGAAACGACCACGCCCGACAAGCGTAGGGGTCCGCTTGCCGAGCTTGAAAACTAACTCTCAGACCTTGCATTTCATTGTGCCAATGGTCCTCGTAGATCCTGAACAGCCTAAGCGTTTGCATACAGTAAAGGCATACATCGATAGTGGGGCTATAGGAAATTATGTGGATCGTGAATTGGTCTCTAGGATTAACCTCCCTCTGCGTCCTAAAACCAGCAAAGATGTCATCACCACAGTCGATGGCCTCT
This sequence comes from Ambystoma mexicanum, assembly GCF_040938575.1. NCBI lineage: Eukaryota > Metazoa > Chordata > Amphibia > Caudata > Ambystomatidae > Ambystoma > Ambystoma mexicanum. The sequence continues at coordinate 1,234,889,829 of NC_090934.1, read as the reverse complement.
GGACCGGTAACACATTCCACTGCTGAGGTGACACTTATAGGTCCGGACGGCCATCGGGAGGCAGTTGTGTTTGATGTAATCAAGGCTCCACAGTTTCAGGTTATTCTCGGAATCCCTTGGTTAGAGACACATAATCCTCGAATTGATTGGCGAGCGAAGAGAATAACCTTCCCGGATTGTGCACAAACCTGCTACCCAGAAAATCTGAAGATTAGTCTAGCGTCTGTAACCTCTGTCTCCATGCAACTACCTCTGGAATACCAAGACTTTCAGGACGTCTTCCAAAAGGAACAGGCCAACACGTTACCTCCCCACAGATCGTACGATTGCCAAATCGATCTGGTGCCCGGTGCACAACCCCCTTGTAGCAGGATTTATGCCCTTACTGAACCTGAGAATCTGCATTTGAGACAATATTTAGATCAATACCTAGCCAATGGTTTCATTCGCCCGTCAAAGTCTCCGGCATCTTTGGCTTTGTTCTTCGCGCCCAAAAAAGAAGGCGATCTTAGAACTTGTATCGACTACCGCGCATTGAACCAGATAACTGTTAAAAACCGTTACCCTCTGCCTCTGATCCCTGAACTCCTTGACCAGGTGAAGGACGCTTGCGTATACACCAAGTTAGATCTCCGGGGGGCTTATCATCTGGTGCGAGTAAAAGAAGGCGACGAATGGAAAACGGCCTTCCGTACAAAATATGGATTATTCGAATACCAGGTGATGCCTTTCGGGTTGTGCAACGCGCCTGCTGCCTTCCAATTCTTCATGAACGATGTCCTTCGGGAACTCATCGATGTTTGTGTTGTCGTATATATCGATGACATTCTTGTGTACTCCTCTTCGGAATCTGATCACAGAAAGCATGTCAGGGCCGTCCTTGAGAAATTGCGCCAGCACAAACTGTTTGCAAAGCTGGAAAAGTGCGTTTTCCATACCACTGCGGTTGAGTTTCTTGGATTCATCCTGACACCTAAAGGGGTCCGAATGGACTCACGAAAAGTGGATGCCATCCTCAAATGGCCATCACCTAGTTCGGTGAAAGGTGTCCAAAGCATGCTTGGTTTTGCTAATTTTTATCGCAGATTTATCCCGGAATTTTCACGTGTGGTACAACCCATCACTGCACTCTTGCGAAAAAATAAACGCTTTGAATGGACCGAGGAAGCCGAACAGGCCTTTCAGGAATTGAAAGCTAAATTCACGTCCACACCTATTTTGAAGCACCCGCGTCCCGATCTCCCATACATAGTCGAAACCGATGCGTCCAGCTTAGCCATGGGAGCTGTCCTTTCTCAGAGAGACCCTGAAACCAACCAACTGTACCCCGTAGCATTTTGGTCCAGAAAGTTCTCGCCGCCTGAGGTAAATTATGCAATCACCGACAAGGAATTATTAGCCATTAAGTCCCCCTTTAAGGCTTGGCGGCATTATCTTCTTGGCGCCAGGCATACCATCACTGTGATCACTGATCACCGAAACTTACAATATTTAAAAACTGCCAAGGCTCAATCGTCACGTCAGCTCCGATGGGCTTTGTTCTTTGCTGAGTTCGATTTTGTAATCACTTACCGCCCCGGCTGTTAGAATGGCAAAGCGGACGCGCTATCTCGAATAGGAATGGGAGAAATAGACACAAACTCTGAACCTGTGTCGATAATTCCCGAACAAAGAATTTTGGGGATAACCTCTTTACAAACCCTTGAAGACATTCAAACACGGGTAAAACAACTCCTGGACTCTACAGCCTTGCAGGATTGGATCCAAAGGGGGTCTTACTTTTCGGTCAACGATGGCCTACCTTACTTCCAAGGACGCTTATTTCTGCCAGAAAAGGAATTGCAAGAACTGGTTATTTCCCGTCATCATGATACCCTGATGGAAGGAGATCCTGGCATTGCCAAAACTGAGGAAAAAATTAAACGACAATTCTGGTGGCCTTCCTGGCGAAAGGATATTAAATCTTTCGTGATGTCCTGTGGAGTTTGTGCCCAAAACAAAAGCCAAAAGACAAAACCCGCCGGTCTTCTTCAGCCTTTAGACATTCCACCAGCACCTTGGCACACCTTGTCACTAGATTTTATCACAGACCTGCCCCCTTGTAATGGATGCAATACTATTCTGGTTGTGGTGGATTTATTTTCCAAGATGGCCCATTTTATTCCGTTGAAAGGATTACCTTCAGCTTCTGTCCTAGCCAAGGAATTCCTCGAACATATCATCCGTTTGCATGGATTCCCATCCATACTAGTCTCCGACCGGGGAAGCCAGTTTATTTCACATTTTTGGAGAAAGTGTTGTCAACTGACACAAATCGACGTAAGACTCTCAACCAGCCACCACCCACAGACCGATGGTCAGACGGAGAGAACGAACCAGACCCTTGAACAATTCCTACGATGTATGTTGCACCAATCGGACGGTAATTGGAAGGATATTTTATGGGTGGCCGAATATGCATACAATAACTCAGTACACTCTGGAACTGGACAAAACCCTTTTTATACCGTATTTGGACATCACCCTCGTACTTCAGACCTGGACTCACCTCTGAGCCTTGAAATGCCCGCAGTGGACCACTTGCATTCCACGATAACTCAACCCTTCAAGGATACGACTGCACATTTGCAACAAGCGAAAGGGAAATTCAAAAAGAATGCGGATCTGCATCGGAGTGCGGCGCCTCCATACCAAATAGGGGATCAAGTATGGTTGGCTACCAAACACTTATTGCTCAAGGGACCTCGAACTTTTAATCCAAGGTATTTGGGCCCTTACTCGATCAAAGCTATAATTAACCCAGTGGCAGTCAAGCTCGATCTACCAGCTAACATGCGGATTCATCCCGTTTTTCATGTGTCACTTTTGAAACCAGTGCAACCAGGAACCATATTAATAAAGCCACCAGAACCAATTCAGATAGATGGGGAGCCTGAATTCGAGGTGAAGAACATTTTGGATTCTAAAATCTCAAAATCAGAATTTTTCCATCTAATTGATTGGAAAGGGTACGGGCCTCAGGAAAGGTCTTGGGAACCCAGCGACCACGTACATGCACCTCGGCTGGTAAAAAGGTTCCATTGGAATTTCCCAAAGAAACCAAAACCTCCAGAGGGAACGACCTTGGGAGGGGCCTTGGGGGGGAGTGCTGTCATGATGCCTACCCCCGGAGCACCAGGCCAGGCCCAGCACCCCCGGGAGCAGGCATCATGCCCCCGGGTAAAAGCCCAGCGGCCCCTTATAGGGGCTCTTTGGACTCAGTCCTGGCGCCATAGGCACCAGGCTCATAAAGGAAGGTGTTTTGTGCACTTACCTGATGCAGACCATGCTGCAAGATTCAGGCCTCCCTGAGACCTAAAAGGGACTATTTTTTCATTGGGACTATTTTGCCACTCGGGCGTGGCCAGGGAAGGATACTTACCTGGAACTACTTTGGGGGCTATTTAAGCCACGCCCAGACAGTAGCTCACGCTTCGCGTTGTTCTGCATCCAAGCAGCTGAACGCTCACTGTGTCTGCTCTTCATCTGGTCTCCAGCCACGCCCGCCTCGATCCTAGAACACCTGTAAGGAAAGAAGAGAAGAGAAAGGTGAAAACCAAGAATTTTATCAAACTTCTTACCTGCATCCGGAACCTTCACGCCAGCGTTCCTGAGAAAAGACTTTCATTTAAAAGCACCGCGTTGCTCGCTGCAGCGCTGTGCTTCACTCACCTGTCCTCGGGAGTTCTTCTGGCTCCACCGCGACTGTCTGCACCGGTCGCCACATCTCTGCGCCTAGGGGAGAGAAGAAGAGACAAAAGGTGAGCAGAAGGAACATATGAGGAAAGCCTAATTTTCCGCCATAACACTTACCGGTCTTCTGTTGGTGGACCATTCCTCATTTTGGGTCGGCGCCGCTTCGTTGGCAGGTACCGCACCCAGGCCCCTAAGGGGAAAGGACAAAAGACATTACTGGAGGAATATAAAGACATTAAGAGGGATCGCCCCCATCGCTAACTCACCTGAGTTTACCATCGGCAATTCAATCCCTCAACGCATCGCCTTCATTCTGCACCTGAAATAAAGGACAGATCACAGGTTAGGAGGGCAACAAAAAAAGGAGGCTCTACACTTGAACTTTTGTAATCTTCATACTTACGGCGTTCCGCTCGGAAAAGTCAAGTGGATTTTGCCAGCGCCATTCTGAAAACCAGTGAAGTAACTGGACAAACAGGCGCCCCTGCACCAGAAGCAGGATGGAGAGTTCATCCTTTCAAACCATAAGGTGAGCTTCAACCGGGGATTTCGGAGGAAGTTAGAGAAGAACGTAGGGGGGAAGGCGGGAGCAAGCACACTATTCTGCAGACTGTTAATCCCCTTTGTCATCTGCAGAAGGATATTCCTACGGGCCAGACAAGCAAGATTTGAGGGTCTTGTTCAGTCGGTGTTCCGAGTTCTGCGCATCACGCTTGAAGAGGCCACAGCAACCCAGACTAGACCAGTGCCTCTGTGGGAGTCAGGTGAGCGTTACACCACCCCCCAGCAGTCAGGGGCCCCTGCCAGCAGGCCCCCACTCATGTCCCACTCATTTGCCCCTGAACCCCCACCCCCCAGCAGTCAGGGGCACCTGCCAGCAGGTCCCCACTCATGTCCCCCAGCACCCCCACCCCCCAGCAGTCAGAGGCCCCTGCCAGCAGGCCCCCACTCATGTCCCACTCATGTCCCCCTGCACCCCCACCCCCCAGCAGTCAGGGGCACCTGCCAGCAGGCCCCCACTCATGTCCCACTCATGTCCCCCTGCACCGCCACCCTCCAGCAGTCAGGTGCACCTGCCAGCAGGCCCCCACTCATGTCCCCCAGCACCCACCAGCAGTCAGGGGCACCTGCCAGCAGGCCCCCACTCATGTCCCCCTGCACCACCACCCCCCAGCAGTCAGGGGCCCCTGCCAGCAGGCCCCCACTCATGTCCCCCTGCACCCCCACCCCCCAGCAGTGAAATGGCGATTCCATGACACAAACCAAAAGTCAACTATGTACATCAACACATGTCCGCCACACGAAGGCAGGCGGTAGCGTCCCTGCGAATTAAAAAAATGTGCGCTATTAAAAAGCACGTATATACAGCTCTGATGAATTTCCCATACTGTGGCCCTCTAGGACAAATGATGTGCAAAGGGGTACGCGACAAACACTGACACCCGCTGTGTCAACAATAGCATGTATTTCGTGGGTGCGCGGGAAGTTTCACACGCGATTGTGCCTGGGCGAGCGGGGTACGTGTACTTCAGGGGCTCGCGGGAAGTTGGGCTCGCGGGAAGTTGGGCTCACGTGAAGTTTTACACGTGATTGGGCCTGTGCGAGCGGGGTACGTGTAAATCTGGGGTGGGTGGGGAAGTACAGGAGGCAAATGCGCGGAACGCTCACACGCACGCGCCAAAAAAGATGCGCTAATCCGGAAACACGTACGCCAGCAGGAAGCAGGCGTACGTGGACCCGCGCAGTATAAAAGTGTGCTCAAACAACAAGCAAGCTCAGACGCCAGGATGAACGTACCGTTCCTCGCAGCAGTGTTCGTGGGACACCGCAGGAGGAGGAGGAGGATAGTCAGGCCCAGAATTTTCACACCCAGAACCAGCCTTTTTGGCATGCCTGATGACCAGGTGTATGGGAGGTACAGGTTTCCACCTCACATAATACTCGACCTGGTCAGTGAGTGGGAGGATGACCTCACATCACCCACCCTCTGTTCCCAAGCACTCAGCCCCCTGGAGAAGGTCCTCAATGTACTGCACTTTTTGGCCACCGTTTCATTTCAATGGACAAGTGCCATAGCGGGGGGGGTGTCACAGGCCACACAGTCACGCTGCCTACAACCAGGTCTTGGCCATCATGACTGCACGCCCATCAGTGCGCAGGCACATATAGCTGCCCAGAACACCTGCCGAAAGGCAAGCTGTCGTCCAGGATTTCTACGGGGTGGCACAATTCCCCAAAGTCCTAGGTGCTATTGATTGCACCTATGTGGCCCTACGTCCCCCCAGGGCATCAGAGCACATCTATAGAAACCGCAAGCAGTGGCATTCCATCAACGTGCAGGTAGTATGTGATGCCAAGAGAATCATCACCTCAGTATATGCCAACTATCCAGGGTCCACCCACGACCGTTTCATTTACAGAATGTCAACCCTAAACCGGGACCTAGAAGCTGGGCGGCATGGCGATACATGGCTGCTTGGTGAGTATAAATGCCACAGCACATGCATGCATGTCAGATACTGAGTAATGTCACAACCCCACTAATGATACCCATCACCACCTCCCCAGGGGACAGTGTCTACCCTCTGAGCACCCACATGATGACGCCAATTCGGAACCCCACCACGCCACCCGAGGTAAGATACAACACAGCCCATATTGCAACCTGGGGCATAGTGGAGCGCACATTTGGAGTGCTCAAGTCACGCTTTCGCTCCCTTGACCGTTCTGGTGGGCAGCTGTTATACGCTCCCCCAGTAGTGTGCAGGATCATAGTGGCAGCATGTGTCCTGCACAACGTTGCAACACGCCGGGGCCTGCCGTGGACATGGTGGTGCCCCCACATCCCCAACCACATGCACGCCCGCTGCGCATGGGAGGGGAAATGGCACGGGGTGAGGCAGCCCGAACACAGCTGGTGGCTAATTACTTCACTTAGAATCACACCCCTGTGGAGTGCACACAGCCCTCCCACATACCAGCTGACAATCAATGATGATGACATGAGAGACAGTCAACTGTCACAACCATACCATCCTGAGATTGGTCACCTGGAAGTGTCACAATGTGTGCATCCCTACCTACAGAAACACCACCAATGCTGTATCATCAAAAGACACATATGCTGCTAAATACATGACCCCCTTGCAAAATACTGCAAAATACAACATGAGAACAGTGCCATGTCACCCAATCCCTCCCCAGCACCGCCACCCAACAAACCATGGCATGTCATGCTATGTGAGAGCAAACAAAGCAATCCCAAAAACCTGACACAAGTGTCACAAAGTACAGTGTCCCTAATGGAAACTGGCTACACACAGTATGCTCCTAGTAATGTTGAACTAACAACACACATGACCAAATACTTACCAACTAAAGAATGCATCTAGACAAGTTCAAACATTTCTAAAACATGACAGTACTAAGTTAAAGTAGTTGTAGTCATACAACCTGAATATGCCACCACATCACCCCCTTCAAACTGAAGTCTTGCAGCCTTCAAAACTGGTCTGTGTACTGCCTACAACATGAACTCCATCTCCAAAGTAGACGGCCTTGTGAAGATATGCGGAATGAACCTGCAAATTCAGAGGGAGACATGGAAGCAAAATCATACATTAATACACCATGCAGTGTACAATACAACAACAATATACACAAGGAATGTCTACACAGTATTGACTACAGACTGCCCACACAGCTCATGGGAGCCCAACGTCACTGTGTACATCACTGTCACTTGGTCACACCCTTTGCAAGCCCATGGAAACGGGAAGCAGGAGGGGTGTGTGTCTCATGAACCCAAGCATCTAACCCAAACTCAGGACAAGCCTGCATGTGCCCAGCCGCAATACAGTGGATGCCCACGGGAGCCACACAAGGCAACACACTGTCAATTTATTTTTCAAAAATCAAAAATGGCCATGTGGGGGCCCGGGGGGGAGGCCACCCAGGAGGTCCGAGGACAGGGTGCGCACCAACAGCCACCTGTGTGGATGTTGTGAAAAAAAAAACACCTCCATGGGCTCATGGCCTGCACGGCTATGCCAAAGTGGGAGAATTGCTTCCATCGCTCTCATGACCCTCTGCTGCTGCATCAGGAGGTGGTGGTGCTATGGGAGGCAGCCCACGCAAAGCCCTGGTATGGTCCTCCATGGCAGCAAGCATGCGGGTGTGGAAGGTCTCGTTCTGGAGGATTATAGTGCGGAGATCCCCATGCAACACCTGACGTGATGCCCGGATCTCCTCCCGAGTTGCCCGCATCTCAGCTGAGAGCGTACTTGTGAGGTGCTCCAGCCGCTGTTCTGCCCTCAAATTAGCAGAAGTCTCAAGCTCAAGAAGAGTCTGCCTGAGGTTATGGAGTTCTTCACTCAGGGCTTCCCTGTGGGTCTGGGACTCTATTGAGATGGATTGGCGCAGAGTCTCCAGTGCCGCCCGTCGGTCCCTGTTTGACGCCAACATGTCTTCCCTGTGTGATTGGCAAATTGAGTCTGTTGCCTGCTGTAGTTGCTCCATCTGCCTTTCAGGGGGGATAATGGAAGGTGCCACCCTCTCCATTGCCTGAGCCATAATTTCAACTGATGCTGACTGTTAGGTTGCCATGGCGTACATGGAGTTCTCCCATACGCTATTGCCTGGTGATGTACGGCCACCGCGTCGACGGGCACCACACCTGCTTGGGGCAAGGCGATGTGCACCTTGCTGTGCTGGCACCGCCTGAGGCTGCAGGACTGCATTCCCCCTCTGATCTGCTGGCCCAGGAACAGGATCAGATGCTGTGGAGTGTGACCTTGCATCCGTAACCACCAAAGGCGCCTCTACCAACACTGACATCCCCATAGAGGGATCTACCCCTGGTGCAGGTGGGTTGGACAGAACAGAATCCCTGCCAGAAACACTTACCTGTGACGGCACTTAGGTCTCATCATCCGAATCAGCACCTGAATAGAGGTCTGGGGAGGTGCACCTAGAGACACCCCTGGAAAGTATGGTCTGCAGGAGGACTGGGTTCTCACCCACCACCACACCACGTCCCCCTCTGGTGCCCGGTCGTGCCTGGGATTCCTCCTGGGTCTGCACCATCTCCTCAACCTCAACAGCATCAAGTGCGTCATCCCCTACAAAAAGATGAAAGAGAAAAAATGGAAACAGGAATTAGCACCATAGCACACAAATAGGCCTGTCAAGCTACAGAACCAGTACATGATTCACACATGTCCCACATGACTATAACCCTCCCATGCCTGCACTGTCACTGAGTAGTAAGGGGAGGCAAAAGGCAGACACTGATGACACCAATATGGGAGAGCAACACATTTGCTGCATGCTGGGTAGCACTGCCATCACACATTTGCCTGTGAGTGGCATGTCCAATACACATACATGACACATGGCAGCACACAGATGGCATTTAGCATAGCCATGGTACATTTGACAAGTACAGCCATGTGTCAGTGATTGAGTACTGTCACCCATCCATGTGAGATGGACATGATGACATGAAAAGTGCAGCATACTGTGACTAAGTACACATGTGCCACTCACTGCAACACATGCAAGGTACAAGAATACAGTAATAGTTGACTGATCTATTTTTCGTCACATTGACATCACAGGAAACATCTTTCATTTTCCACACGCAAACAGGCACTCATCTAAACATTTGTGCTGTCCAATACTCCATCAGCCTGAATGGTCTCATTGTGTACATAACCAGGAAATGCATTGCCCCAGTGTGGCCAGTAAACAATGACGGAAGCATATCACATATGTCACAATATGGTTGATAAATGTCTAGCAAAAAAGGGGAGAGTGGAAAATATTATCCTGAAGGCACACTTACAAATTCTGACCAATGTAGTTGCAAGATGGCAGTACAAGGTCAACTGCACAATTGTGGACCTAATAGGATACTGTGGCCAGAAGGGATGCAGTCATATCCAAATACAAGGCATGTGATCCCATGTGAGGAAGGAAATGGGTGACCCATAACACTCTGGAGTACACACCCTCACCTGGCACTCAATCAGAACCCGTCATCCAAACAACATACACATGCACTACACACACACGCATGGGCACTCACCGGACAATGTGTCATAATCAGGTAGTTCTCCCACACCTCGGATCTGTTCCTCTGTGACGAAGGTCCCAGCAACAGACTCATGTTCAGTGAGTTTGTTGTCCTCTTGTGGAGACCCACCGCCAGTTACCAGAGTAGCGGCATGATTTGAGGCCAGCTTGTCCTTTGCTCTGCGTTTCAGGTCGTTCCACCGCTTGTAGCAATCATCAGCTGAGCGCCTCACAAATCCAAGGGCACTTATGTGGTTGGCGATGGTCTGCCAGTGTGCCTTACGTTGACCAGGTGTGGTCTTGGACCCTGCAGTCACCACCATTTCGTGGCTATGTTGCGACACATAGCTCACAAGTGCATTAAGCTCTGTGTCATTAAAGCAAGGCTTCCTTGACGTGCCAGAGTGTGTAGCCGTGCCTGGGGTCTCCGCCTGTCGTGCCAGAGCACCCTTCTTCCTCTTTTTAGAAGGTGGAGCGGAGCCAGAGTGGCTAACGCCGCTCTGGTCAGTAGGGGCAGAATCACCGGTGGACTGGGTTGTTGGAGTGTGCAAATGCACATTGACCATAGGACTTGGTGCAGGCATTGTCTGAAGTGTGATGTTGGCAGGGGGAACATCAGTATGATGGACCAGGACCGACACTGTCCTGGCTGGGAGAGTCAGAGCTGGGGCGGAGCTGGGAGAGTCAGAGCTGCAGCTGCCCCTGCAGCCTCACCACCCTGCATACTTGGGCCAGCAGATGACATATCTGCCCCAGATCCACATGCCTTGGTGACAACTTGCACCGCCGCACGTGGCCTAGACTTGCTGACCTGGAAGTCAGCCAGGGAGTCATCCTGTGCCAGGTCAGGTGCCACAATGGGCTGGTCCAACAGGGGCTGAGCTGGGATGGTCTCAGCCACGTTTCCCTCAACCATGGGGCGGGGGAGCACGGGTGTCCCTGATTGGTCCTCCACACTTGGGGGTCTAGGGGCACCCTGCAAATCCTGGCCATGTCCCCTACTGCGCCCACCACGTCCACCTTTTGAAGGTCGGCCACCTTTGCCTCCCTTACCGCTTGGTCGCCTCCCAACCATGGCACTGATGTTGTTGTGCGTATGGGAGGAGCAGTAAACTATTGTCCTGGGCAATTGGGGGTCAAAGGGGTAGGGTAATAGATGGAATTCGTACCCTAGTGCTCTAACAAGGCTGTCTGTGACCCCTGTGGGAAGATGACGGGTCACGCAACGCAGAGGCAGCCCAAAAACAAAAATAAACATGCACGCAACCCCTCGTAGATCACGTGCATGGAAAAAAGAACCCGCACTACGCTGTGGCACTCAGAAACACAAAAATAAGCGTACGCATAATACACACAGCCTACAATGACCTCTGAAGGGGAGTGCGACACACGGGGCAAGCACAGTTGCTAAGTACGTGCAGAACTCACCGTCTGCCTGGAATAAGAACGTGAAAAATATGCGTGTGTGTGCGTTGGCAACACCCCCGCCAATAGAAGAATTGTACGCTGTCTGAGGAGACAGGACAAAAGGAGAAGTGAACACTGTTTGAGGAAACAGGCCCAAAAAAAGTAGAAAAATTAAAGCTGTCAGAGGTAACAGGGATTCTCCAGCATTGGATCTTTCATAGATTCAGATGCTTGAATATTCCCCGTCGTCAGACTGGGAATCCTCGGTGATAAATTAAATAATAATAACATTTTTTTTTAAAAAAAAAAAAAATATATATATATATATATATATATACACTGCCACCTAGCAGTGCATGTACATAGCCCATTATAGCCTATGAGCCACTTCATTGTGTATTCCCTCCACCTCACTTTGGTCCTTTATAGCCCCAGCCAATGAGGTGGCAGGGCTTAAGCTCCGCCCCCGGCAGCCATCTTCAGATTTTTCACCGCAGTCTATCAGACACAGGGAATCCTCAAGCTCTCTGAGCTTTCTCAAATTCTTTCTACTTTTGTGTGGAATATATTTGTAAAATATATTCCATCTTGTTCCCCTTCTTAGGGGCTTTCTTTCCAATTAACCTTGGTGGCAAAACTTGTTGTTTTCCTCTCAAAATCGTCGACTGAACTTCTCTTCAGAAATGGAGGCACCTCAGGCTGTCAGGAAGCCTTCCCTGTTCAGGGACTGCACGAGGTGCAAGAAGAAATTGGTTTACTACAAGGACCCTCGCGAGCATTGCATTTATTGTCTGTACCCACATGACATTAAAAAATGCGAGATTTGTAAAACCTTTTCCACCAAGACCCTTCATGACAGGCATAGAAGACTCCTTTCATACCTGGAATCCAGGGATCAATCTTCGGACGAAGAGTCTGTCAGAACAGCTCCTGTCCAATCCAGCATTCCATCTGAGAGGCAAACTTCAAAGAGAAGGGCCTCTTCAGTGGAAAGGGGTTCCTCTCCCAAATCCAAAAAGAGGAAGCTGGAATTGATACCCTTTCTGCCTCCAGTTGACCTATCAAGCCAGAAAAAGTCAGCAAAATCTGCCTCCAGAGGTAAGGAGGAGTTTGCAAAAAACGGGGGGGGGGGGGGCAGTCATCGGCGGGTAAACCGCCCACAAATGAAGGGAAAGGTAAAGGCCCGTCATCGGCCATACCGTCGACGAAACCAGCATCGACGACGACGACGCTTAAGACATCGTCGACAGTTAGATCATCGTCATCGGACATGTCGACCGCGAAGCAATCGTCGACGAGCAAGAAACACCACTCGTCCACGAAGCATTCCTCCATGACGCAGTCGTCCACGGAACATACTCCACATTCGTCAACGAAGCCCTCGTCGACGGGAAAAGGTCAGTCGTCGACGACGAATCCCTCGTCGACGGGAAAATCTCAGTCGTCGACGGGAAAAGCTCAGTCGACAGCAAAGCCTCCGTCGACGGGACAATCTCTGTCGTCGACGGGAGCAAAGCCTTCGTCAACGGGACAATCTCAGTCATCGACGGGAAAATCTCAGTCGGCGGCGAAGCCCTCGTCGACGGGAAAATCTCAGTCGTCGACGAGGATAACATCATCCATAACGCCTTCAGAGGCACCACAAATTTCGGCAGTTACAGAGGAATTACTGCCTCTCACTCTTGAAGCTCCTGTCATTACAAGCAATATCATTGAGAAGAATACTGTAACTGAACCTCCGGTGCAGCAATTTTCTCCTTTGGGGCACATGGCAGAACTTCCGGATATAATTCTTCAGGAAGAATTCTCTGATGCGGAAGTGGTGGAAGAGTCCATCGGTCCCTTACCGAAACAATACAGCCCTCCTTGGCACCCGTCCACGGGAGAATCCGAATATCCTCATGACCCGGTGCTCATGTTATCCGTGCAGAGGATTGTAGAAGAATTTTACAAACGGCAAAGGGAGAAGCAAATTCCGATTAATCCCATTCCTAGAGAGTCATCCCCGATTCCAGGCACATCGGGTTGCTCTCCTTACAGGAGTAGACCGCAAAAACGGATGAGATCACCTGCTCGAAGACCGAGGAGCAGCACCCACAGTGCTTCACCTACAAGAGTCCCGTCACCACAGTCATCGCACAGACCGCGATCGCCGGACGTAGATCCCACCATGGTACCGTCCACCATCTCGGTATCAGACTGGCAGGAGGATCCTTTTGGTGAATTTTCGGAACCAGAAGAAGGAGAAATAACTCAGGAGCCAGATGCACCCAGTGATTGGGATGACTACGTCGTCGAGAAGCCCAGGAGGAGAGACTCGCGGGGCAAGGCCTCACCACCGGATGATCTTGTCTCTTTCCACACCATAATAGGTAAAGCCGCAGAACTGTTTAAAATTCAGGTTTCTTCGGAGGAAAGGCAATCAGTGCTCTATGAGCACAGGGACAAACGAAGGAGGACAGTGACCACAATTCCCCTCCTCGATACCATCTGGGATTCCGGATCCAAGATCCTATCTACGCCCTTATCGACTCCGGCGTTGGTGTCCAGGCCAGAAAAGAAATATAAAGCTCCGGATTCGGCACCGCTTTGTTTAAGGGGTCATACGAAACCGGACTCAGTTATTACAGTGGCGGCCAGAAAGAAACTCGCCAACCCCTCCTCACCGTTGTCGGCCCCACCGGATAAGGACGGACGTAAATTGGAGGCCATGGGCAGGAAAGTGTCATCTTCTGCATCACTTACAATCAGAGCCGGTAACGCACTGGCCATGACCGCAAGATTCGATCGCGAGCTTTGGCTCCGCATGTCTAACTTGGCGAAACAATTACCACCGGAGTTCCAGGAGGAGGCAAAATCCATAATCGCGGATGGTGAAGCAACATCGGATCACATGATCGACGCAGCAGTTGATGTGGCCTAAACAGGCTTCAGGCAGATGGCACACGGCACAGTGCTCAGAAGGCAGGCCTGGATGTAGGCTACTAACTTTAGACCTGAAGTTCAGGCGCAGATACTAGACATGCCATTTGATGGCCAAGATCTCTTTGGGAAAAAGATAGACGACCATTTGAAGGCAATCAAGACAGACACTGACACAGCCAGAGCCATCAGTTCTTTAAAGGACAAAAGTAAGGACCATCGGTCTTTTCGTCCCTTTAGAGGTTTATCTTCCAAGTTCAGGGGATACAGTCGTTCCTCCTATGGTCAAAAAGCACAAGGCGGCACGTACCAAGCCAATAAATATCAGTCATCCAACAGATACGCCCATAGAGGCAGACGTGGCTCCGCCCAAGGGAAGTCGCAAGGCAAGCAGAACTGACGACCAATCTCCCCCCCCCTTCGCCACGCCCCGGTGGGGGGAAGGGTGAGCCAGTTTTTCCAGCGCTGGCGGTCAATTACATCGGACAAATGGGTGTTACAGGTGATCCGAAAGGGTCACACCTTGGAATTTCTGGACCAACCTCCTTCCCTGCCTCCAACTCCCCGCAGAGTGCATATGCTAAGACAGGTCATGTCCGAAGTGCAAAAACTGCTCCAGAAGGCAGCAGTAGAACCAGTACCCTATTCTCAGAGGGGAAAAGGTTTCTACTCCCGATTCTTCCTCGTCAGAAAGAAAAACGGTCAATGGAGGCCCATCTTGGACCTGAGGGCTCTCAACAAGTTCATCAAGCGCATAACTTTCAAGATGGTAGCTCTACAAAGGGTGCTACCTTGGTTAAACAAGCACGACTTCTTGGCCACTTTAGACTTGGAGGATGCATACTTCCACATTCCGATCCATCCAGCACACAGGCAGTTCCTCAGGTTCACAGTGGGAGGGCTCCACTTTCAGTTTCAAGTGCTTCCGTTCGGTCTAAAATCGGCGCCAAGAGTTTTCACGAAATGCCTGGCACCGGTAGCGGCAAGTCTCAGGAGAGCAGGAACGGAGGTTTTTCCATACCTGGACGATTGGCTGATAAAGGCAAGTTCAGCTGCAAAGGCTCGTTCGGCAGTGTCGAGGACGGTCAACCTCCTAAAAGAGTTAGGTTTCTCCATCAACCAGACGAAGTCCTGCCTCGTTCCCAGCAAGGTAGCTCTTTTCCTGGGAGCCGAGCTCGACTCCAGCATTCCCAGAGTGAGACCATCCACAGAGAGAATAGCAGCGATTCTACGCTTAACTTCGAACTTCCTACAGAAAGAGACAACATCTGTACGCTCTTACAAATCCCTATTGGGCATGATGTCATCATGCATATTCCTCATACCGAACTGCAGGCTTCGCATGAGGCCGGTTCAGGAAGCTCTGGACCACCAATGGAAACAAGCTTTCGGATGCTGGGAAGACATTGTCCAGATTCCATCGACGTTGCACAAGGCCCTTCGATGGTGGAACGCTCCGAGGAATCTTCTAAAGGGAATGCCGTTTCAAGCACCGACATCGACCCTCCTGCTGCGGACGGACGCTTCCTTATCAGGCTGGGGCGCTCATCTTGCAGACCTCCAAACCAAGGGATCTTGGTCGGCACAAGAGTCCCAGCTCCACATCAACGTGTTGGAGCTCAGGGCCGTAAGGTTGGCGCTGAAAGCCTTCCTACCGGTTATAGCTGGTCAAGTTCTTACGGTCCAGACAGACAACACGACCTCCATGCACTATACAAACAAGCAGGGAGGCACGAGGTCTCGGATTCTGTCGCAAGAAGCCCAACAGCTATGGGCATGGGCCTTGCGCTACGGGATACAGATCAGGGCAGAGCACCTTCCAGGAGTAGACAATGTCCTAGCGGACAGATTAAGCAGAGAATACACAGCGTCACACGAGTGGGAGTTGGACGACAGAGAAACCCGACGGATATTTGCCTTATGGGGCCATCCGCAGATCGACCTTTTTTGCCACCAGGAACAACAAAAAATGCAAGAGATTTGCATCAAGATACCCCGAGCACCAATCGCTGGGAGACGCGTTCTCAGTGGATTGGTCGGGGAAGCTCCTCTACGCCTTCCCACCCATTCCCCTCATGTCGAGGGTACTTCGCAGGGTGAAAGAACAGGATTTTTCCTTGATTCTTATTGCACCCGATTGGGCACGGCAAGTCTGGTACCCGACGCTGAGACATCTATCCTGCAAAACCCTGATTCGTCTCAAATCGCATCAATATCTACTGACACAACAGAACCGCAAGGTCCTCCACCACGACCCGAGGAGCCTGTCCCTCAAAGCATGGTTCCTGAGCAGCGTAAACTGATGCACCTAAAGTTACCATCAGAATGCTGGGATATCATCAGGGCCGCTAGAGCCCCGTCCACGCAACTCACCTACACCAGAAAATGGACCAGGTTTTCCAAATGGTGCGAGACCTCTGCGATCGATCCCCTCACGGCCTCGGTTGATCAAATTCTGCCTTACTTGTTGCACCTGGCTAAATCAGGGCTCTCACTGTCCTCTATCAAGGTCCATCTGTCAGCCATAGCGGCCTACACAGTAACCGCGGAGACGCAAGCCTTACTCTCCTTACCAGCGATCAAGATCTTCCTGAAAGGACTGATGCGTACTTATCCGCCTACACCTACACCAGTTCCGGACTGGAGCCTCAACACCGTCTTAACAGCCCTCATGCAACCTCCCTTCGAGCCCATACATAGATGCGATATGAAATTCTTGTCCTGGAAGACATCCTTCCTCGTAGCCATCACATCGGCCAGAAGGATCAGTGAGTTGCAAGCTTTGTCTTCGGAACCTCCGTTTACCTTGTTCCAGAAGGACCGCGTCATCTTAAGGCCTCACCCGAAGTTCCTCCCCAAGGTACTTTCGGAGATGTCCTTCACTGAGCGCATTGTTTTACCAACCTTCTTCCAGAATCACGCTTCGGAAGCGGAAAGGACATTACACTCTCTAGACGTTTCTAGGGTGTTGAGGTTTTACTTGCAAAGAACCAAGGAGTTCCGCTCCTCAAACCGGCTATTCATTTCCTTCTCTGGCCGTACCAAGGGCCAACATATATCCAAACAAAGCCTGGCACGCTGGGTATCGTCCTGCATCACCCACTGTCATCAGTTGAAAGGCGACCGTTTAACTAGACCGCCGTCTGCGCACTCCACCACAGGAAGGGCGGCGTCAACAGCATTCCACGCAGGGGTGGCCTTGAAAGACATATGCAGAGCCGCCACGTGGAGCACTCTGCATACTTTCGCGAAACTCTACTGCCTGACTGAAGATACCAACAAAGAAACTGCAGTTGGACAGGCAGTGCTCCGCCATCTCTTTGTATAAGGTAGGACCAGCCTCCTTTCCCACCTTTCCCGAAGTATGTAACCGTTGTGTTGCTGCATGGTAAAGGTTTGATCAGAAATATGTTTTTCTGTAATTATGCATATCTGGTTATAATGGTGGCATGTTTTAACTGCTTGGTATTCTATTCAAGCATCTGAATCTATGAAAGATCCAATGCTGGAGAAGTCATAGTTACTTACCTGTAACTGTATTTCTCCAGCATTGGTATCTTTCATAGATTCACATGCGCCCGCCCGCCTCCCCTGAGAGGCTGCTCCTATGCTCGGCATCCATCATACTGTAATCTCTACGGTTCAAAATCTGAAGATGGCTGCCGGGGGCGGAGCTTAAGCCCTGCCACCTCATTGGCTGGGGCCATAAAGGACCAAAGTGAGGTGGAGGGAATACACAATGAAGTGGCTCATAGGCTATAATGGGCTATGTACATGCACTGCTAGGTGGCAGTGTATATATATATATATATATATATATATATATATATATATATATATATATATATTTAAAAAAAAAATTATTATTATTTAATTTATCACCGAGGATTCCCAGTCTGACGACGGGGAATATTCAAGCATGTGAATCTATGAAAGATACCAATGCTGGAGAAATACAGTTACAGGTAAGTAACTAAGACGTACGAACTTGAAACGCTGTGAAGTAATCGCGTGTGAACCGACAAGAAGTACAGAATTCACCCACTCGCTCTCCACGAAAAGCATGGACAATAAAAGGGCATTCTACACGTACCTTTTAAACCGGCCCACACATACACGTCACTTATGCGTGTACGCGTCCTTTCCTCCAATTACACGCGCTGACACTCGGACGTGCAGCTTTTCCACGTGTGCTCTGTTGTCACATGCTATGAGGGAAACAACCACGCGTGTCACGTCACAGACACGCTTACGCGCTAAGGGCCTTTGGTCCAATGAAATAGCGTACGTGCGCTGACGCGCTTACGTGCTAAGGGCCTTTCCTCGAATTACACGCTGATGTGCAAGATTTTCACGTGCCAAATCACTCCGTATCAAGCTGGCCACACGTTCACACACGGAAGACCACACTCCTGCCCAGAAGGCCGAATTACTGCCCCCAGAGCCCCGAGCATGCTCCCACCTGCCATCTGCTGCTGCCTGATTGTCTGCTGCCCACGTGCCCTGCCATTTGCTGCCTGCACGTCAGCCAGAAGTGCTGTTGCTGTGACCACCCCTGCTGGAACTGCTATTCCATCGCTCGACAGCCCAGCCCCAGGACCCAGTTGCCCACCCACACCTGCCTCTGGGGTTGCCATGTTTGGCACCACACCATCTGGCACCACTGGCAACCCCCAGCCAGAGAGGCAGAGGGGCACCAGCTTCACTGCCACCGAAGTTGGTGTCCTGGCGGAGCAAGTCCTGGGGCAGTATGATGCCCTCTTCGGAAGTTTGCGCACCGACAAGGAAGGACGGACTCGGATCTGGACGGACATTGTGACTGCCATCAACGCGGAGGCGGTGGCAGTCCGCGACTTCCAACATGTCAAGAAGCGCTGGGAGGACTTTAGGTCCAGGACCCTCAACAAGGCCCGGCGCCTCTTGAAGGCAGCGGATGCTAAGGGGCGCCGGGGCCACCTGTCGGAACATCAGATGCGGGTCCTGGAATGCATATGCCCAGCGCTCCACGTCCAGGTCCTTTAGAGGCAGACCTGTATGGAGTCGAGCGGTAAGTGTACATGCATACTGATTGGAAGCTGTGCGTGTGGTGGTGTGCCAGTAGTGTGCAGGTTGTACATGTGGTTTTGTAGGGCCATGTATGGATGTGTATGTACAGGGCTGTGAGGCTGACACGTGCAAGTCCTTTCATGTGTGAGACACATGGATGGTGTATGTGTGGGTAAGCATGCAGGCCAAATGCAGATGTGTGAGCACACATGTTTGGATTACTGTGTATGTAAATTGGCATGGTTGTAGTGTCGCACATGGATGTTGGTTCCAGCTGCATGTATCTGCACCGTGTACATGTGCATGTGTGTGTATTTGACAAGGGTGCAACAGTGATGCAACATGGATGCTAGAGAGACTGATATGTAGAAGACTGATTGCCAGATGTGACATGGATGCCAATCTCATCACTGCGACAGTTGGCGGAGGTGTACACATGCATGTAAGTGTGGTGGCGTGTGTGCATGTCTAGTGCACTCCCTGTGTTTCATGTGATGTCTGGCTCACCTTTGGCTGCTCATGCTGTTGTATGTGTAGTGATGGTGCTGGCTGTTGCAATATGGCTGTGGAATAACTCATGTGTGTGAGTTGCAATGACGTGTGTTGGGGATTGTGATGTCATGTCTGAAGTTTGACAATGCCACTCATGTACAACTGTCATGTGTGTATGAGTCCATTGTACAGTGCCCTGATGCCTGTCTCCTATCTCTCCCGGTCTGCAGCGTCAACTGATGAAGAGGGCGGAGAAGGTGCTGTGGAGCACAGCGGCAGGGATCGCACCGCCAGCCGGAGACGCAAGGCCCGGCTACCCTCCCAGGTTGTCATCTCGTCGGGGAGTGAGGAGTCCGGTGCCGCGTCCCAGGTCGCAGCTGCCGAGGGGAGGTCCAAGAGGTGGAGGTTGGAGTTGGACTCCTCGGCAGCCGAAGGGGCAGCTGAGACCCCACAGGGCCCGACGGAGGAAGATGGCACGGAGTCATCCAGGTTGGTGGGGGGTTTGGTGGAGGAGGAGGCCGTGCAAGGGACATAGACGGGGTCTGGAGGTGGGGATTCCTCTGGTGCTAGTGGTGCAGTGCAGGGGCAGGGACAGGAGGCAGCACAGGCCGCCGCAGAGGTGCCTGTGTGTAATCCTGTCCCCGATCCTGTGACTGCATCATCGTGCACCAGCAGGGATACCTACGTCCAGACCCGTTCTCAGGGAGGGGATTGGCTTACACCAACTGGCCTTCCTCTCCCTGCGCATGTGGCTATCCGGCACCGGGTTGAGCCTGTCCTGGGTGGGGTGGTGTTGCGTCAACGTGCCATGCAAGCTGACCTGCAGTCTTTTCATGAGGAGACTGCAAGTCTTCTCGCATGGCTCGTTGACTGCGTTGACCCACTGGGACAGCTCACCAGAGCCGGATTCCTCCGTTTTCTGGACCTTGTTCCGACCCCCTCCTCAACTGAACCCCCTATGCGCCAGTTGTCCTCTGTGCCATCTTCCCACCCATGTGTCACCTGGGTGCCCTGTGGAGCTGCCTCTGACCCTGCGGCTAGGCTGGTGGAGGACACATCCCTGCCACAGTCGGGAGTCGGACGTCCAGCAGGGGTGGCCACCTCAACAACTGCACCCCAGCTGGAGGAGGATGTGCAGGCAGCAGGAGCCAGGGCACAGGCAGCGGCACAGCAGCAGCAGCAACAAGGTGGGAGCCATGATGGCTCGGGGCCTTCATCATCGTAGGGGCAGGCATCGGCCGGAGGGCAGGAGGACCCTGAACGGGAAGTGTCGTGGGCCAGCAGATAGATGCGGAGCGGCAGCAGGCGGAAGAGGCACGGCTCACGATGGTCAGTTCAGAGAACTCCATGCGTAGGGCCCTGAGGCGGGCCAAGTGCCTCGAGGCCATTCGCAGGGACCTGGAGATCCAGATGTCATCGTCCCTGCGAACCCTCGGGGTCATGGAAGAGGACCCCCTCCGGGACATCAAGCAGGAGTTCGATGATGCCCTGGCCCGGGACATCCCCAAGTGAGCCGTTGGACTTGCCCGCTGCCCTTGTAAATAGTTAGTTAGTTAGTATTAGGTTTCCTTTCATTTTTTCTTTATTTTGGACTGCTTGGACAATGGACCACCTTTTTGTATATAGTTTTTTTATTAGGTAGTAGTTTTTGGTAGGTTTCATTTCTTAAATTGGGCTCATGGACCCTGGATTCTTCAATTGTACATAGTTCTACATTGGATTCATCTTTTTTAATATTTTTTTTGTGTTCCCCATGGAGCAATGGTTTTTACTTTTTATTTTCCCGTGGATTCGATTTTTTGAACTGTGACTTAGGACAACATTTCTTTTTGGATTTCTTTTGCTTATGTTTTATTGATTTTCATAATTTATCGGACATTGGGGGTGCAAGGGGACATGAGTGGGACATGAGTGGGGGCCTGCTGGCAGGTGCCCTGCACTGCTGGGGGGTGGGGGTGCAAGGGGACATGAGTGGAACATGAGTGGGGGCCTGCTGGCAGGTGCCTTGCACTGCTTGGGGGGTGGGTGTGCAAGGGGACATGAGTGGGGGCCTGCTGGCAGGTGCTCTGCACTGTTTGGGGGGTGGGGGTGCTGGGGGATATGAGTGGGAGCCTGCTGTCAGGTGCCCTGCACTGCTGGGGCGTGGAGGTTCAAGGGGGTAATGCGTTGGTGATCACTAGTGCAAGGTGACTTGTGGCTTGGCTGGGGGGCATGCCCATCGTGGATGGGCTGCCTACGGGACATGACCATGGGTGCAGGGTAGTCCCCTGTGGTGTGGTCTGCCTGCAGGGGCCGTGGAGGGTGTAGAGGGAACACCTGGGAGGACCCACACCGCCAATTCACGTGTAGGACTCCCCTGCACCCCCGAAATACACGTACTCCACTCGCACAGGGCCTATCGCGTGTGAAACTTCCCACGCACCCCAGTAATACACGTACCCTGCTGAAATCTCGTGTTAAACTTCGCCGCACCCCAGAAATACACGTACCCTGCTGAAATCACGTGTTAAACTTCCCCGCACCCCAGAAATACACGTACCCTGCTGAAATCGTGTGTGGAACTTTCCGCGCACCCCAGTAAGACACGTACCCTGATAAAATTGCGTGTTAAACTTCCCCGCACCCCAGAAATACACGTACCCTGCTGAAATCACGTGTGGAACTTCCCGCGCACCCCAGTAATACACGTACCCTGCTGAAATCGCGTGTTAAACTTCCCCGCACCCCAGAAATACATGTACCCTGCTGAAATCGTGTGTGGAACTTCCCGCGCACCCCAGTGATACACGTACCCTGCTGAAATTGCGTGTTAAATTTCCCCGCACCCCAGAAATACACGTACCCCGCTGAAATTGCGTGTGGAACTTCCTGCGCACCCCAGAAATACAGATACCCTGCAGAAATCACTTGTGGCACTTCCCGCGCACCCCAATAATACACGTACCCTGCTGAAATTGCGTGTTAAACTTCCCCGCACCCCAGAAATACACGTACCCTGCTGAAATCGCGTGTGGAACTTCCCGCGCACCCCAGTAATACACGTACCCTGCTGAAATCGCGTACTAAACTTCCCCGCACCCCAGTAATACACGTACCCTGCTGAAATCACGTGTGGAACTTCCCGCGCACCCCAGAAATACACGTACCCTGCTGAAATCACGTGTGGAACTTCCCGCGCACCCCTGTAATACACGTACCCTGCTGAAATCGCGTGTTAAACTTCCCCGCACCCCAGAAATACATGTACCCTGCTGAAATCGCGTGTGGCACTTCCCGCGCACACCTGTAATACATGTACCCTGCTGTAAACACATGTTAAACTTCCCTGCACCCTAGAAATACACGTACCCTGCTGAAATCGCGTGTGGCACTTCCCGCGTACCCATTAATACACGTTCCCCGCTCTGCGTTTGCTGTTTGGCAGCCCTGTATACTGGTCCAGGGTTAGCACAGCCCTTTGCGCTGAATTGGGAATTTTGATGGCTTTTCCTTGCGCGAGGGCGTTCTTGGGGGCGTAACTGGCGCTGCTGCAGGGTCGCTGCGCCACTCTGCGCCACGGCTGGTTTTGGAGGCTAAAATCCATGAATACGCTGTGCACGGATATCGATTTTAGCGCACGCGGCTGGCGCAGACATTCGCACGCGCACAATGTGCGCCAGCCGCGTGCGCCACTTTTGTGTGAAATTCTATGAATTACCCTGTTAATTTGTAGGTATGCTTTTGTTTTCCAGTACTTGTAGTAAGTACATTAGAAATTCTTGTGGATCTTCTTGCGAGTTTATAGTGAATTTCACTATTCCAGCACAGTAGTCCAATTCTTGTCTCATTCCGTGAACACTGTACGTGTTGTCAGGATTGTTTGTTGCTTTTTCTATGAAGGACTAACATTTGTAAACACAATTGGTCTGTTCTGTGTAAGTAAATGTTGTTAACAATTGGTGGCAATTGCAAAAGAATATTTATTGCTACATTTGCATAGCAACTTACACCAGTTTCATTTGCAAATTTGAATGGGCCAGCTAGTTCTGTATCTGAGTGCTTTTTTCGGAGTTTGTCTTCCTTCTTTGAAGAAGTACCTGGTTTACTTTCCCTAATAGGTTCTTGTTTGCTTGTGGTACTTGAGGAAGCTTTACCTTCCTTTGTTTTCTTTGAAGGATTTGCTGTGAGATCTGTTGCACTTCTGTTTCAATTAGTTTTCTTTTACCACGTTTTACTTTTTCTGGAAGAGGATATTGCTTGAGATGGGGGCTGTACAGTGAACGTAGTCTATTGTATTCTAAAATGCAAGGAATATCAGCGTTCACTTTACTTGCATCAAAGTTGATTAGAAATAGAAGGTCAAGTGTACGTAAGCGTGAAAGGGCTACGTAGCTCATGCCTTCTTTAAAGACTGTGTTTCCTATATCTATCAATGCTTTGTCTAGGGTAACACCTTGGGATTTATGAATGGTGACTGCATATGCAAGAGTTAGAGAAAATTGTTCTCTATGTACATACATGTCTTTGAATAGCAGGAATCGAGCAGTTGAGCGCCCTATTCTTTTCACTTCTGAAAGTTTGTCAAAGTGAATATTGACAAACTGAATGTTGGTGTCACGTGGGTATGATTGAAAGCCAACAACTGTACCCAGTGCTCCATTAACTAGCCCTTGCTCTACGTCAAAGTTACGTTTAAGCATTACTCTACAATTAAAGGATAATTTTAATATTTTTTCCAACCCAGCTGTGTTGGAGATTGAAATTTCTAAGCTATTTAGTCTTGTTGTGGCTTGCTCACACATGGGTAGTGTCATGCCATGTACGTCTAGTTTGTCTGTGCCGCAAATTTCCATTATTGGTTGCATTTCTTTATTTAACATTGTTTCATTGAATTTGAAACAGCTTGAAAGGGTTGGCATTAAGGCCATACAATTGACATTTTTGTGCACTAATTGTTCCATAACATCAGTAGCACATGCATTATCGCCATGAAGTGCATGAATGTGCCGGTTTCTCAATATTGCTTGTGCTTCTTGAGGTAGTACACCAACTCTAATATTTTTTAGGATGTTGGCATAAGTGAGATCTGCAGATTGCCGCATGTTTTCTGTTAATTCTCTGTATTGGAAATGTTGCCAAAGGTTGACATTTCCTATGCTGCCAACCGTTTTGCGGCACAGTTTGTGTCCTAAGGTTTTGAAAATAGGTTCACCTTTCACTGGTGTCAATTGTATAAGATCTCCGAAAATGATAATGTGTTTCCCTGCAAAGAGTTCTTCGTAGTTTGTTTTAAGTACTTCTTGCAATCTGAGGTGAATCAAAGCCAACATTAGGTTGGAAACCATGCTCACTTCATCTATTAGTAGCATTTTCATTTGCTTTAATACTCTGCATAGTTCCATTGCAGCTTCTGCAGAAAGTTTTTAGTAGTCTAATTTGTTTTGGTGTTCTACTGGAGGAAGTAGTAATCGGTGTAAAGTGACAGCGCCTACATTGTAGGCAGCTAAACCTGTGGGGGCAGTTACAACAGCTGACAGTTTGTTGTTTGTCAATTGCTCAAGGAACTTGCTGATGATTTTGATTAAGAATGTTTTTCCTGACTCAACTTCACCACTGATGTACAGTAGTATTGGTTTGTAATTTTGGCAGGTACATTCTTTATTTTCATGCTGTACACCATGTGCTATTTGTTTTGTTACGTCTTCAAAAATGGTGCGCTAATCTTTAAGTTTTGCTTGTTGTACAGTTAAGTATTCTATATTTTCTTGATAATGACACATGGTGTTTTCCACTTCTGTCATAGCTAATTCTGCCCCATTTGCTATTAGAGGCTGTCCTAGTGGTTCTTGGCTTCCTTTTACAGAAGGTTGACTGTCAGAAGAGTCCTTATCTAGCTGTGCCTGAAGTTGTGCTTCGTGTTGCTGTTCATTGTGCAACATTGTTTTGTACTGCATAAAGTTCACATTGGTGATAGCGCTTTCATTTGCTTTGAAAGTATCTTCATAGCAGTCATAGTTATCTAGTATCTCTTCCTCTTTTCTCCATGGTTTAAAAAGTTGTAGCAGAGACATGTAATATAGTTCTTTCTGTTGAGGAGTTTTTCATGACAATTTAACATGATTAATTAAGCTTCTTTGTTAAGTTTCACTAAGCTGCCTTCCCAATCTGTGACTCTATATCTGCCTTTGTTTTCATCAGGTTTTATATTATTTTTGTATGCAAAGTTTTGAGCTATGTGGTATAGACACGTGCTTTCTAAAGTCCTACTCCTGTTCGGATAGTATGTGTCCAGTAAATTGTTTTTTAAAATGTCTTCACTGTTGGGACCATTTCTGGCAATTGTTTCTATGTCCTCATATGATTTCAGAACTCTTTTTCTACATTTAGCAGGGCCAAGACTTAGCCATACTATGTTGTCTGATTTTCCATACAAAGCAGTAGCGGTTAAACGATCTGCTGCTTCATAGGTGCCACATTCTCTATGAGAGAGCATTTTTATGCCTAGACTGTATAATTTCTGAGGTAGTGTTTTGTCTGATGATAGGTCATCCCAGTGGTCTTGAAGCGCTGTTTTTTCTGCTTTTGTTAAGTAGACTATAACATATCGTGCAACAGCAGTGGAATTGTCTGCAATGCACTGCACATCTATGTTTGCATTTCATAAGAGGACAATGATTGCATTGTAATCATTGATGTATTTTGATTCTTCTTTTCTTTTTATGTAATACGTGTTCTTAGCTGATTTATCTTTAACACTATGTTGAACTGAAGACATGAAGTTGTTGACTTCACCTGTTTCTGTAAGTGGTCTAGGGAAACCAAAGCGGCATTTGGTGTAGTATTTCCCTTTGTTTTTGTATTTGCGACGACAATATTTACCACATGTGTGTCTTTGAAATTGTAAAATCTGCCCACGCAGGTCACTATGTGTCCGTTGTGAAGGGATTTCACAAGTGACATATTTTTGGATGAATTTCAAAACAGTGGCATCAGTGTCGTGACCAAATTTAGGTGCACCTTTGATCCATAATAGCATGTGAATATGTGGTGCTCCTCTCACTTGGTATTCCTTTCTCCAAAATAAGTGTTGCACTTCTCTGAGGGGAGGAACAGTTTTATTGCAAATAAAGTGTAGCATAGCAATGAACCGATGATGGAAATATCTTGACACATTAACTGGATCTAGAGAGCAAAGTTCTCCAGGTGTTAATAAATGTATGCCGGTTTTGTTGTTTGATATGCGTAGGAACTCATGTAAATCTTCCCATGCATATTCTGCACAACTTAGTGTAACAAACCAAGTCGGTGGTCCAAGGTTTCTGATCATACAACGTACGTCTCCGTGCCGTCAGAACCAGTATTCATTTGTACCACGCCTGTTTGCAAACAAATTTGTCATATTTGATTGTAAATCCTCATCTTTTTCTTGTACTTTTTGTATTCATTGCGTAGCTGACATATTTTGAAAGTGGGTTTCAGATTTCAAAATGTGTGCAACTTCGTAACATAGGGTTGCTAGTTCATTTTCAAAGAGTAGGTGGATTATGAATTCTACATTTTGTCTAAACCTGGGATCTTGCGAATACATTTGTAGTGAGCAGTATTCTGATGCTGTAATTTGAGTGGGTCTATCATCGTATCTTCCACCTTTGCCAGTAGGAAATAGCAGTGGAAAAGCATGTGCTTCTATACTTTCTTCCCATATGCTCATTGATGAACCTTTGGTTTGTCGCATTCAGTACGTTTCTAGTGCATCATCTATGCTTTCATTGGAATGCTATGGATGAATTGTGTACTGGTCCAAAAGAGTGGATACTGCAGCAAGATCCAGAAGTTCGAATTGTCCAGTTTCTGTTGACTCTTCAATTATTTCAGTTGTTTCCCTTAATCTTTCTTCAATATTTATTTCCTTGTAGTATTCGTTATTGTCTTTTAAATATTGCAAGGCTTCTCTAACTTGATGTAAGTCCACCAGTTGTTGCCAAATTTTTTTGTCTTTTGTTAGTACACCATTTACCAAGACAATTAAAGAATGCTCTATTGAACGTTCCACTCCTAGAGTGTGTACATTTTCTGTTATATCTAATGGCAAGTAAACTACTTTGCGTCAAATGCCTTTCACCAATTCAGAGGGAGGTACATTTGCTGTTTTTGGATGAAGGCGTATAATTGCTTGAAAAGGGTGAACTTTTTGAATTATGATGCTCTCATACAAATTGAGTTGTTGCAGTGTTTTTGGTAGTGGGAACAATTCCAAATTATTTGTGATTGCACGTGAAGGAGTTTGGTTGTTGTCTAGTTTTGTAGTGCAGTAACTGCAACATATTAGTGGTTCACTTATTTGATATTTTTTTTCGGCTAAAATAGAGAGCTAATTCAAACCATTTGGAATCTTCATTGTCTTCTATTTTGAATGCTACATCTATATTTTTTGTGTTCCTTTTGTAAAACTTTCTGCGGCAACACACACACACATGGTTTGGTATTTCAGCTGATGCACTTTTAAATTTTAGTATTTCTTTTTTGTATGTGTGTAATAGAAGGTTGCTATGTACAGAATTGTTGGTACTATTGAATTTTGCAAGTGGGTTTCACTTCCAAAATATTTTCTCTGAATACGGTCCATTTCTTCTTGTAGATATTTGGGTGTACCATGTAGAAGAGTGTTATTTAAATTGGCTAATTCTGAAGCTGGACTTTTAGCATAGTATATTTTATACACTAGATTTCTTACATTTTTATGATGTATTGCTATCCTTTTGATATCTTGGAAGGTGCTTTTGCAAATAGGTCCAGAAATGCAGGCTAATGAATGTCCTTGTAGTCCTGTGTATTTGCGCACTGGACAGATATCTATATTTTGCAGCACTTTAATTTTAATTTTGTATTTACCTTTCACATACTGATTGAAGAACTGACGTAAAGATTTGAATAATATGTTAGGAATGGCACACATTGATGTGCACAGCCATTTTTACACGGGACGGTCTGGTTCAGGTGAATCGCAAGGTAATTCTGAGTTTTTAGGGGATACTTTTCTAAGCAGTGTTTCTTGTTCCATGATGCTATGATGAATTTTTTCATAACCTCGTTCACTGCTATGGATGGCAATTGTGTTTGTTTGATTTTGTTTGTATGCTTCTTCATTAAAATATGGTTCTCTGGTAGTTGTGTGACTCCATTCACCTCCACAAATATATAAGAAGTTATTTTTGTTCACATTCCGTTGATTGATAAGGTTCTTTTGTAGTTTGGCACTTAGTTTTTTTAGTGGTTTCATCCTATTCAATACTAATATAAACAACTTCCTTTTTAGAAGGATTGCACTGTCCGCGAGAGCTTGTAAGATTAATTTTCTATGGTACGTTTTAAGGGTTGAGGATGATTTCGGTCCTCTTTATATTAGATTCTGAAGGACTCTGGCGAAACATTTTGGCTAAAATACTTTTTTTACTATAGGTTCTTGTCACTATATCAGGATTAATAGTAGCATTGTTAGGAGTACTGGTAGCTGATTTTTTGTGAAGAGTTTTGTCTTTTGTGCCACATTTTGTTGGAGGGGGTAACGTTTTGGTAGTTGAAGCTTCCTTTGTTTTGCTAAATGACTGTTAGCTGTATTGTTCCAACGTTCTCTACAAACTCAGCTACAGATGGATGGTTAGGTTGGACACTTTTATTTTTATTGGCTCTACTTCTGCGTTCCTTTCTACGGACTTGCTTTTTGGTAGGCATTGTTTGGGGTCTGTTGAAAAAAAGAAGGCATGCTTTGGTCTGTTATATAATGTATGTGTGCTGTGTGCATGCGTGCATGAGTTTGATGGGGAAGCTCTTTGTGGTGCTGTGTGAATGTGCTTAGGTCTCTTACAATGATTTGGGGAGGATATTTTTCGGTTTGTATACAACTACAATGTACTTCAGATCAGAGTACAAAGAGGCCTAGTGGTGAGGAGACGCCTTAATAGTAAACGTAATGGCATTAAATTGAAACATCTATTTGTTTTCTACTACTAACATTGTAAGGCGTCTGTATGTTATTTGGGTTCCAAACAGACGGGGATTTGTGAGCCATTCTGCTTGTTAATCTTTGTTTAATAAATGGGGATTTTGGGTAAAATGAATCAGAAATCACTGTTTGCTTTGGTGCGCAAATTAAATACATAACCCACACTCTCTGTTTCAGGAGTATTTAGAATATAAAGGTTGTTCTGTACTTACATTTTATTTGCAGAATGACCAGCTTTCTTCAGATATGTCATTTGCAATGTAGATGCTGTTGATTTTGAGGACAGTAGTCTTCACTGCGATTGTAAAAATAAGAAGTTAGTAACTTTGTGTGTTTAAAGTAGTGATGTTACTGTAGACGTTAATTTTGCATCTGTCGTCGGAGTATTCTCCTTTGATATTTCAAACAGTGTATGTGTGCATTTCACTTCACTATGTGCTGCCTTTGTATGTTACTTGCTGTATGTTAGTTGCAAGTGCTTCAGAAATGAATAAAATTGTTAGATTATGAAAATGCCTTGTTTCTTTTAAGCTGTGTTATCTGTAGCAGAGAGGTTTGTAAGCGATAGCTCATTACAGTTGTTGGGAAACATTTCAGTACTTTCTTATTACAAGTACGATTTCGAAAGATCGGGAAACCCTCAGAGGGCCATGTCACCACAGCAATCGCAAGCGTTTATTTTTCTCATACAATCGCATTGGAAGTAGCATTGA
This sequence comes from Ambystoma mexicanum, assembly GCF_040938575.1. Taxonomy (NCBI): domain Eukaryota; kingdom Metazoa; phylum Chordata; class Amphibia; order Caudata; family Ambystomatidae; genus Ambystoma; species Ambystoma mexicanum. The sequence goes on along the minus strand of NC_090934.1, from coordinate 1,234,859,457 downwards.
TGTAGGCGGTATTCAGTAAAAAATGGTGCCATTTTCTAATGGAAAATCGAGTTTCGTACTAAATAGGGAAGGTTGTAACGTATGTATAGGTTATGCCGGAGACAATAAGAAGTAGTGCGCTTTGTTAATGAACAATCGGACATCTTGCACTTAAAGGGGGAGCATTGGTATGTATTGGCTATGCAGATTTAGTAGCATTAATTTGTTTAAATGAAATCACACGGGTTGTACATGTTCTCTGATTAAAATATGCATACCTGTACTTTATACGCATGCATGTGCACATCGATGGAGCTGTACGTAGAAACCAGCGACACTTGTACAGTACTTTTCGAAGTAGGTGCTTTGCAATGATATGCAACTTGTAGTTAGAGTGATCAATAGTACATTTGAAGCGCGAAATTGTGATGACAGAGTTACATGATGGGATGTTGAATCTGATTGGTGGATGGTTGTGTGACTGCTTAGGTGTGTCCAATGAGGGAATGGATTTGTGAGTGATGTGGAAAGGGTAGAAGGACTTGTTAAGAATTACGTGCTGCACGTACACAACGCTTGTGCGCGGGTAGGGTGTGTCACATATGGGTTTCTACAGCAAATCTAGCATGGAAAGGGAACGGTGGCCATCAGTCAATCAGATGTTCACAGTGCTCTTTTGTGTCGAAAGACGGTGCGTATACTGAAGATGGCAGAGGTGCAGAGGGTGAAGGTTTTGATCGTTGGAGATATTTTTGTGCATGGTTTACAGCATATGCCGAAAGTAGGAATGTAGCGCACCATTTCGTTGTGAGAGGAGTAGAGGTGGTGTGGAGCGCTGAGACTGATCGCAATGTTGCGGCAATTTTCAGAGTTTGCACCGAGATGCGTGCGATGAGCACTCCTCATGTGGTCCTTTTGCACTACAGTGGTTGTCATTTGGGCTATGTGAGTGCACATACTTTGTTGGACGATTTGGAACAGTTGGTGCAAGCAGTCATGAACATATTTCCAACTGCGAAATACATCTTTTCTGAGTTACTCCCTAGAGGAAAATGGGACAACAGTTTTGTTTTCTGCCCTGATCAAGGAATTGGGAGGTGTACCATCAATCGCGGCATGCATGCTTTTATGTTATGCTCTGGTATGTTTTTCTGCAGCCACGAGAACATTGTGCCCAGTAATGCGGCTTATTTTGAAGCAGATGGTGTTGTGTTATCTTCTTTGGGAAATGCCATGTTCTTTTGGAATGTGAGGCTTGCTTTGGAGAAGGTTCTCTAATGGTTGTAGGAGTATAGTTAGAAGAAAAAATATAAAAAAAAATACAAAATAACAGATGTCTGTAAGGCATCTGCCCAAAAAAGAAACGGCTCTTTTCAGAGCCCACCTTACCACCTTAAAGGGGAAAAGGGGAATAATATTTAAATGTGCAGTCCTCACGCTTTGATCCTGTACGTGTCCGCGAACATGGCGGTAGTTTGCAGGCGGCGCTGATTCTGGGGTGGAGACGCATGCCAATGAGAATGTGCGAAGCTAGGGATTGATCAGTAAAGTTCAGTGGGTGTGTTTTGTTTGGAGACATTTAGTGAGAACGTCTTTTCACTGACAGGAGACCAGACAGCCATGGCTCTGTGTGCTCAAAAACAGATTATCTGGATTATGGGAGACTCATGGATACATTGGTTGAAGGTGCATGCTGAAAGTTGCGGTCTATGTGCAGATCTTGGATTTCCTAATGTAGAAGTGCACTGGCATGGCGTGCATGGAATGAGGTGGCTGGACTTGGTACCTCTCTGTGCAACTTTACAGACAGAGCGTCACCCGGACATACTTATCATTCATTGTGGAGGAAACAGTTTAGGCCATGTGTCTGAAATTTCTTTGCAATTTGCAATGAAGGAAGGACTTGCGAAGGTCATGGACATGTTTCCAAATTGCCAAATTGTTTTTTCCCGTATTGCACAAAGACAGATATGGTTGCGTTCGTCTGCATTTGGTCCACAAATGGAGAAAGCGAGGCGCAATGTGAATAAGGCTGTTTATGCTTTTCTAAGAGATGTTGGCATGTCCTGATTCCACAATTAAAATGTTTTGTTTCGTAGTTCTTTAATTTTTCGTAGAGATGGAGTCCATCTCACATATGCTGGCAATCAGATCTTTCTTCGCAATGTACAAAATGCTTTACAACTTTTTTTGTCATCATAGTCACGTATGTGACAATCCCTTTTTACAAAACAAAATTTCTTGAGGGACACACACCACCACCGAAAGGCTCTTTTCAGAGCCACCACTTACTCCCAGCAAAAAGTCCATTGGTTTTGTTAAGCTTACTCTGTGTGTCCTACGACTGTCCGCAAACTTTTCAAAAAATGCGCGGAGGCCTACAACCGTCACTTGATAGTATTCTTTAACTGCAAAAGGCGGCTCTGAAAAGAGCCTTTTTATTAATTTTTGTAATTATCCGGTTTACTACTTTTGACGACAAGAGACACTAGGAGAGGAAGGCAAAGGAGGGTAAGGTACGGACACCAACCACAGGGATAAGAAGGGGCAGGTGCAGAGAGAAAGATATAGGGTGGCCTTTACTTAGGAGGGAGCAGTTCTTCTGGTGCTCCGTGACCGTAGCCTCAAAAGAACTTAGCAGACTCTCCCCCCTGCAGAGTACTGCATCACAATACATACACAATATTGTGACCCTCGAAAGGTAAGGGTCAACAGCATTGCGAAGGGCTTGTGAGGCAGCTGGAGGGATGCGCTCACCCACAGGAGCGTCTCTTGTGGTGAGAGGATCGGACAAGGAGAATGCTGTGGAGGAACTCCATCTACTACGTTCTTCGCATGGCACCACCTTGCAAATGTCCGCACTGTGAAACGAAGTTAGGTGTCGCTTCATGGTTGTCGTACCAAAGCTGTACGCACCAGGTCTCCCGCGACTGAGCACCAACTGGCATCCGTTACACCTGACAAAGTTTGCACGTGCTTTCGGTACGTTCCCTAAAACGGAAAACAACTGCCACACCCACGACTCTCACCGAGTGTTAGTAGTGCAGAGTTCCTCCACCTCATTCTCTTCTTCCTCTTCTTCCTCCATCTCTACATCCTCACCCATATATCCCTCTGCAGGCCCTTGGGGAGGTGGTGGCGGTGGAGGGTTTGGCGGTGGTGCTGAGGCTAATGAAGCAACAGTAGCCATGGATGCCATAAGGATTAGTTACCTAGTGGTCGCTACAGCACTAAAAGCAGCACACCTCTAACAGCTATAGCCAGAAGCACAATGAAGATGAGCTCGGGGTGTGGCCATTTGTAGGGTTGGAGGGGTGCGACTCGTGACCATATTGATCACTCAAAAGCGCTGCAAAAATTCTAAACGACACGTTCTCAGGTAGATCTACTGTATGCGACATATGAAATGGTGATTTTATACTGTAAAATATTTTCTTATGTATGTATAACTTCTTTTGCAATGTTACGGAAGTAGACAAACTGCGCAAATTAGTCCACACGCTCAGCGTGGGTGTGGTCAGATGATGACGTCCTGAACACATCTGAGCGTGAAATGCCTACCCGCTGGACAGCAAATGCAGAGTAATGAACGTGCGCATGCGTGCCAGTGTTCTACGGACAGTGTTCGGGTCCTGGAACTAATTAAAAGTGCGACACAAGTGAGACGGACAGTTAGGGACAGGCACGCTGTTCGCAGTACTTATGGGTGTACTGCGCATGTGCGTACATGATCTGATGACTGTACGGACAGGTCCAGGGTCCTTAGGACACCTCCATTTTGTTTGACTACAAACATGCCGACCACCGCGCCTGTTCTACGGATGGTGTTCCAGTTCCATTTTGGCTGCGGACAATACGGACGGTTATAGTATCCTTAGGACGCTACCACTTTGCTCTGGTGTGTCTTTCCCGCCTCCTGGTGTGTTCTAGGAACATGTTTTATCTCGTTTGTGAGTTGTACGGAGAGGTACAAGGACCTTAGAACGTCCCATTCTGTTAATTTATGCATAAATTGCACAGATCACTTTCATCTTGGGTGGCATTGGTACGGGTAGCTGTATTGGCGTTAGAACATCCATATTCTATTGATTACGGCTAGCTCGAACAGGTGCGCTGGTCGCGAACATTTTAAGTCTTTTAAAAAAAAATCCTCAAACAGTTCGACTACAGTAAATATACCAAAACTTTCTAAAAACACATACATACTTTAATAAACAGAAATACCGGGGTAAGCAGATAATGACACGAATACAGGGGAAATGGGGTTCAACACGGGCTGATTGTCAGAAAATGATTTGTGAGGGGAAGAAGGAATGGATGTTTCATCAAAACGTCTATTTTCTCCTTGAAGGTTTGGGTATGGTTCACTAGCAAATGGAGAAGGGGGGCAGGTACAGATGGGACAGTGATAACGTATTTTTCCTCTCACAAACTCCTCCACAAATTGCCTTAAACTATTAGTTGTCACTCAGTGTGTCCATTTTAAGTTCTATTCTTTTCAGCCTGTCTTCCTATGTGTCGTTTGTTGGCCTTTCTTCTTTTTTTCCTGGTCTGTTAAAAATGAATATATATATGTTAAATGACCATAAAATACTCACCATTACTTTGCATATGCAGAGCACTGTGTACCATTATTATCGCTATCTTTGGACATTTCCCCATGCGGGAAATTTTCCTCGAGCCAATCCAAAGTACTGCACATTTCTGTGTCAAAATAACTAAACGAAATTATTTTTTCTGTCCCTCATAGCAAAAAAGTACACACACATATAAGAAGGTCACTTACTATTTTCTTGTAATTTGTGTTGGTTGTAGTGCATGCGTCTACTGTCGGTCCTGGCTGCAGAGTTTCTGTGAGGTAATTACGTTGAAGGCATACATTTTTTTTATGGTATAATCCATTTCATTTCACATGGTGATTAAATGCATGTTTTTGTTTCAGACGTTTAGGTTTCCCTATTTGTATACTAGTACTTATAATGTCTTTGTGTGTCCTTTTTCTAAGTTGCACATTTTTTGTGTAAGACATTAGTACAATTTCAGATACCCCCTGACTGTTTGGGTGCTGTTTGCCTCGTCCGCGTCTGTCTCTAGACAGGCGCTCAGTCTGTGCCTTTCAAATATGAAGAGCAAGGGGGTTCTGTATGTTCTATGTTACATGTATATAAATTAAGCAGATTATACAATATATCTCCCATGATCACATGATGATAGTGTATATTGGGCAAAAAAACTTTATAAACGCGATGTTATGATTAGGTTCCCCCTCAAAAAACCTGTGAAATTCACACAAAGAAAACCTTGTTAAGGGGACGTTATGGTTATGTTGCGCTACTAAAAACCTGTGAAATTCCCTTAACAAAACTTTATAAACGTCACATTATGGTTCCAAGTAAAACCGAAAAACCCCTGAAATTCGACAGTTATGGTAGCCTAGGCAACCATAATTGCCCACACCACTGTGCACTGCTAACACTAACACCCAGGATATCAAAGATGACATCACAAATGTCATTGATGACATCACTGATGACATGACATCCGTAGCCCCTTCGTTTCTCTTCACTGCCATATCTAGGCCAGGTGGTTTTATTTATTGACAGTCAGAAACTTAACTTTCAAAAGGGATTAGATTTATAGATATTGCTATTCTCACATGTTCTTAAAATACTTTGCTTACATTTCAATCCCATCTTATGATGTACATATATAGGGGAAGAAGTAGGCATGCAACACAGCTAACATTTTTGTGCGTGAATACAAAATGTAGATTATACACAGTTGCTAATGACACTGCTTCCTGTTCGCTTATTTTTCTCTCCACATATAAGCCTCATATTTGCATGAATTGTACTCTGTTTATGTTATGTGGGTATTAGTAGAAATATGTAGTATGTGATGAATTATTAGCAATTTAGTACATGTTTCACAGACCAGAAAAGTCTCATACTGAAGCAATCACTGTTTTATTATACAAGTTTGGAAAATACAAACATAGCACCTTTGTGGTTATGCTGCAGCCTATACCTACATTTCTGTATGAGTAGGTTCCTCTACTAGAAATAACACTGTAATGGAATTTTATTTACAACACTACATTGCGTGATGAAGTATACACTTTTTTACACATGTCCCGATAACCCCTGATACTTTTTTGCCAAACTTTCATTCACAACCCCTTGTGTGTAAGGTAAACACGCATGTCATGTCATCAGTGATGTCATCAATGACATTTGTGATGTCAACTCCGATGTCCTAGGTGTTAGTGTTAGCAGTGCACAGTGGTGTGGGCAGTTTTGGTTGCCTAGGCTACCATAACTGTCGAATTTCAGGGGTTTTTCGGTTTTACTTGGAACCATAATAATTTCACAGGTTTTTAGTAGTGCAACTTAACCATAACGTCCCCTTAACAAGGTTTTTTTTAGTGTGTGTGTGTATATATATATATATATATATATATATATATTTATGGTTAAGTTGCTGTTTCCATAGGAAGAACACTTTTTGGGTGGTTTATAACTTCGCTCCCCCTGGAAGAATCCTCACCAAACTTTGCAAAAAAAAAGTATATGGGCCACTCAGAATTGTTTTGCAAAGTTTGGTGCAGATCCGTATAGGGGGGGAAAAGTTATAGGGGGGGTCCCAAAACGTCTTTTTTTCCCATATACTGAATGGGGGAAAAACTTTGCGCATGCCTACAGCCCAACCCTCTGGACGGATTTTCATCAAATTTGTGGCAGGAGCTTGGTCCCGAAAGCGTTCTTTTGTAAATTTGGTACCAATTCGTCCAGTAGTTTCCTTTAAAACGACCAAAAAGTAGGTCTAAAAAATTAGTCATTCTCAATGTCCGCTCCGCGGTCACACTTCCCTGTTCGCTCCGCGGACAAGATTCCGATTGGCGAAGGGGCTGGTCATGACCGCGGACACGCAAAGTCTCTGCCGATTGGTTGCAGCGAGCCGTGATGAGCGTCAGAATGTGTGGATGCGCCCGACATCTTGTATCCGAAGACAGCGCGGTCGCCACCAGAGGCAAAATGTTGTTTTGGAAACTGTTTTGCTCTCCTACAGTGCGTTGGGAAGGTTCACAGAGCAAGAGATGGGTTAAATAATGTACTTGTTTGGGCGACAGGTGGGAATGATGTAGTCTCCATGTGAAATGCTGTTTAGGAAACTATTTTGATCTCCTACAGTGCTTGGGGAGGTTCATAGAGTAAGGGATGGGTGAAATACTGTACTTGTTTGGGCAGCAGGTGTTAATGATGTATTCTCTATGCCCACCTTGTTCGGGATGTTTGTACGTGCAGAAAATGAGGGGTTTAATAAGGGTAGTATTTCAGTCTGTGCTGTGAACAGGCACCTTGAAACTGTTCTAAGAACACGCGTGGTGTTAGCGACCATCAAAATTGAGTACATGTCGTGATTTCATTATTTTTTCCTATTGGTGTGCTATTGATTAGTACGCCGCCATGGGTGTGACATGCTGCGGTGGTTGTGGCCAGGGCCTAGAGTCTTGGATGCATGACCGTAGGCCGAAGGCCATACTTCCAAGACTGTAGGCCCTGGCCACAACCACTGCAGCATTTCACAGCAATGGGTACACCCATAGTATTGATTATCGATTAGATGGTTGTGGGGAGTGTGTACAGTCTTGAGTGCATGGCCGAAGGACATGCACCCAAGAACAAAGTTAAAAGCACTGGAGATATAAGCCACTGCACACCCACACATTGTAATATCTATGGACATACAGCTAGGAGTCTAGCCTCTGGCCAGAACAAGAGAAGCATACCACACCTATCGATACAACTGTATTTCCGCACATCACTCAGGTGGTTGTGGGCAGGATGTAGAGTTTTGGGTGCATGGCTGCAGGCCGTAGGCCGTACGTCATACTCCTAAAACTCTAGGCCCTGTTGTTATGGTGAAGTTGCTGTTTCCATAGGAAGAGCACTTTTTGGGTGCCTTATAACTGCGCTCCCCTTGGATGAATCCTCACCAAAGTTTGCAAAAAAATATATATCAGACACTCTGAATTTCTTTGGAAAGTTTGGTGATGTTTGGTGCAGGGGGGGAATTATAAGAGGGGTTCTCAAAATGTCTCTTTTCCCCCTAGACTGAATGGGGGAAAAAGTTTGTGCCCGCTGACATGTGGCGCTTTCCCTGATTGGTTGTGGAACAGCTTAAAGTATGTTAGCTTTCTTCAGTGCCCCTGCTATCTTTTATTATGTTTTGCTGTATGCGGACATCACCAGAAAAACACATACAAAACAAGACAGCATTGCACGTGTCACACTTCTGTAATACTATTTCAGAAGGGGACCTTTGAGGGGGGTAGGATGGGATGTGAGAGCACAAACTGAAAAAGTGGAGTTTTCTTGTCACCAAAGTCATACGTTTAAATGGAGTTAGTGCTCACTGTTCCACTACCAATTAGTGCATGCGGGTTAAAATGTTTTTGGAATTATATTGCCGTCAGACTGGGGTCCTAAGTTTTGAAACCTAATGCCACCATCTGCACTCTTGGCTGGAAACAGCGATTCTGGAGGTGTGTGGGAGTAGCGGTTCTCACAATTGGATTTCAATATGTTGATGCAAAGTAAGAATGTATTTGGCTTCAGAGTGAAGGTCACATGAGTTGCTTTTTTGGTTGGACGCTCAATACGCCCGTGCATCCGAGTGAATGTATAAGGGGCAATTGTTTTTTGACTTTGAGCGAAAGGGAAAGCTTTGAAGAAATTCACGGAATGAAAGGGTCGAAAAAAATAGAAATTGATAAGGTTATGTTTTAAAAAGTTTGTAACGGACATGCAGTATCAGTCCACGAAGATTCTTCGATGCAAACACATTGGTGTCTGACTTGCAGAAAAATAATGGGGGCAGTAAATATTATGTAAGTTTACTTTTGCCCATTCTACAGCGAACCGCACTTTAATTTTACATTACCGAAAAGCTAATTGTGCCAATATAACTGACGTATTATCTTTCTGCGCTCTTACATTTTTCCTGTAATATTGCATAGTGCACAGGTTCCGCTTTTGTGTATCAGTTTGCACGTTCTTTTCGTCTTGTTTGCAATCACGAGACGTAATATTTTTTTAATTGTCCATTCATTTTGCTTTCATAACTGCATTATCGTCTTCATGTGTAGTTGGCATTTTCTTTTCTCTTACGGTGCATGCAGAATCTCAGCGTTTGTAGCCTTTTACTATAGATACACATGGTCATTAGTAACATTTCAGTAAAATGTCATGTTTGACCACTTACATTTTACTTTGAACATTTTTTGTGTCTTTTTTTAAATGTTTTGGTAGAGGTTGGTTATTGACACGTATTTTCTGTAACGTTTCCCGCCCAGGTACATATTGCCATACTGTCCGTGCCATGGTTTCCAGATGCCGAGTGAGAGATTTTTCGGCCGGCAAATACAACTGCTCGTTAGCGGTTGCCTGTCCGTAACAATTACGTGGGATGACACTCTAAGCCTGCTTTGTCCGTATGCTGAACTCGCTATTCGGAGCAACATCACATCATTTATGGTGCTGTAGGCTCAAGCTGATGGGGCCTTCTTGGAAATCGAAGAATAGTGAATGAATGAATAGTGCACCTACATCATGTATGCTGTACACAATGCTTATGTCTGTACATGAGTACATTATTGTACTGTAATGAACTTTGTAATAAAATGCTATTTATGTCAATGCATTGCTTAATGCACCACATAGCTCATGTCATCTATTCCAATGAGCCTTCACAGTTTTTTTTATCAACATTATAATAAAACTCCCTTGTGCAGACTTTTAATGAAAATATATGCACATGTGATGTCATCAATGACATATGTGATGTCATCTTTGATGTCCTGGGTGTTAGTCTTAGCAATGCACGTAGGTGGTATGAGTTATGGTTGCTTAGCTTACCATAACTAGCGAATGTCAAGGGTTTTTCGGTTTTACTTTGAACCATAACGTCCCTTTTAAAAAGTTTTTTACTGAAATATATATATATGGCAGTGAACAAAAACAAAGGTGCTACACATGTGATATCATCAGTGAAGTCATCGATGACATTTGTGTTGCCATCTTTCAGGTCCTGGGTGTTAGTGTTAGCAGTGCACAGTGGTGAGGGCAGGTATGGTTGCTTAGCCTACCATAACTGGCGAATTTCTGGGGTTTTTTGGTTTTACTTTGAACCATAATGGCACGTTTGTAAAGTGTTTTTAGTGAATTGCATAGGTTTTTAGTAGTGCAACTTAACCATAACGTCCCCTTAACAACGTTTTTTTTTAGTGTCATGTTATAATTGTATGTTGTTGTTGTAAATTCTTCCCCCGGGAAAATGTGTGTAAAAAGTACTGAAATTCTTTTTCTATCTTTTATTAGAGAACTAAACTGTTTACACTTCCAGCCTGGAGGGGAGAGCAGAGTCTGGTGAGTAACCCGGGGACCCCGAAAGGAAGGAAGAGAGGGGGTGCTGTGCCATGCCCGCCAACCCAAAGGTGGAAGGGGAGGCTGGAATGTCCACTCCTAAAAGAAGGAAAGGGGGTGCCATGCCAAAGCCCCCAACCCAAAGATGGAAGGGGAGACTGCATTGCCCACTCCCTGATGTTGAAAATGACACCTAAGAAAACCCCACTCTGCTCTTCCCCCACAAAGAGTCATGGAAGAAAAGGGGACGGCATGGTGGGTGCATTTAAAGGCCCCAAACAGAAGTCCCTTTCACATGAATTGCAAGATTTTAAACACTGAAACAAAAACGGCATGGCTTTTGTTTTTGTTTTTCAAGTAAAGTTAAAGAGCCATGTGGAAAGGGGCCTACCTGTCATTACCAATGCACAAGCAGCATTTTAATTTACAAAAAGAGGAGGAATCAAAGATCCCTGTCACATGGAAAACAGGATTTTTAAACATTGAAATCAAAAACGGCCTGCACATGTGTGTGCAAATAAAAACGGCTTTAAAAAGCAAAAGTGGATACAATATCACTGCTCACAGAAAAATGTCATGAAAACAAAACATGATGTGGGGGTTCACAAGAGTAATGTATATTTGGTTTCACCTACAAAACTCCAGTGACATTGTCTTCATGGAAAATGTCAGCCCAAGGCAGACCCTGTTTCTGGCTGTGGGCAAAATATCACAAAGGAAAACTCCCACTTCCAGCCCGGATGTCACATCTCCCATCTAATGACCACCCGCAGTAAAAATGTGCCGCTAAAGGCAATATTCAGTGTTCTCCAGACCTTGGCTGGAGCACGACTAATATGTGTGAAAATGCGGGCACCCACTTCAAGGAGCAAGCTTCCAACACAAAAGGAGGCTGATGAAGGTACAACCTGAATCAGTGAAAACAAATGACCAGAAGCAGAAATTGCCATTTGCCCCACATGAAGATTCACAATACTTTAAAAAAGACTATTGTCATTTATGCCTTTTCCTCAGCAACCATAATGTGGATTGATTGAATTCTTTGTGCCATTTTTATGCAATTTCTAGGTGATTTTGGGGATATAAAATGCATCTATTTGTGACTCTTGGCAACAATTGTTTTTTTTACATCTTTTTGTTGCCATTTATACAGAAATAGTTATACATTTACCAATTCTTCCATTATTGCCAGTATAATATGCTGATTTGTATGGTAGGTACAGATCATCAAAGACAATTTAACATATCAACAGTAAAACTTTCTTCACGTAGTGGGCTGTGTAACCTACATGTTGCTCCTTTATGCAGGACAAATGTACGGGGGCGCTTTGTGCACCGCATGCCCTCTTTAATCGGGTGCAGCATGCATGACAGTAACTACAACTTCCATTTTATGAGTGTGCCACCGGACCCTCACCTTCATTCCGGTAATGTCTTATTTTTCCTCTGCGGCTTGCATCATAGCCTCACGGAGGCTTATCATCTGAGGGGTGGAACATGTCCCACACTAGCGTTTTCCAGGATTCATAGGTGACACTAGTACTCGCCTCCGACCCGTTCACTGCACCAACCCACACTTTGGATTCTACCTCCACCCAGAACTCATACTCCTTGTGCCAGCGTACGTATTGCGGGCCCTTAGCTGATTTCCACGCCATGGTGATGCACTTTTAGCTAATATGCACGCCATTTCCATTAATTTTATAACATGTTTAAATTACTGTTCCTTGGGTGTGCACCCAACAGACTCTCTTTCAGGTTCCAGGCGTACATAGTGACCCCAGCCCTCCTACAGGCCTGCTCTATCCGTGCCTAGAGCTCCTGTACTTCTCCAGCATTGGATCTTTCATGGATTGAGATGCTTGAATATTCCCGTTGTCAGACTGGGAATCCTCGGTGATAAAAATAATTATTAAACTTGTTTTTTTATATACACACATTGCTACATAGCAATGCATGCACATAGCCTATTACGGCCTATGAGCCATTCTATTGTGTAGTCTTTCCACCTCACTTTGGTCCTTTTATGGCCCCAACCAATCAGGTGTCAGGGCTTAAGCTCTGCCCCGGCAGCCATCTTCAGATTTTTCACCGCAGTCTAAAAGACATATGAAATCTTCAAGCTCTCTGAGCTCTTCAATTCTTTTCTACTTTTTTCTGTGGAATATATTTTTCAAATATATTCTACTTCGTTCCCCTGGTAAGGGGCTTTGTCCTTATATAATTTTTGGGACAAATAACTTTTGTTTTTGACCCAAAATCGTTGTGTAAACCTTCTCTTCAGAATGGCTGCATCTCAGGCTGTCAAGAAGCCTTCCCTGTTCAGGGACTGCACGAGGTGCAAGAAGAAGTTAGTTTACATGAAGGATCCTCGTGAACTTTGAATTTACTGCTTGTATCCGCATGACATTCAGAAATGCGAAATTTGCAAGCCCTTTTCCAACAAGACCCTTCAGGACAGGCACAGAAGACTTCTTTTACATCTGGAGGCCAGTGATCAATCTTCAGACGAAGTGTCACGACTCGCTCCCTTCGCTCCCGTCCACACCACTTGGGGGCATGATTTGGGGGTTTTCTGGACTTTTCCTCCGAACCTTATGCTACAGTGCTGTGTTGAATTGGGAGCGCTAAATCCCTATTTTTGTCACGCGCCTTGGGTGCCTGCCCTCATGGAGGCTATGGAAGGCTTGTAGTTTTTCCGGCCATTAGGGTGTGCCGTTCTTTCTCTTCACTACTTCCGGGTTTGTGGCTCTAGTTGTTTTTTCTTATCTGTCGTCTCTCCGCCCTTTTTAACCACTCCCCTTTCTGCGACGCGTCGCGTTGCAACCCTTTCGCTTCCGCTCTTGGGTTTACACGCTGTGTTTGTTTTCTCCTCCTGCTTGCTCCCTTCCCCGTTCCTCTGCGGTTCCCTCTCTTCCCTTCTCCCTGCGGTTCTCTCCGCTATTAGCCATTCTCCCCCTTTTCTGTTTTTTTTTACCCGGCTTTCCCTTTCCTTCGCCGAGTTGGGTCCGTCCCTTTTTTCGGCGCTCGTTCTTTCTTTCTCCTTCCTTGCCGCGTATTCGGCATACAAACCCTCACGTGACCAGTCTACCTGGGTTCTGCTGCATTTCCCTCGGAATATCACTGTTCCACTTCCCATACTTACTGAAAGGACCGCCTGTGGGCCTTGGAGACCTTTAAAGAGCTTGGACCAGCCCGCGCTTCCAATACCTTGAGAAGACCATCACCCGCTGAGTCACCACTCCGCAAGTCCTGCCAATCAATCTTCTTGAGAGGTTTTTTCCGCCTTCCTGGCTTTTTCCTCTCCAAGGGCTGTTCCGGAGCGGGGCCCATTGCTGCCCTTTTAATAAGGGTACCATTGTGGCTTTGCTCCGGGGAAGACCCTATCTCTTCAAAAAGAAACAAAGAGGACGACAAAGAAAGAACTTTCGACAGGAAAGCACGTCTGAAGAAACAGGTGAGGAGGAGGGGGTATTGTCCGACATAGAGGCGGAAGAACCAGAACGCGAGCCAATTGACAATTTTCCAAGCTACTTCCCTTCCGGATCCATCCAAGTTTTTGGCAGCCAGCACGCTTCTTTAATCAAATGACTATGCTTCCCAGAATGCCTGGCCCACTGCTTCATCTCCACCCTTGCAGGACAAGGTTGAGTGGAGATAGGCAACACCTGTGGCTGCAGGTGCAGCAATCAGCACACCTGAGGCGTGTGCTCGTTAAGCAGCTTTAAAAGCCTGAGTTTGCTTCAGTCCAGCGCTGGTCATTGATGCAGTGTTCCTGTTTGTGACTGGTCCCTTGTTCCTTGTTCCTAGTTTCTATTCTTTGTTCCTTAACCCTGGATTTCGAATTGATGTGCTTAATTGATGTCTGCTTCCTAGATTCCCTTTCTGTATTCCTCTGTTTACAGGCAGCTTTTCTCAGTGCTTTCCCTTTTGGTGCAGCCCAGTTTGCCTGTGTTCTATTTTTCTTTGACTTTGTCCTTTGCTGCTGTAAACCTTGATGTTTTAGTCTTTCCTCTTTATAGCTTTAGCTTCCTGCCTTTTTCCTTGGATGGGTGGGGGAAGTTTGCCTTTGTAATTTCATTTGCCCTGCTCCTGCTCCTTTACTTTCTCTTGGAATCCATTCTATGTCTTCCTTTGCACTTCTGCATTTATTTCCCATTGATTATTAAGTGTGGTGTGCTGTTGTAGCTAGCTCCTGAATGAATGCCTATGTTTTCCTCACTATTCTGTAATCACTAGTCCTACTTGCCCCTTGTCTTGAGTCTTATGTATTTAGTTATCCTCCCATTGCTGTTATAGCCTTTCAACAGGGTTTGTGGGCTTGCTGACATTCAAGTGTTTTTTCTCGTCCTCGTGAGTACTGTTTTTAAGTTCTCTTATTCAATACCATCAAGAGTGTTAGCTCACAGATCCTATTGTTGCTTGCCCTCTACGAGGGCTTAGCGCTGTCAGTACCTGTAACAGCAATTGTGGGTAAGGAGCTTGCCGACTTTCCTTGCAGTCATAAGGAGTTTCTAAGTGCTTACCCTACATCCCTTTTCATATATTTGTATTGTTGTCACACTCTATTTGCACTCCTGGGTTTTAGTATACGTGAGTCTTGGTTCCTGTGTGCACGTTGTTTTTTTTGCACATTTCCCTTGCCATATTCGCTGCCTTTGTCCTCACCTGACATGAAGAGTCTGTCAGAACAGCTCCTGTCCACTCCAACATTCCATCTGAGAGGC
This sequence comes from Ambystoma mexicanum, assembly GCF_040938575.1. Classification (NCBI taxonomy): domain Eukaryota; kingdom Metazoa; phylum Chordata; class Amphibia; order Caudata; family Ambystomatidae; genus Ambystoma; species Ambystoma mexicanum. The sequence goes on along the minus strand of NC_090934.1, from coordinate 1,234,844,327 downwards.
AAACTTCGAAGAAAAGGGCCTCTTCAGTGGAAAGAAGTTCCTCTCCCATTGCCAAAAGTAAAAGGAAGCTGGAGTTAATACCTTTTCTACCTCCACTGGACTCCACAAGCCAGAAGAAGTCACATTTGGCAGCAAACTCTACCTCCAAAGGTAAGGAGGTGTTTGCAAAAAACAGGGGGGGAGGGTAAAGGCCCATCATCAGCCAGACCGTCGACGAAACCCTCATCATCGACTACACATAAGACATCGTCTACAGCAAAGTCCTCGTCATCGGATTTATTGTCCACGAAACGGTTGTCAATGAAGGAAACACACCATTCGTCCACGAGGCACTAGTCCACGAAACGCTCATCCACGGAGCACTCATCAACGGGGGAGCGACCATCCAAAACACATTCGTCGACGAAGCTACCGTCGTCGGGACGCTCGTCGACGAAGGTACCGTCGACCACAACACCGTCGACGACACCGCAGGTTCCTGTAACTATGGAGGAATTGGAGCCCGAGACACCTCCCGCTCACGCCACAGTGACACCTGTGATTGATGACAGTTTCCTTGAAGCTGCAGAAGCTGCTGAACCAATGATAGCACAAGTATCTCCTTTGGGGGGACATGGCAGAGCTTCCTGACGTGATTCTCCAGGAGGAGTTTTCAGATGCAGAAGTGGTGGAAGAACGACCTTGTCCTTCTCCTAAGCAATACAGTTCCCTTGGCAGCCTTCTACGGAAGAGGCCACCTATCCTCATGACGTGATGCTGATGGTGTCCATACAGAGGCTCATGGATGAGTTCTACAGGCGTCAAAGGGAGCAGAGCAGGCCTGCTGCTTTGAGAGAACCGGAAATTCATCGGAGATACACGTCTCCAATTCCAGGTACATCAAGAAGTTCACCTCACGGGAGTAGACCTCAAAAGAGAGCACAATCACCTGAGCCTGCACGAAGATCTATGAGCAGGACGCGCAGTGCTTCTCCGACAAGGGTCCCATCACCAGCATCATCGCATAGACCTCGATCTCCGGATAGGGATCCAACAATGGTGCCGTCCTCCGTTTCAGTCTCGGATTGGCAGGAGGATCCTTTTAGAGAATTCTCTGATCCAGAAGAAGGCGAGATTACACAGGACCCTGACGCAGCAAGTGATTGGGATGAATACATTGTCGAGAAGCCCAGGAAGAAAGATTCCCCAGGCGATGCTTCACCTCCGGATGATCTGGTTTCTTTCCACACCACAATAGGCAAGGCTGCAGAACTGTTCAAGTTGCAAGTTACATCAGAGGAAAAGAAATCAGTGCTTTATGAGCACAGGGACAAACGCAGGAGGACGGTGACCACCATCCCTCTCCTCGACACCATCTGGGAGTCCGGATCCAAGATCTCTTCTACGCCATTATCTACTCTGGCTCTGGTGTCCAGACCAGAGAAGAAATATAAAGCACCCGAGTCTGCACCGCTTTGTCTGAGAGGTCATACAAAACGGGACTCTGTCATCACAGTTGCAGCTAGGAACAAGCTTGCCAATCCCGCTTCGTCGCTGTCAGCACCACCGGACAAGAACGGACGTACGCTAGAAGCCATGGGCAGGAAGTTATCAGCTTCTGCGTCGCTTACCATCAGAGCGGGCAATGCAATGGCCATGACTGCGAGATTTGACCGCTAGCTTTGGCTCTGTATGTCCAAGTTGGCTAAGAAGTTACCACCAGAGCTCCAGGAAGAGGCTGAATCGATAATCGCTGATTGTAAAGCAACCTCGGATCATATGATCGACGCAGCATTTGATGTGGCTGAATCAGGTTTCAGACAGATGGCCCACGGCACAGTACTCAGGAGACAGGCCTGGATGAAGGCTACCAATTTCAGGCCCGAAGTCCAAGCACAGATATTGGACATGCCCTTTGATGGAGAAGAGCTCTTCGGAAAAAAGTCGACGACCATCTGAAGGGAATTAAATCCGACACGGACACAGCCCAAGCCATCAATTCTTTAAAGGACAAGGATAAGGACTGTCTGTCTTTTCGCCCCTTTAGAGGCTCATCTTCTAAGTACAGAGGGTACGGCCGCTCCTCTTATGGTCAGAAGGCGCAAGGGAGCAGGTACCAAGAGAACAAATATCAATACTGCAACAGATACTCCCATAGAGGCAGGTGTGGCTCCGCCCAGGGGAAGTCGCAAAGCAAACAAAACTGACTATCCGATTCTTTCCCGTCAACGTAACACCCCAGTGGGTGGATGGGTGAGCCAGTTCTTCCAGCGCTGGCAGTCAGCTACATCAGACAAATGGGTGTTGCAGGTGATCCGAGAGGGTCACACCTTAGAATTTCTAGACCAACCTCCTTCCCTGCCTACAACTTCGCGCAAGGTGCATATGTTAAGGCAGGTCATGTCCGAACTTCAAAAACTGCTCCAGAAAGCAGCGGTAGAGCCGGTGCTGTACCCCCAGAAGGGAAAGTGTTTCTACTCCCTCTTCTTCCTCATCAAAAAGAAAACGGTCAATGGAGAACCATCTTGGATCTGAGGGCACTGAACAAATATATCAAACGCATAAAGTTCAAGATGGTAGCATTGCAAAGAGTGCTTCCTTGGTTAAACAAGCACGACTTCTTGGTCACTTTAGACTTGGAGGACACATACTTCCATATACCGATCCATCCAGCTCACAGGCAGTTCCTAAGGTTCGCGGTTGGAGAGCTTCATTTTCAGTTTCGAGTGCTCCCGTTGGGGCTGAAATCAGCACCAAGAGTTTTCACAAAATGCTTGGCACCAGTAGCTGCAAAACTCAGGAGGACGACTGGTTGATAAAAGCATGTTCCGCCGCAAGTGCTCGCTCAGCAGTTTTAAGGACTATCAACCTCCTAAAAGAGTTAGGTTTCTCCATAAACAATGCAAAGTCCTGCCCCGTTCCCAGCAAGACAGTTCTCTTCCTGGGTGTCAAGTTCGATACCACCATTCCCAGAGTGAGACCATCGGCGGAAAGAGTATCAGAGATTCTATGCTCAACCTCGTGCTTCCTGGCGAGAGAGACGGGTTCAGGAGGCCCTGGACCACCAATCGAAACAAGCTCTCGGAAGTTGGGAGGACGTCGTCCAGATTCCATCGACGTTACGCAAGGCTCTTCGATGGTGGAATGTTCCACGGAATCTTCTACAAGGGATGCCGTTTCAAGCACCGACATCCACCCTTCTGCTGAGGACGCGTCATTATCAGGCTGGGGCACTCACCTAGCGGAACTCCAAACCAAGGGCACTTGGTCGGCACAAGAGACCTAACTCCACATCAATGTGTTAGAGCTCAGGGCCATAAGGTGGGCGCTGAAGGCTTTCCTTCCTGTAGTAGCTGGACAGGTACTTACAGTCCAGACAGACAACACAACCTCCATGCACTACACAAACATGCAAGGAGGCATGAGGTCAGAGACCCTGTCACAAGAAGCCCAACAGCTATGGGCATGGGCCTTGCACCACGGAGTGCAGATCAAGGCAGAGCATCTTCCAGGAGTGGACAATGTCCTAGCGGACAAACTAAGCAGAGATTACAGCTCGTCTCACGGAGCTGGACGAAAAGGAAACCCAATGGATTTTTGCCATATGGGGCCATCCGCAGATTGACCTTTTTTCAACAAGAAGTGCTGAAGGTTTGCCTCGAGGTTCCCAGACTATCAATCAATGGGAGACGCTTTCTCAGTGGCTTGGACGGGAAAGTTCCTCTATGCCTTTCCCCCCATTCCCCTCATTGCGTGGGTACTACGCAGACTGAAGGAACAGAATTGTTCAGCGATCCTAATTGCACCAGATTGGGCGCGACAAGTCTGGTACTCGACTCTGAAGCGTCTATCCCGACGGCCCCCGATTTGCCTCAAGGCGCATCAATACCTTTTTACGCAACAGAACCACAAGGTCCTCCACCACTACCCAAGGAGCCTATCTCTCAAGGCATGGTTATTGAGCAGCACAAAATGATTAATCTTAAGCTACCATCAGAATGTTGGGATATCATCAGGGCAGCAAGAGCCTCGTCGACACGAGTCACCTACACCAGGAAGTGGACTCCATTTTCCAAGTGGTGCGAGAGATCTGCCCTCGATCCTCACACTGTTTTGGTTGACCAAGTTCTACCCTACTTATTGTGCCTAGCTAAAACAGGGCTTTCTTTGTCCTCCATTACGGTCCATCTGTCAGCCATAGTGGCGTACACAACAACTCCGGAGATGCAATCCTTGCTTTCTTTGCCAGCGGTTAAAGTCTTTCTGAAAGGGCTGATGCATACTTATCCTCCTACGCCCACACAAGTCCCGAACTCGAGCCTGAACACCATCTAGACAGCCCTCATGGAACCTCCCTTCGAACCCATACACAGATGTGAGGTGAAGTTCTTGTCTTGGAAAACAGCATTTTTGATAGCCATCACATCAGCCAGAAGGATCAGTGAGTTGCAAGCATTGTCGTCTGAACCTCTGTTTACTTTGTTCCAGAAGGACCGCGTCATTTTAAGACAACATCCTAAGTTCCTTCCTAAAGTGCTGTCGGAAATGACACTGACTGAGCGCATTGTTTTACCAACTTTTTTCCAGAATCACGCCTCTGAAGCAGAAACAACATTACATTCTCTGGACGTTGCGAGAGTGCTGAAGTTTTACTTGCAGAGAACCAAGGTGTTCCGCTCCTCATACCGACTGTTCATTGCTTTCTCTGGCCGTACCAAGGGCCAGCATATCTCTAAACAAAGTCTGGCACGCTGGGTTTCGTCCTGCATCACCCACTGCCATCAGATGAAAGGCGACCCTCTATCTAGACCGCCATCAGCGCACTCCACCAGAGGGAGGGCGGCGTCAACAGCATTCCACGCAGGGGTTGCCTTGAAGGACATATGCAGAGCCGCCACGTGGAGCACTCTGCACACGTTTGCGAAACGCTACTGTCTGGCTAAGATACCAAAAAAGAAACTGCAGTTGAACAGGCAGTGCTCCGCCATCTCTTTGCATAAGGTACGACCAGCGTCCTTTTTCCCACCTTTCCCAGAGTATATAACCGTTGTGTTGCTGCATGGTAATGGTTTGATCAGAAATAAATGTTTTCTGTATTTATGCATATATGTATATGATGGTGGCATGTTTTTACTGCTTGGTATTCTATTCAAGCATCTGAATCTATGAAAGATCCAATGCTGGAGAAGTCATAGTTACTTACCTGTAACTGTATTTCTCAAGCATTGGTATCTTTCATAGATTCACATGCGCCTCAGCATTCCACGCTTGGGTTGCCTTGAAGGACATATGCAGAGCCGCCACGTGGAGCACTCTGCACACGTTTGCGAAACGCTACTGCCTGGCTGAAGATACCAACAAAGAAACTGCTGTTGGTCAGGCAGTGCTCCGCCATCTCTTTGCATAAGGTAGGACCAGCCTCCTTTTTCCCACCTTTCCCGGAGTATGTAACTGTTGTGTTGCTGCATGGTAAAGGTTTGATCAGAAATATGATCTTTCCGTATTTATGCATATATGTATATGATGGTGGCATGTCTTTACTGCTTGGTATTCTATTCAAGCATCTGAATCTATGAAAGATCCAATGCTGGAGAAGTCTTAGCTACTTACCTGTAACTGTATTTCTCCAGCATTGGTATCTTTCATAGATTCACATGCGCCCACCCTCGTACTGACTGTTCATTGCTTTCTCACCCAACTCCCCTGAGAGGCTGCTCCTACGCTCAGCAGCCATTATACTGTAGTCTCTACGGTTCAAAATCTGAAGATGGCTGCTGGGGGCAGAGCTTAAGCCCTGCCACCTCATTGGTTGGGGCCATAAAGGACCAAAGTGAGGTGGAGGGACTACACAATAGAATATCACATAGGCCATAATGGGCTATGTACATGCATTGCTATGTAGCAATGTGTGTATATTTAAAAAAAAAAATATATATATATATATATAATTCTTTTTATCACCGAGGATTCCCAGTCTGACGACGGGGAATATTCAAGCATGTGAATCTATGAAAGATACCAATGCTGGAGAAATACAGTTACAGGTAAGTAACTAAGAATTTCGCACAGCCCCAAAACATATGTATTTAGCCCGCCCCCATGGTGTCGCACCAAGGGCATGTTGGTTGTGTGCTGCTGTTGAATCTAGCTACCTTATTAGGTGTCATCTAGGTGCAGTACAGCACATTCAGCTGAATTAATGTAAAGCGGGAGTTACTGCACACCTCCTGAGGGAATCCCAGTATGCATTCCCATTCCTTCTCTTCTATGGGCCTCATTAAGACTCTGGTGCTAATGGTTTAACGGCACCGTAAAGAGCGTCGGCGCCATTAAACCATTAGCGCCTGATTACAAGGTCCCTTAGCGGGTTGGAGGCTTTAACGCCTGCTTTTTGCAGGCGTTAAAATCCAACCCGCTAAGGGACCTTGGAGCTAATTACGGCAACCGTAATTTACGGTGCCGTAATTAGCGCCTTCCCCATCCCCATCATGCCCTATGTGGCAAAATGGGAATGGGGAAGGGCAAATGGTGAATGGGGAATTACCGCCCGCCAACCTTGTGATGGGGGCGGTAATTCCGCCATCCACCATGCCGGAGACCGGCATGGACCATGGTGCTAATAGCACCATGGTCCAGTGCCTGGGTCGTAATGAGGCCTTATGTCTTCCCCGAGGTCCACCTCCCAGTGTGCCTTCACTACAGAACTCTTATGGTTGGGCCTCTCTGCCAAGACACCATATAGTCTGGATACCGGTTTCCAACCATCACTCAAATTGTACATCAGGGTCAATAGTGGATCCGCCACTGGTTCCCCTGGTCATTTCATCCATTTCCCTTTGGCCACCTTCCTCACTCTGGGGTACCATAAAAATTGCCCCTTGGGTAGTCCCCCCCAAGTAGAGATTCCCCAGCCCTCTCAGTGTCTTGCTGCCACCAAATCATCCCCCCTCCTGCAAACATCCACTGCAATTGGTATCTCCGGTGAATTGGGGTGCTCTAGCTTCAGCAGTGTATGGGTTCTATGACACACCTGCCGTCCCAATGTCACGAGCATGGGCGTGGTACCCAAGCAACTCAGCAGCTACCATACAATGTCCTTAAGATATGCTGGTGCCACCAATCGCTGCAGCAGCAGTGATTATAATGTATCTTCATCCGAGAGCCATTTGGTGACAAAGCTGAGTTGCGCTGCCAAGTAGTACCTTACTAGATCTGGGAGTTGCACCACTCCTTCTCTAGAGCAGGCAAACTGTTGCCAGCACACACTTGTGGCGAGTCGAACACCAGAGGAATTCTCTTAACAGAGCTTCTAGCAAGCAAAAATAAAGGAGTCTTCATGTAGTAGTGGACATTGTTGAAAAAGTACAAAAATCTCAGCAAGATTATCATTTTTGTTATGCAATCCTGCCCATTAGTGATAATGGCAGTTTTGACCAGAGTGTCATGGACTTTCTCAGACCTTTTACCACACCTGCAATATTATGGTTGTGCATGCCCTCAGGTGTGTGCATAATATTCACCCCCAAGTATCAAAAGGATTCCAATCGCCATGGGAGCCCCACTTCTGGTAAATATTTTGTATCTACCCCTCTTAGGCCAGCCAGCCAGCAGGAACATACAGGACTTCTCTTTGCTAAAATAAATTCCAGATACCCTTGCAAAGTTGTCCAGTACTTCCAGGACTAGCAGCGTGTTATGTTGCGGGTCCCTAAGATAAAGCAGAACATTGTCCGCGTACAATGAAATCCGTTGTCCAACTCCTCCCACCATATGCCAGCCTCCAGAAACTCTTTGCAAAGGTAGACTGCTATTGGCTCCAGTGCTAGCACATATAGCATGGGTGACAGCGGGCACCCTTGCCTCGTATCCCTCTGTACGTCCCAAGCCGACGACACCTGCTTACCGGATTTGACCCTTGCCACTGGCGAGGCATACAGTATCCGTACCGAGTTAATAAACTGCTCACCAATCCCAAACTCCTGTAGTACTGCAAATAACCACTCCCAGTATGAAGGATCGAAAGTTTTAGTCGCATCCATCGACACAACTGCATATTGTTCTTGGGAATCGGTAGTCTGCGCAATGATGTGATGTGGGCGGTGCAAATTTATGTCAGTGCTATGACCCGGAATGACCCATTCTGTTCCTCGTGTACCAAGCCTCAAATCACTCTGCAGAGTCGCCCAGCTAATATTGTCGTCAAGATCTTCATATCATAGTTTAGCATGGCCAGTGGCCGGTAAGAGTCGCATTTATCAGTGGGGAATCACTAAGGTTTCCCACATGCCCACCGGGAGCTCACCCTTCGTGTAAGCCTCTGTAAATATATTGTGCAGCATTGGTGCCACCACTGACGCATACATTTTATAGAACTCTGGGGGTAGTCCATCGTTGCCTCAAGTTATGCTAGTGGCCAGCGATTTAATTGCCTCATTTATTTCTTCAACCATAATATCCTGGTCTGGCGCAACTTGTTGTATTGTTCCTAGTCTAGGCAGCCCTATTTCTTCAAGGGTACCCAATATTTCATCTTGGGGAACCAGACTCTCATGCCCATATAGTTGGGAGTAAAATTTCGCAAACATATTTATTCCTCGCTGTGTCCTGCATGTATTGCCATCGACATCTCTGAGTTCCGTGGTTAGGTGCCTCAGATGCTCCCTCTTACATAGCCACGATAAGAGTCTACTCGGTTAGTCCCCTTCCGCGTATGCTCTAGTGCTTTTAACCTTGTAATCGAATTTTGACAGCCTCCTCCAGGCCTCCTGGCTGCGTTGCCCAGCATCAGCTAGTTTCAACTCACCAGCTTGTTGCCCCGCCTCCTGAATCTCCATATCTTGAATTTCCTCTTCTAGTTTCTCCAATTCCACTCTGTTTTCCAGATACCACCCGCGCTTGCAATGACCTCCCCTCTCACTGCCACTTTCAGTGTCTCTGTAAAGACTGGAGGGGGGGTGTCTGTACTTCTGCTCTCTATTTGGTAGAGAGGCACAGAGGACCCCAGCCAAGATTCTCTCTATTTGGTAGCTATGGTCGAGCAATCAAGGCCTAGCTTCTCAGGAGGTGATGCAGTCTGGTTCTTAAGTACAGTGTAGTCCCCAAGCCCCCACAAAGGAATGTCCACACACTGTATTAGTTAAAACACAGTCTTTATATAATTAATATTCAAGGTTATGTACACTATCACAATAACTCACTTTGTGCTCAGAAAATCAACAATGGTAAATATATACAGTTCTAAAGTGATACCACAATTATTATCAGATCTCATTAAAGTGCACCAACTATACTGTCAAAATGCCACACAGATCAATAAAGAGGAAACCAGCAGTAGAGAGGGGAAGGAAAGCAAGATGGTGGAACAATTGGCAGAATACTGGCCTTTAACAACTAGGCACAATTCTGTGTGGAGATCCCCCCACCTGGGGAACCTGTAAAGCAATGATGTATCACAAGCCCAGTCCATATATTGTTCTACGAGTCTTATTTCCCTCTACAATAGTTCTACAGCCCCAATGTACCTGGAATTGTAGCGATCGTCGACGGGAAATCGACGGCCCTTCTTGAATGCCCTCCCTTTAAGGCAGGAGTCACAGGTCGTCGAACGTCCGGAAAACAGGGTGAACTTCGGCGGTGAAGTGGCAGCTTCATTCCTAGCGGTGCTCGTCGACGGCAGAGCGTTGGCGTCCTGCAAGGACGAGGCATGCAGGGCACCTCAGTGACGATAGTTCTGGACTGCAAAGAGATGATGAAGAACTGTGGCCCAGCAAGGGCGTCGAGTCGTCGGCGTCTCTGTGGTCTTTAGGTGGCGGGAAACCCACCGGCAGATGCTCCTCGATGCGTCGAGGGTCGGGCCTTCTCCAGCGGGATAAAGCGGGCGGCGATGCAGACGAGAGCGTCCTTAGCGCAAATTAAGTTCTTAGGCAAAGGAGCACGGCGGCTCCAGTCGGCGATGGCGGTCGTCGACAGTGGCGGACAACAGTCCGGGCGCTTCTCTTTGGGATTCCGTGGCAGTCCCCATCTCCGGTCGGCAGCCTGTCGTAGGTCTGTCTACCAGGGAGCTTTGGCAAAGATCAGATGGTGCACGATGGTCCCTCGTAGCTCGGGAAGAGGGCGCCTTACCAGGTCCTCTGTGGGTCAGTTCTTCGAGACACAGCAGCTTTCAGATTGTGAAGGAGAGCAACAGCAATTCTTCTATTCCAGCAGGGCTTCAAGGTTAAGCTTCAGTTTCACTCCAGTTACTCTTCAGCTTCTGAACACGAATTCTAGCAGTGAGAGGCCCCCAGATATACTAGTTCATCTCCCATTCCTTCTGCTGGGTCACACTCAGGCAACCAATCGGTCAGAAGGGCATTAATGCAGGCAGGCATCCAATCAGGTGCATAGTGCATTCAGGCCATTCACTCCTCTCCAGACACTCACAAGTTATGTGTATTGGGACAAGTACCCAGCCATTCAACACTCCACACTGCAGGGCTGTCTCAGTCATTGTGTCAAACACCAGAAAATGGACATCCACAACAAGAAGTGCATATTCGTCACACAATCCATTCACCCAGGTCCCACCCACAGGGTGTACCCACAACATACAGCCACTGGGAAGGCTCCAGCCAGTCTGACCTGGACTTCACAACACCATTTATGGAACTTGCACCCAACAGCCAGTCAGGGGGAAGGGACAGAGTCAGGGCTTCCCAGGACTTTGGGAAAACAAGGTAACAGGCAATAGAAAGCAAGAGGCCACAGGGGCCATCTTTTTTCCTATCAGGAATCAACTGATTCGAATAGCAGGGCCTGGGTATCCCAAAATGGAGGATACTCAGAGCACCAGTCAAATTCGTCATGGAGCTGCCACCAGCCCATACCCTGCTCTGTGGGCCACATACAGGTGCCCAAAAACATACACTAGGGGCACAGGGTTGTACCCCCACCCATGGGTACCATAAGGGTATCCCATGGGTCTGTACACCAAACCAAAAGAGAGAGCTGCACCGCCAGGAGTCCGACGTGAACTCCTGTGCTGAAAACACAGCAGAACACGCGATAAAAAGCAGTAAAGGACAAGGATACGGAGGCCCTGTCCCTCTGATGCATTTCCAGCATCACAGTCTCCCATACGGTGCCCCATTCCTTTACACCGCCCACATTATGCTCCAGGAACTCCTCCAATCTCACTTTCAGCCCATCCCTAAAAATGTGATTCGCCAAAGCATCAGTGGGCATGCGCCACATCGGTATGGGGGGCCTTGGTCCTTTTACGTTCCACTCCATCAGTAGCAGAGAGTTAGCTGAAATTGTTCTACTCAGTTAGTGCGCTGCCTCTTTTTCCGCCAGATGAGCCCTACCGACAAATAAATAATCTATCCTGGTATACAGTCAATGGAGTGAAGAGTAGTAGGAATGACTCCTATCCTCAGGGTGTAGTTCCCTTTACATGTCCACCAAGTCTAGGTTACTTAGTGCTGCATTAAGTGCTGAGGGTGCCGGTCCGATGCTATTCGCGGGGGGGAGCGACCCGTCTAAACGTGGATCTCTGTCATAGTTAAAATCACCCCCCAATATGAGGAACAATTCCCGGTATTATGCTATCTTGGCGCAGATCATATTGACATGTGATGGGATGCCATGATTGGGTAAATAAGAGTTAATTATACATACCTCCACATGGTCCATGTGCTCCCTCAAAATTAGTTACATCCCGTCTTTATCAGCTTTTACCTCCAGTATTTGGAACGGCACATCAGTGTTGATCCACGTCAATACCCCTCTAGCACATTTGGAGGATTCCACCTCATATCCCTGTCCTCCCCAGCGTTCCTTGATCTTTACCAGTTTCCCCTCCTTGAGGTGGGTCTCCTGCAGCAATGCAATGGCCTCCTTTTTCCTACAGAGGAAGGATTTCACATGATTCCTGCGCAGGTATGTGCCCTGCCCCCTCACATTCCACATCAGTACCTTAAGGTTGGTTGCCATAGTTATACCTAGATCTTACTCTCAACCCTCCAGAGTCCGCTTCTCGATTAAACACCATGATTATACCCGTACCACCTCTCCCCCTCAGCCTACTTGCCTATCCCCCTCCATCTATCCCTTCAATTAGTCTATCCCCCACATTTACCCATCTGCGTAAAGAACATAAAACCATCCAAACATCCAACAAAACCAAACATTTGCACCCAGTGGCTGCCCCTCCGTACAGCACTCGGGCGCACACGCACCTTTGAGGTCCGTCCAGGCCATTGTGTGCAAAGTAATAGGTGTTAGCAACAGGCCAACACCAACCTATGCGTGGGATAGTCCTTCGAGCCCAAGGCAGGCTGTCAAACTTTGCCCCTGTTTAATGCGAGAAACAGCTGATGTGGTAATATCAATTCTCTGTTTACACTCATCAGCCAGTGGTAGCAGTGCTGGCAAGATTTGTGGCTTCCCCCGCCCATAGCACACATGACCTGCCCCCATTCTGGCAATACCATCCAGGTTATTGTGCTCCAGCCACATGTTGGCCGCAGCCGGGGTTGCAAGGAAGATTGCTCTGCCTTTGTAAATAACCTTGAGCCTTGCCGGATACATGAGCATGTATTTGACATTTAAATGTTGGAGTCTAGCCTTAATCGACACAAACGAGATCCTGGCCCTCTGGACTGCTAGCGTGTAATCTGGGTAGATGGCTATATTGGAGTTGTCTCATAGTATTTCTCCTCCTTCCCTCGAGTACTTCAATATTACTTGTCTGTCTTGTAAAATTTAAGATTTTTGCAATCATTGGGTGAGGGAGTGACCCCGGCAGCGGTCGCTTTTGCAGGGATCGGTGGGCATGCTCCCCCACAAATCCCTGTGACAGGTTGCCTGCACTAACTTCCTGTAGTAGTAAGTTCTCTATATATCGTGTGGGATTCGGGCCTTCTAATCCTTTGGGAATCCCCAGCAACTGAAAATTGTTCCGTCGGGCCCACCCTTCCGCATCTTTGGACCGCAGCTCCAACACAGTGTTTCTTCTCCATTCCCCTTTCTTCCATACTTATGGAACATTCCTCCGTCCTGTGGTACGGGACCGGAGCACTTTGTAAAAAGCATCACATTTTTCAAAAATGTGTCCTTCCTCTCTTTTTACGTGGGGTACCGCACGCGGCCGTAACCCCGCCCTTCTTAGCTCCGCCCAGCTCATCACCCATCAGTTCTTTTCTCTGCTCGGGACTGGACGCACTTGCATCTTCGGAAGATTTTTTCTTTCCAGTCCTCCTCTCTTGCTCTGGTTTAGCGGTCGCGTGGTAGTCCTTCTATGCCGCTTCACCTAACTTTCCAAATTGTTCTTCATGTCAGCGACGCTTGGCATGGGGGGATCCCAATCCTCTGTGCTTAGAGTGTTTGGGTTTGGACCACGGTGGGATTCGTGCTTTTATTGTGACTCCCTTTCTGTCCGGGCGCTTCAACGTCGTTTGGAGCGGTGGTAGGAGGTGTTTCACCATACTCCCCCGACGCATTTTCAAACTTTCATCGACGAAAAAAAGAAACACCCGCTGAGTTCTTTACTTTTTAGGGCACCCCGGCCAGGGGACTCCTTTCCGAGGTCTTCCCGGTCCGGGAGGAGCGTCAAAAGCTCTATTACCGGGGCTAGCCCTGAGGTGCCTTTCAGGCCAAAAAATTCTACCAGAGTTTTTTCAGAGGGCATCCGTAAGGGGCCTATTGACACCGGATTGCATTCCGAGGCCCCTCCTGTGGGGGCTGTTTGTGGGCCCAGTTTTACTGAGGCATCGGGTACCGGAGCTTGCTTCGAGGTTTCCTTCGTTGGAACTTCCCATAAAGTCACCGGGGTACGCCCTGAGACCTCGGTTGAGGTTGTTGAAACCGAACGAAAGTTTGAGGCCTCTTGTGAGGGAGCTTTTACCGGACTCGGGTCCGAGGCCCGTCATTTAGAGGCTAAGGAGACCAACAGTTCTGAGAGGCCTGTTAAGGTCTTGTCTGTGAGGTGTGTTCCTCATCGTTCCCGCTCTTGTGGAGACCTCAGTTCTGTTGAGGGGGCACGGAGTGAGGTTTTGGACTGTAATCCCTCCGTCATCGGCAGTGGCGAGGTCCTTCCTTCGAAGGCTAGTTTGGCTGTTACGATGTCAGAGACACATTCTAGGCCATACAGTACCGGCTCGGCCGAGGTTCCTTGTGTTAAAGCTAAAATGAAGACCCCTGACCCACCTGTCGCGACCCCTGCCTCACTTCCACACGTGTCGCAGTTCTCCTGCGGTGCCGACAAAATGGCGGCCGTTCCCGCCAAGACCATGGTGGCCATTTTGGATACAACCCTTACAACTACACCATCGGCCCTAGGTGTAGGGGGTGCTTTTTCAGGTGAACATTGGTTTCCTTGTGCACATCCGTTTTGTCGAGTTTATGACTGGAACGCTCGGATGCCTCTTCCGCACAATGTCTCGCTTCCTGCGGCATCGGCGCCCTTGATTTATGTAGACAACAGTGGGGAAGGGCCCTCTTGGCAACCCTCTCCCTTATGCCCCTTGAATTACTTTGCTCATGAGAGGCCTCCTCCTGTCGCACCTAAATCTTCAGTGGAGGACGCCTTTTTCGGCAAGTTTCAAAAACTGATGCGTTTCGACCCCATGAAGGAGTATTTTCGAGGCTTGTTCAGGGAGATATGCCTGCCTGCACCAACGGTCCCGGCTACGGTGCCTGTGCCTCCGCCGGCGCCACCTTTACCAGCTGGGCCTCCCCAACTCTACCCCTGCCTCCATTGTCCCCAGTGGACAAGGCTATTGTGGTGCCGGATGTGACTCAACCTGATCCGGACCTATCAGATGATGTACAGGGCAATCAGGACAGCGAAGACCAGCCCCGCTCTGTCAGAGCTTTTCATGACCGGGTGCTGGACATGCTGTGTCTGTTAGATGTTCCAGTACCCGAGGCACCCGCTCCGCAGGAGGGCGTGCTTTTGGGGGCTTTCACCTTATATCCTTTGGAGCGTACCAGCTTGTTCCTGCAGAAGGACGTTTTGGCCGAGGTCCGTAAAGTTTGGGAGAAGCCACACTCTGGACTGTTTGTCAACAAGAAGATTGAAGCATGTTACAGGCTCCATTCTTCAGAAGAGGTGGCTTTAGCGTCATGTCTGCCCACTTCCTCCACGGTAGTGGCGGCAGCCACTTTGCAATCTAGACCTGCGTCATCCTCTTCTTTCGATGGCTACGCAGGTTCTGGCCAAAGAGGATAAGCTTCTTGACTCCCTTGGGAGGAAGATTTTCGCTAACTCAACTCTGCAGCTGCATCAAGCCAATGCAGAACTGGTGTTAGTGGGGGCAAATATGAAAATGTGGAAAGGTCTGTCAGAGTTTGAGGAGTTTATTCCCACTGAAAAGTTGGAAGATTTCAAAGCGAGTTTGTCGTACTCCAGGGTCTTGGCACAGGATCTCCTGGAGGCTGCGGCGCACCACGTCGACACCTCGGCCCGGGGCCTTATGCTTGGTGCACGCCACCAAGTTCTCCAAGGAGGTGCAGGATAAGGTTTTGGACCTGCCTTTTGATGGCAAGGAGCTCTTTCACTCTACAACAGGCGTGGAGCTAACCAAAACTTAGGACAGCACTCAGACCGCCAAGTCCTTGTCTGGCCTGGTTAAACCTCCTTTCAACACAGAGATCATTGTCAAACCCTCGGCCTTCCTCTGGTTTCAGGGTTTTTTTAGATCGGAAATCCCGCAGGGTTGACAACCCTTTGGGAAATTCCCGCCGAAGGCAGCAACTGAGTCGGTTTTTCTCCCGCTCCTCAGCCTCCTCCTCAGGTTCAGGTGGTTCTGCCACCGACAATCCTACAAAATGAGGGCTTTCTGCACTCGCACGAGACCCCGGTGAGAGGACGCATCGCGTCTCATTGGGATGCGTGGCAGACCATCACTGAGGACTGGTGGGTCTTGTCAGTCGCTCGGGTGGATTTCCGCTTCCCCCTTCCCCCTACCCCACCCATCAATCCTCCCTTCCAGCAGTCGGGGTCGTCCTTCCTCAGAGCCGAGATTCAGAAGTTACTGGATCTCAGGGCTGTGGAACCTGTTCCTCTAGGGGAGCGAGGGGAGGGCTTCTATTCCCGGCTGTTTACAGTGCCCAAACCCAACCAGGCTGGCCTGCGTACCATCCTTGACCTTTCCCAGTTCAATCTCTCTCTACCCCAAGAGAAATTCAAGATGATCACGCCCTGTCAGATAAAGTCCTCTTTACAGAGGGCGATTGGCTCAGCGTGATGGACCTCCAGGATGCGTATATGCATTTCCTGATCTGGAATCCGCATCGGAGATACCTACGGTTTTCCGTGGGGGAGGAGCACTTCCAGTTCAGAGTGCTTCCTTTTGGCCACAGCTCGGCACTGCATGTCTTTACGAAGATGATGTCGGTTATCGCAGCTTATCTACGGCTACAGGGTATTCATGTGTATCCGTATTTGGACGATTGGCTGCTGTCCCTGTCTGCTGACAACCCCGAGCAATCTTCAGTCTCTCCTCCAGTTCCTGTTTCACCTTGGGCTGTCAGTGAACTGGCGGAAATCTTCCATGATGGTCTCTCAGGACTTGACTTTCCTGGGTTTCTGTTGGAACATGATCGACTGCAGGGTTTACCTGACTGGGGACAGAATGGCGGATCTGTTGGCCACGTGTCAGATGTTTGCTCAGTCGGAGAGCATGTCGGCCTGGTGGTTCCAGAGGCTTCTGGGCCTCATGGCCTCGTGTGTATTGGCTCTTCCCCTTGCTCGACAAGATGAGGCGGATGCAAATGGCTCTTCGGAGTTCTCAGCGTCAAACTGTGGATCCGGACTCCAAGATAATTTCGATTCCGGCTTTCGTGAGAGTGGACCTGGTGTGGTGGTCGTGTCTCAGCAACGTGTCGGTGGGCGCGGGTTTCCAAGACCCCGCTCCGATGGTGGCAATCACGACGGACTCCTCCCTACTGGGGTGCGGGGTGACGTTGGATCTTCTTCAGGTCTCCGACCTCTGGTCACCATAAAACAAGTTCCTTCAGATAAATAATCTTGAGCTTCTGGCGATCTTCCTGGTGCTCATGACGTTCAGGCCAGTCATTGCCAACAAGGTGGTTCGTGTCCGTACGGACAATGTGGTGTCCATGTTTTACATCAACAAGCAGGGGGGCACCAAGTCCCCTCCTCTTGTATATCTGGCCATTCAGATTTGGGAATGGGCAGTTCAGCATGGTGTCTGGCTGGTGGCAGTACACATCCCGGGCCAGCTGAACGTCATGGCAGATGCCCTCAGCCGACAAACAATGGTCAGCTACGAGTGGAAATTGAAAGCGGAGGTCCTCTTGCAGATATTCCTGTGTTGCGGCACTCCGGAAGTGGACCTCTTCGCAACTTCGGCAAACAAGAAACCTCCTCTGTATGCCTCCAGAAATGTGCTGGGAGCTTCCTCTCTGGGGGATGCGCTCGAGATTCCATGGCACAACATGATGGCCTATGCTTTCCCGCCTCTGCCTCTGATTCATTGGACGATTTGCAAGCTGAAGAACTCGTGAATATTTCTCTTCTGCTCATAGCTCCGTGGTGGCCAGCCAGGTTCTGGTTTTCAGAGCTTCAACATCTGTCGGTGTGTGCACCGATCAGGCTTCCGTTAGTTCCCGATCTGCTTCACCAGAGAGATCGACAGCTGTGGCACCCCTCCCCACAATTGTTCAGATTGGCGGCATGGTGCCTGAGTTCAGATCTTTAGAACATCGCAACCTGTCTGCTGACAACATGTGCATAATTCAGGCAGCCAGGAAGCCCTCAACGAGGTCACAATATAAGAGCAGTGGCTTCGGTCTTGTCACTGGTGAGTAGCCAAACAGTTGGACCCCAGGGTGGCTACGATTGACACGGTGCTGTCCTTCGTCTCTCATCTTGCAGAGTCGGGCATTCATGTCCTGTCATGCAGGACTTATCTTTCGGCTGTGGCCGCCTACCTATCCACGGACCAGTGCTCTTTCTCACTATCAAACCCAGTGATTAAACAGCACTTTGCGGGGCTTAAGCGTCTTTATCCTCCTGTTCGCAAACCGCATCTGACGTGGGATCTGAATGTGGTTCTAACGGCCTTGTGTCATAAGCCTTTCGAACCTATGGCTACGTTAGATCTTAAGCAACTTTCGTGGAAGGTGGCTTTCTTGGTCACCGTTACCTCGGCAAGGCGAGTGAGTGAGCTCCAAGCTTTGTCGGTGGAGCATCCCTTCTTGGTTTTCCACAAGGATTAGGTTGTCCTGAGGACAAATCCTTCTTTCTTACCAAAGGTGGTTTCCGATTTCCATCTAAATCAGTCAATCTCGCTGGCTGTCTTCTTTCCAAACCGGGCTTCAGAAGATGAGAGGGTTTTGCATTGCCTGGATGTTAGACAAGCTCTTAAGTTCTATCTGACAGAACTTCTGAATTTAGGAGTTCTTCTCAACTTTTGGTGACTTTTGGTAACCCGCAAGGCAAGCAGGCCTCCAAAGCGACTATCTACAGATGGTTTGCTACCTGTATTATGGAGTCTTACACTGTTCAGGGTCTACAGCCTCCTAAAGGGATTAATGCACATCTGGTATGGGGCAAGGCAGCTGCTGTTGCCTTTCAAAAGTATGTCCCCTGGGAGACCATTGCAAAAGCGGCTACTTGAGCCTCCCCATCGGCTTTTTGTAAACATTACTGCTTGGACTTGAGCTCCAGATCTGATGCTCAGTTTGGCCAGGCTGTGCTGAAAAACCTTTTTCAACAAGGGGGTTTCCATCCACCCGTAGTTCCTGTGAGGAGTGCTTGGGAATCCCCCATAAGTATGGAGGAAAGGGGACGGGACATAGGAGTATAACCAGGTTACTCACCGTAGTGACCACCTTACTCCTAGTCCATAGTCCCCTTTCCTCCATACGCCTGCCCGCCGTCCCCTCTAATAATGTTCCTCTATTATTGCTTAAAGGTCTCTGACCTGGCGATAGAAAATGACTGATGGGCGATGCGCTGGGCGGAGCTAAGAAGGGCAGGGTTACGGCTGCGTGCGGTACCCCACGTAAAAAGAGAGGAAGGACACATTTTTGAAAAATTTGATGCTTTTTACAAAGTGATCCGGTCCTGTCCCACAGGACGGAGGAATGTCCCATAAGTATGGAGGAATGTCCCATAAGTATGGAGGAAAGGGGACTATGGACTAGGAGTAAGGTGGTCACTGCGGTGAGTAACCTGGTTATTCCAGCTCCTTCAGTCTAACATCCAGATCTCTCGTGGACTCTCGTGTTTCTTTCAGGCTGGTCTCAGGGGTCGTCACTCTCTCCGCCAGGTTGCGGACAGCTTGTCTCAGCAACTGCATGTCAACCTTTACTTTGTCTATTTTCATTTCCAAAGACGACCTCAGCTCTGCTATTAATGCTAGCAACAGATCTTCTTTATTGCCTGGCTCTGGTGTCTCCAATTCTTTCTGAACAGCAGCGCTGCTTTGCATTGAGTCACCAGGCTTGGCAGTGAATGGACTTGGCCTCGACACAATATCAAAAAGAGTCAATAAATGGACACACCCCAGTAGGGAATGAGACCAAGAGAAAGATTGCAGGTTGAACAAAGTTTATATAAACAAAGTTTGAGCTGCTTTGAGAGCGCTCTGCCAAACATTACCAAAATATTGTGTTATAAAGACAAATTTCATCATCAATGACGGAATGTATAAGTGAGGAATACTACACCGTTATAGGTCACACATGGCTACATTATACAATTTGATGGAATAGCGAGACTTGATAGGCTGTCGCTGGGATGTCACTTCCCACAGCACGTGGGTCGGCTGGGCTCATCTCCATGGGATGAAGGTCGAACTCTGTTCACAAGATATCATTCTTCTAGCTAATTTAAACGACACAATTGCTATTGGCATGCAAAGAGTACTGTTAGACATGGAGTTGTTGTTCTGATGGAGGAGGTCATAAAATGAGGATCGATATATGTGCATTCTGACCCATGCCTTTATGGGGTCAGGGGTACCGTGTGCCCTTGTTTCAGATGTCTTATCTTTAAGACCCTTATTCATGATTGCTCCCCCTGGTGTCTCACGATTTAAACGAGGGGATAGATGGGTGTTGGATATATGGTCACACAGGATTAGGTATATGGTGGGCAGTTGAGGAAGGTCTGGAGGGGAAGGGTTATCTAGAAGTTACTTGAAAGTAAGAGAGAGGAGTGGAGACAAAGGGTCAGTTTGTTGAGCTATAGCTTTCAAAGGTGGGGGTTGGGGTGGCACAGGCAGGTTTGTAGAGATGGATGGATGTGCAAGCCAGAGCTTGCTCCGGTCACACACAGAGCGATGAGGTCAGAGGAAGAGAGAAGTATACTGAGTATTTGCAACAGTACATGGCCAAGCGCTTCAGTGAGAAATGAGTCTGAACAGAGCTGTCAGGAGGAGAGCGAGATGGGGGTTGGCGGGACTCGCGGTGCTGGACAGAGGGAGAGATGGCTTTTGTGAAATCATAACAGGGCCTGGAAAAAGATGGCGTTCATGGATCACTCAAAATGGAGTCTGTAGGTCTCACCAAATGGCGTTGTCTACTGTCTTTTTAGTGACAATACTAAAGCCGAATTATTAGAATCGATAGTCAAAACGTGGGGACGTCTCCCTCCACTTGGGTAAACGCAAGATCCATTTAACGTGGCAATGTCTGGGGGGGGGCCTGAAAAGACCTTTCCATCCTTACATTGCCCCCTTTCATTATTACTAATATAACGAATACCTTTGACCAGTATTTCTGCATTCTTCTGCTTTCTTCACTGCTGCATCCCATGCTGGAGTCCCTATATTATTTAGGGGTGCAAGTCATGTAAATACCCCTCTTCAGTATCGTTGGCCAGTTGTATCAGCTAAGAGTTCGGAAGAGTCTCGAGAGCGGTAATTGGATGCTCTCTTTCTGCACGATACCTGACCTTGCAGCTGGTTTTCAGATAGTTCATTATAGACGGGGGGGTTCTTTTTTTGCTGACTGGGGTGCCAGTGACAGCCCGGTGGGCACCCTCTCACCCTGCACATGGCTTTCCGGAATCACCATCAGGGCAGAATGCAGCAATGCCAGAGCACTATCACCTCTCCATGATTGCGGGAGGTGCACGTATGCCTGGTTGCCGCATACCCAATAATTGTCCATTAGGGCAGCAGTTCCTTTTCGCATATCAGGGATGACAAGTGTTCTATTGCAGTGTTTGTTTGATCCCAAGGCCACCTTCCCTTCTACACGAACGCAGAGTTCAAATGTGTCTTCATGCTGAATTTCTATTGGCTTCTCGAGAGCTGTAATCCAAGTAAGCTTTGTGATGTGTTTTGACCATGTTACTGCACAAGTGTCTTGCATCCATTTCAGTCTGTCGTCCGGTTGCTCTCGCAGTGCTTCAGCTTTGCACCTCACTGTTGCATCGTGCCATTTGCTTTCAGTAAACATAGTTCTTTTTATCTAAAAAAATGGCTCCTTAAAACATGTTGCACCTTGTTGTTTCTTCTTACATACTTTGTCGTCAGGAGGTTGTAGCTGCAGTTTTACTCTGTGTGCCTGGAAGGTACTTCGAATTCTACACAATGCAAGATGAAGGAGACACTGGGCTTCCATTATAGGCGTTTCTCGTGGCACTAAAGTGTTTGGTGTTCTTGATGCGTGAGGGATCAGTAAACAGACATATCAACTCTCATTAGTGGCCTGCTTGCCAGTGGTGCTCATATCTGAGTACCATTTGTTAGATTGTTCTGGGTGCCGGGGATCTTCAATTGCATCCAATCCCAAGCCATGACAAACATCATACTTATGTTGTTGTATGGCCCTTTTCCTCCTCCCTTTCCCCACTACGCTATTGTGGGCATGTATAGCATTCTGCAAATAAATAAGAAAAATACCTCTGGTCAACAGTTCCTCATAATCATTATATTTCTGATACTGTGCCGTCGGAAAAGTAGGTACAGTGATAGGTTGGGGCTTGGTATGCACAAATTCAACACTTGAGGTAGGTTTGAAGGTTGTTTGTAATTGGATATGTGGTGTCCGTTGTTCATTATTAAAAATATACACTACATTGCCACTAGCATTCATTAAAGATGAGTCATGATGCAAAAGGGTAATTGTGCAGTTTTTGTATAATGTGGTTAGATTTGGGGAAACATTGTCGTCCCATATCAATTTTACTACATCCCATATTAGCTTAGTTCCTCCTTGTATTAGTCCCCCCCTTCTTTTTTATTGTCCATTATAAAAGATACACTCCAGTAGAAGCCTAAACACAGTAAGATGATAGAAAATACTATTGCTGTGATATACAATCTGCAATTATACAAATAGGCCCTAGTGGCACTAACATTGTCCCTACTGCTAACTGACTCTCTTCTCTGTATTCAGAGGGCTTGTTTCGGCCATTGTTATTCCACAGAGTGGGATAAAAGTAGGTTAAGTACACATTCACGTTTTTATACTACGGTCATATACCTTGAGATACTTTATGCAAAAGAAAGACAATAGAGAGTGAGACAGAGTCAGAGAGAGAGACAAAGTGAAAGGAAAAGAGAGATGGATAGATAGATAGATAGATAGATAGATAGATAGATAGATAGATAGATAGATAGATAGATAGATAGATAGATAGATAATTATTCAGTTATACATTATACTTTTTTCACGTTTCACACTCTGTGCTTTCCTTCCCATATTTTCTGAAAGAGCAGGGGACCCACCTGCTCTTCAGTGCAGTACTCCTAACTATATTTATACGTGGTACTGTCCCTTACTTTCCTATTGTGTCACTTTCATCAGGGTACTTCCACTTCATGCTCCTCTGGCACTACCGTCTGTGGTGCCACGCTGTGATGTGCTTCCCTAATGTCAGACAGATGGATCGAATATTTCAGCCCCTTTACCTTCACCGCCAAGGTTGTACAACATATCACCTCGTAAGGGCCGTGAAATCTCAGTGAATTCCATCTCCTGGCAAAACTGCAAACGTATCCTAGATCCCCTGGCATCAGTTGTGTTTCAGGACTGTCTGTTGCTGCCGTTGTTGTGTCCGTCCCCTCATTCTGTGTGAAGGGCGGCGCTATTTACTCAGCAATGCTTCTTACTGCCCGTGTTAACTGTGTTAAATATGCCTTGAACTCTTCTCCTAGGATCAATGCTGTTTTATGTGCATCAGACACTATCCTTACTGGAGAAAGGGGGGGGTTGCACACATCTTCCTGTTACTATTTCGTGTGGTGACAAGTGGTGGTATTTGTTAGGCTGTGTACAGAGTTTGAACAATGCTAGGGGTAGACAATACACCAATTTTTCCTAAGGGTGTGACACAATTTCGATAATCCACTTTTAAGGAGTCTGTTGATCTTCTCGACAACGCTGTTAGCTTGCGGGTCATAAATCAAACACATTTTATGTTTTATTCATTCTTTCAATAGATCATTAACAAAATGCTTTCCGTTGTCCGAAAATGATGTCACTTATCCCCCAACGTGGGAACATCTCTTTCACGAAAAATGTTGCCGCACATTTTGCATCTGGGTGTGAACAAGGTCCTGCTTCTACCCAATGTGAAAAGGGACATACCACCACTATTAAGTATTGTGCTCTGTTGAACCTTTCTCCCATGTCTGCATAATCAATATGCAGTTCACGGAAAGGTCCAATGGGGCACGGTAATGTTCCACGTAATGTACGAAGAGTCATTCCTGAGCTATATGTTTGGCATGTTAGTCACTCAATAGACATTTTGGTCAGGTATTCTTGGAGGTTTGGAACAAACCAATCCTCCTGAATATCTGCTGCTATGTGCTGTTTGGTTGTGTGCGCAGGGAAATGCAATTGTTGAAAGGCTATTTGCAATAATTCGACAGACATTACCACTTTACCCGTCGCAGTTTGTCTCCAAAGGAGGTCTGTTGGCGATTGTGTGCAACCCCTTTTTAACCATAAATCCTGTTCTTCTGATGGTGCTCTCTTCTGTAGTTCTATAACTTGTAATATTGGCAGTGCATTATACCCATCCCCTTTTGGTTCCTCTATTTTGCTTTTCTGTACGCATTCTGTAGGTAATGGTTTTAAAAAGTATGCAGCCTTTTTAGCTGCAGCGTCTGCTGCTGCGTTTCCTAGTCAGATTTCGTTGGTTGTTGGTATGGGCCTGGCATTTTACCAGTGCTACTGCTGATGGTTCTGCAAGTGCCTTTATTAGTTCATTTAAAAGTTATGCGTGTTGTACTGGGGACCCACCTGCTCTTCTGAACCCCCTTCTCCATCTGGACAACCCAGCATGTACCGTAGTGTTTACTTATTTTAACACTTAACAAAATACATATCAAAAATCTATGCAGCTACTACACAATAAAATGCTTTCAACAATCTTAAAAAATAAGAACAATTCATATACATTAACAATTCATAAGCATTAGCAATTAGCAAACGCATGAGATACAAGCAAAAAATGTACAATTACATTTCCTCCCATATTTTAAAACCATTACTCCTTGATACAATTCACTTTGTCAGCATTCCATCATTAACTATATTCGAATGTTCCCATGCTGATAAAATCCTTTTCCATACATAAAATGCGGCACCAACATAGGCTCTGCCATATAAATTGAAGACCAAAACTGATCAGATGAAATCATTCTTCTATCTGAAAACCAATCCCTATACCCAGCACAATACCATCCCTCCAATTTGATGCAGGCCGTTAACAAATGTCTGGAGGTCTCCACCTCCAAGTTACAAAACTTGCACAGTCTTTTCCCTAGGGGGATGCCACTCCATATGCCCACATATTCTTAACAGAGCAACATATTGAATCTCAGCAGCAGGATAAACCTGCTAAATTCCCTCTTACTGATCTTCCATATATAACTGCAGGGTTTATTGGGGGATATCCCCTGTAAACAATATGATTGAAATCTTCTTTTTCTTGCTAAGCAATTCAAATTGTTGATTGGGTCCCATTGAGCGGCTTTCTGTTTGAGTACATTACCCCTGCTCTTTACGCTCTCTCCTTCTATGGGGAAACCCAAATTAATCTCATTAAGAATATTAAGGGAGGTATCTTTTAGATCCTTCAGAGTCTCATTTTTTAGGTCTGGGATAATAGCTTTTTTCCCAATAGCGTTTATCAAACAATCCTCCCTGTTGGTCTCTAAAATCATTTTTATGATGTTGTCAGGATTCGCCGTCCATGGAAGATATGGAATGCCTGGCGATTATAATTCCTTTCAAGTAACAGACACTACTGTCTAGTCCTCATCCAATATGGCGGCAGATCCTATAAATGCTAACCACGCCCACCTCTAAGCGCGTTGTATCTGTTTTTTTGTTTCCTTGAACTTTCAACGCTACGATACTCTGCCGAGTTTTTCTCTCCGCCTTGAATTCAACTTGACACTTTGTCTTTTTGGTTCCCTACCCTTGTAGAAAACTGCCCGCTTGTTTCTTACCTTCGGTTCTACTTGTTTTCCGCCTGTTCTGCCTTTGACTTTTCTCTCCGGTATCTCGCCAGTGTTGTTTTCTCCCTGGTTTCTGTCTGTCCTGTCTGTCCGCTTCTTATCCTTTCTGTCCCCTTTCTTTGTTTCCTACACACTACACGGTCTTGTCCTTTCGGTATCCTCTGCTATCAGGCTTTCGGTTCACGTTTGTGCCACGGATTTGACACAGAGCCCCTCCTAGTCTCTTCCGCATGCCTTCTTTCTAAACTTACATTATTTGCACTCGCGGCTGTATTCAATTCTCACAGGTACGTGGGCTACTGCATTCTGCGGCTGACCGCAGGCCATCTGTTCTATTTATTCATACTTATACTTCTGCACGGCATTCCCTATTTTTCTACAGTGGGTCTATACTTCCTTTTCTGTTTGTTCTGCGGTACAGAGACCTATTGGTTCTGTCTGTGGATGTTCGATCTTTTGTTGTGCAGTCAAGTACGTGTCTGCACCCAGTCCTTATCCGCCCTGGAGCTCCTCACTTGTCATTCATCATCCATTCTATAGTTCATATCTACAAACTTTTGGAACTTTTACAAGCTCTTCTGAAGACTTTATTCCGTGTTTCACCAACCATCGATCTTCTATCACGGAAGAAGGACCAACTGTACAGTTTAAATCTACCAGTGTTTTTTATTGCCCAGAGGCTTTTTCCCGATTCATTGGGGTTTAGCTCCTCGGGGTTCCCTTAGGCAGGTTCCATTCCCTGCCAAGGTGGCCTCTGAGGAAGGTAGACCGTACTTGCACGACAAGAAGAAGAAGACACCTAAGGAAAGACTGATACCATACCACAAGAAATCTAGGAAAAAGACTTATCACAGATTCCAAGGACAGTTCATCTGAAGGCCCAGGTGAGGAGGAGGTTGGGGAGGTACGACCTTTATCAGACATATGTACAGTTTACAACATCTGACTTTCCATAAAGTCAGTAAGGAGGTAAGTCCCAATTTGCACCTAATAGTCTCAAACGGAGTGGCTTTGGCTAAATGTAACACTGGTTTCCAACTGTTCCCCTCAATTATTGCTAGGTTTTTAACAAATTTAGTTGCCACCGTCTCTAGAGCATATAGAGCTCCAGGGATTATGCAAGTCCTATATATCTCCAGTATACCTTCAACTAAGTGTCCCCCCTTCGTAGTAATGACGTTTTTCAAGACATTCCACCTTTTAAGGGACTTATTCTCTATTACATCAATGTGGAGGTCCCTAGGGGGGTTACTCCTAATAGGCATCCCCAAATAAGAACACTTAGGGGCAGATTTTCCATCTTTCTACTTTCTTCCACAATCTAGTTCGATCTACACAGTCGAAAGTTCTAGAGAAGTCTATGAAGCAGGTATATAGTTTAGTCTTCCGTCTATGTGACTCAGCAGTGATATCATTTAAGGTTAACATATTGTCAATGGTACTAAACCCTGCTCTAAACCCTGTTTGCAGAGGTGAAATGAGTTGGTTGTCCCTGATCCATATGTTTATAGTTTGCAACAACAATGAGCAAATTATTTTGCAGCTAGAATCTGCTATTTCTAGCAATCAATAATTTGTAGGGCAGGTTCTACCCCCTTTTTTGTAAATAGGGATAAAGATAGCTTCTTACCAACTATCTGGTATCTTTCAGTTTTTCCAAACCCACGTATACAGTTCCCGTAAAATAGTAGCCCATTTAGCTGGGTTGCGTTTCAGGACTATATTGCAAGCATATCGAGACCTGGAGCCCTCGAGGATTTCATTTTCTTAATGATGTAAAGTATATCTCCTAATCTGAAAGGAAATATCTTTTCATCTATTACCCATTTAATCTCTGTAAGCGGTGTGTTCTTCTCTTCTACAAAATAAAGAGTGGATATATATTTAATCCACTCATCTAAAGGTTGAACGTTAACATCCGAATCATCCTCTTCAATCATATGCTGCCTATATAAGTACCACATTTATTTTGCATAATGGGTCTTACAATGCTTAAATACTATTCTCCAGTTGAGGTTGTTTAAATTATACTTATACCCCCTGAGCTAATTCTTGAATCTCATGCATAGCCTAGATATGCTCTTAATTCGTGTATTCTCATTAATGGTTACTCCTCTCTTAAAATGATTTATTTCTCTCTTTAGCTCTTTCTTTTTTAATTTCTATCTGGTAGTCAAATGGATGTTTGTGTTTTTCCCCTGTTCTTTTATTGATGGAGATTCTACTGCTTGTCATTTTTATAATTCCCAAAAGATCTCCTATAACCTTTCTACCATTTCTTGCCCGCTTTTAGGGAGAATATTACACATTTCATGAAACTTTACCAGGTCCGATTCAGTCCAACATATCCTGGTCCCGCTCACATTTGTTTGAATATTTAGGACTTCCCCACCTTGCTTCTCTTCAGTGGGTAGTCGTACCATGTACATTTGAGTATCAGATGGTCACTATGGATGGTTGGCATATGTTTGAATCCTTTAATCAGTTTGCTTAAACCACCATTTACAAAAATGTAATTCCCGTCTTTCTTTCTCTTTGGCATTAAGATTCCTGCTCATAGCTAGTCTCTCCATTTCTCATCTGTATATCTCCCTATTTCTTTGATTAAGGTTTAATTTGTCTGTATTCATTTTTACATCAAGGTATCTTAACCCTGCCTCTATGTTTTCCAATTGTTTGTCATTCTCGATTGTAACTTCTTCTGATCCTTTCTCAGTGGTTCCACCATAGGGAACCCCTGTTCCGGGTAAGTTGCTTTTGATAACAGTTATATTTCCTTTTTCTTAAACATTTCCCTTTAGCCATTATTTAAGGCCCCCATATTTGTTTTTCCTTTTCTTACAACCTGGGTTCAACTCATATCTCTTTGCAACCTCTATGCATTCCATATCATTTGCCGAGGTTTATGTTAGGGCAATACTATTCTTTTTAGCTATAGTCTTCTTTTTAATTATGCCTGATTTATTTTTATTACCCTTCTTATAATTTCATTTGCGCTGAGTGTGCCTTTTGTGGCCTTGCGAATGTCTTATTTCATCCTGCGCATCCATTATTGAACCATGTGAGCACTGCAGCTCTACCCCCTCTTGATGATGCACTACTTGTCTTTATTAACCAGCAAACAGAGTTCACTCATATATAGTTTCTCCCTGAGCTCCTGTCCCATGTTCAGTAGTCTCACTCTGAACATAACCCTTACCAGGCAGATTGATTTCATTTACTGTTTCATATATATTTGTCAGCATCTCCTTAAGTAACGTTTGTTCATTCAACATATTAGTACAAATGCCCAACAATGTATCCACCATCGTGGTCAGTGTGTCCAACTTGCTATTTATGCACAAAGTGCTATCAATGGCTAGTTGGGAATCGCACCATGAGCCATTCTCCACTTCATCAAATTAAATCTCTTCTTCAACTAGTTTTTCTAAATCAGGAGTAATTCAGAGGTTGGTGCCTATGATATTATTCATTTCCACGCTGTTCTCAGGATTTTTGTTGGGAAAATAAATTGTATCTACCACGTTGCCTAACTCCATAATATGTCGCTGATAATCATGTTGCTTGTTAGACATTGCCAAGCTATCAATTGAATTGTGATCCGCCCCATTGGGTAAACCCAAGGAATGTCGTCTAAAACCTTTACAAAGATTCAGCAAACAATTATTATCAATGGCGAGACTAATCTCTGATTGCGGTACCGAAACCTCAAGTGGAACGTCCTTACCCATCTTTTTTGTTGTCAAAAAATCTGATATTTTCGATTGCTCTAGTCTTAGGTCCACAGTGTTGCCATTTTTAATTTAGACCTTGATTCTTTCTTATTATATGGTTTGCAGGGAGAAGAGCCTTTTTTTCTTATATTCTCGTTCACTTTTTGTGCCCTAAGTTTGGGTGCCCTTTGTTTTACACATTGATTTAATAGGAGAAATACGCTGTGGCAGCTTGCTGAGAGATCCCAGATTGCCGCCGTGAACCAGCTCCTCCCAGACCGCAAGGCAGAGGTGCAGCCATGGCTCCTAAATTGTAACTAATGAAAGACATGCACGTATTAACTCGCGTTCATACGGTAGAACTGGCTTCAGTGTATGGGGTGAAATGTGCTACCAAAAGACCTCCGCAAGAACAAATGCACCCAAAAAGTATTTGAGTGTTACTAGAATCCACCCATTTAACGTAGGCGTATTCTTTAGGAACTAAAGCTCACTAACATGTAACTGGATGTTAGGCAATGTCTAGGGACATTACTTTGAGAGCAGTGTTTATATAAAAATAACAGCTTTCCACACTCCTCCTAAACCGCCCAGACCACGGGACCGCGGAGCAGCAACGGCAGCTTACTTTTAATTACTTGGAACACACGCGCTATTTCTAGCGTTCCTACAATATCTCAGTTTTCAGAAGTGCAATAAAGCTTGCTTCTGATTTACACCGTTTTTAAGCAAATGTGAGTGAAATGTATTTGAATGCAATTTACCGCAGCATGTATGTTCTCGACAGGAAATCGTGGCTTTACATACATTATAAACCAGATAATTTCAGCCTTCAACAATCTAAAGGTAGGACAGGAGGATAGTTTTAATAAATGAATATTATCGCAACCTCACAAGCCCCATCAGCCTAAGACCGCCACAGACAGCCTTTACTCAACAGGGCTTCCTCAACAGTGCGTGCGCGCAATGCGCTGTGTGCTAGTGCTGTTATGGGATTGCTGGGTAATGTGGGAGGGTCTTGGGATTTAGAACATTTTTCAAACTTTTTCAGAAAACACCTAAAAGGAAACAAACAGTGAAGTAAATGCTCTGTTCAAAATGGCTGTTTTCAAAGTCCATCAGAGTTTTCTCATGTAGGCATACCATAAGGTTTGCAGAGGAACAGTCCATGAAGTGCAGCCACAGACAGCCATTACTCAACGGGGCTTCCTCAACAGCATGCAGAGTTGTTACATATGCTGAGTCTGAGTAAATAGTCACGGTACAACCTTTAGCTGCATGGTGTGCAGTGCTACTAACTCGGCAGCTTGTGCTGAATAGTGCATGGGAAACGTTTATGTACCAATATTTCATATTCTCCCTCTTCCAATCTCACCACTGCTGCTCCCACATTTTTTTCACCTTTTTCTGGACAGATCAAAGCTGATCTGTCTGCAAAATATAGTTCTCCTTCACTAAATGCACTTTCACTCGCTTTGGGAATGTCGTCTCCCTCCCCCGCTTATATGGCACAATCATGGTTCTGCATGTCTTCTACCGTACAGGTTTCTGTGAGAAAAGTGGCTGGGTTTACTGTTTTACAGCACACAACATGAATGTTTGGGCTCAAGTTTATTATCTCATATGCGGTTGCCCTCTGTGTTGTAATTGTGGATTTGGATCGTTCAAGTATTGCGAACAGGGAGCATTCCACAAACAAGGTGACAGAACATCCCATCACGATGGTGGAACTTTTTTCAATGGCAAAGACAGCTGTAGCAAGAGCTTGTTCGCAAGCGAAGTGCCCTTGCATCACGGAATCAAGAGGGCCACTGTAGTATACCAGTGGCTTGTGTCCAATTATGTTTTTTGTGTCAGCATGGCAGTTCCATCTGAGTGGGCAAACAGGTAGAATTCCTGATCATAATCTGGGGTGGCAATAACGGGTGCAGTGCAAATCAAGTCCTTTAGTGTAGTGAAAGCTGTGTGCATCTCGGGTGTCCATGTTATTGTTTTATTTTCTTTCTGTGCTTCTTTGAGCCCTTGTAGTAATGGTCTTGTGTGGGCGGCGTAATCTAATATCCATAGTCGGCAATAATTACATATGCAGAGGAACTTTTGCATGTCCTTCACTGTGTGGGGTCTTGCTGTTACTCGAACCGCTGCGGCCCTATCAGGGATTATTCTTGTTCCATCTTTTGAGATCATTTGGCCCAGATATAATAATTCTGTAAGACACTATTGGAGTTTGCTTTTGTATAATTTGTATCCCTTGTGTGCCAACAGGGTGAGTAATTGGACAGAATCCTTTCTGCATATTTCTTCTCCTTCACTGTATATTAGTAGGTCATCCACGTATTGTATTATTGTGCTTTGAACAGCAATGTTGCCAGGGTCTTCGTGCAGTATTCTGTTGAAAATGCTGGGGCTTTCACAGTACCTCTGGGGCAATCTAGAATGTTGGTACCTTCTCCCCTCTAGAATGAATGATGTCAGGTTCTGTGAGTCTGGGTCAAGGGTTACGGAGAAAAGAGCTTTTTTAAAATCCACCACAGTAAAATGTGGGGCCTTTTTTCGGAATACTGCACAAGATGGATGCCGGGTTTGGGACAAGAGGGAATTCTTTCTGAATAATATTGTTAAGAGGGCGAAGGTCCTGCACCATCCTCCACGACCCCCCTTCGCCTAAATCGCAGTATTACATGGGGAGGTTGAGGTTGAGGGTAGTGCATGTATTGTTTCTCGTATTCCCTGCTCTGCTTCTCTTGATAAAGAGTACTGTTTTACTCTGGCCAACACTGCTCCTAGCTTTATTTTTTAACATTATGGGGGTCGCTTCCTGTAATAACCCACATCATGGGGATTAGTGGTCCATACATTTGATGGTACTTGCTGCAAATCTATATTGCAAAATGATGGTGGTGCACTGACTACAGCCAAGAGGGGCCGGTAACTCGCCTGCTCTGTACCATTATGTCACAAGGCATGCATATTTCCATTATTATCTTTCTGTCATGGTCATTGTCGGTGAACAAGTCATCATCTGTCAGTACGCAGAAAGCCTAATTTGGGTCTATGCATAGCGCTGTTCGCCACTCACACCCGTGCGTATCCAGTCCAATAGCCACAATACGTTCTGCTGACACCTGCACTCCCTACAAATCCAGTGAGAGCACTGTACCAGGTAGTATGTCGGGTGTTGCAACATGGCGGAAAACAAAATCAGAAGGTACTCTCCACTCATTCCGTATAATCTCTGGCACCACTCTTGCCAATACCTGTATGCCATATATGAACATATCTGCATTAATGGGAATTCCTCCGACCGCTGTTTCATTGGCTTTTGTCTGTATTATTGCCATCGCCTGTAGTGGGCACATGCTGAGTGTTGAACTTACCACACCCCTTTCTGTGAATGCAATGGTCATGTTTAGCTTACTGAAGAGATCCATTCCCAATACGTTTACAGGTGAGTCTTCATGGTACAGTAAAGGTGCTCTCACTGTTCTGCACCCTATCTTTACATCAAAATCTTCAGTGTAAGGAGCCGTGACCACAGCCCCAGAGAATACCTGCGTCTCGAGATTTTTGCCAGATAGCGGAAATTTGCCTTCACATAGACATGATTTCCCTGCCCCGAGTCCACCATAAAGATGAACTGCTTGTTTTATATCTCTGCCCCCACAAGTGGTTCCTCGTCTGGGCGTAAGGTAGTTGATAGTACTGGACACGCAAGGGCTCTCTGTGGGCTGTCCTAGTCTGGTTGGGTGTCTGTTCCAGGGCAAGAGAAGGCGTTGTCGCCGAGTACAGACGCTCACCGTAACGAGCCGGTGCAGCATTTGCAGTTGTAACAAAGGGGTTGGCATGAGTGTGTGTCATTTGGTTTCGATGTGTGGGATGTCTGCATATTCTGCGGTGGTTGTCTGGGTGCATTGGGTGATGTCATGTGTCTGCCATCGTTCCGTTCTTCCTGTGTGCATCCCCCCATTGGTGCAGCGGTATTGAAATTGTGGAGCACGCCCCACAGAGGGCCACCGCCGCATCCCTGGGGGGCCGTGAGAACCCAGCATGAAATGTAAAAAAAATAAATAAAAAATAAACTTTCTTTTTTTTGATTGGAGAAAATGGGCATGAGCGGCTCACATGGTTGGGCTGAAGCATGAAACTGTCTCAGGCACCAATGAAAAAGTGGCCCGCAGTTTTATATGATATAGATTAGTCACAGACTGTTTGAATAGTACCCAAGGGGGTGCTTTGTGTTAAAATGTAAGTAAATTGTGATATTTATAGAATATTTATTCAACCGCAATGGTCAAAATTACTAACTGCATAGTGAGGTAACTCATCAAACTGGCCCGCATTGGTCAAAAAGGTGGCTCATTTTGACTGGCCCACACTAGCATTTTTGGTACAAGCATTGCCCTATTGCCCTATAGGCCACTGATAATGGTAAGGGGGCGCCCCCCCAGTGGCCCCCTCACCCATTTTGTCGGAGCTAAGGAGCCAGCCCAGTGAAACAATGAGCTCTCCCTCAGCTGCTTTTTTCAGCTGAGGGAGTGCTCCTGGGCTGGCTGAACTGTCAAAGGGAAACCCTATTTCCCTTTGACAGTTCAGTTCCCCAGCTGCACATGCGCAAGGCTGGGGCGTTTTGCTTCGCCAGCATTGCATAGCTCATTTGAAAACCTGTCCTATATTCCCCAGCCCTTTGTCTATTCAAAGATTCGTGTCACTTTCGCCCCTCCTAAAAGATTATAGATAACTAAGAAGAACAATTGCTGCTATTTTTTCCCGAGCCCTTCAAATATATGAGGCTCCTAATTTATCCTTATCTCCACTTATATTCTTGCACTGGTCAGGACAGTGCTGTGCAGTGCTGCCTTCCACCCCCTTTCTGAGCAAGGTTCCTGCATCTCCTCTTTTTTTGTCACCTTATTCAGATGGAATCCTAATGGCCATAGAAGAAAAACAAGAATTCGTCCAATAATGACAAGTCTGGCTCCTTCTGCTTTAGAAATGGGGTTTACACCATTTCTGAGGTCAGAGTACCCTAGATTATCTTCAATCTATGAAGAAGGGGAGGATTCTGATCAAGAAAGACCCTTCGGGCTGCAGAGGACCACACCACCTGTTTCAGAGGATTTTACCTCTGAGGAAAGAAGGTTGAAAGACCTGCAGGAATCTTTACATAAGGCAAGTGGGTTGGACAATTCCCCACAAGTGGAATTTGTGAAACCAGACCAGGGGAACATGCCGAAACCCCCTATAGAACCCTGATGGCAAGAATTATTGAATTCATGGGTTGGTCTGCGCCTTCACCTGTTTTTCAACAGGATGACCTTACAGACATACTAGATAAAGGTCCACAGGAGGATCCTGTGGTCCCTTTCCATACAGCTTTACAAAGGAAAATTTCATCCAATTGGGAAACTCCTGAGGTTATCCCTGCAGTCAATAAAAATTTGTCAGCCAAGTATAGGGTGTCTGCGGCTGACCCTGAATATTTATCAAAACACCCGACTCCAGAGAGCCTGGTGGTTCAAGCGGCAACTTCATCAAGCAGCAGATCCGCTTATCCTACTGTCCCACAGGACAGAGATGATAAAAGGGACGATTCTATGGCAAAAAAAGTGTTTTCTGCTTGTAGTATGGCGTTGAAGTCCATCAACGCCACTTGTACGCTCACCAGGTTCAGTCACACACTGTGGGAGTGTGCTTCATCTGCGGCTGACTGCATACTGGAAGGAGATGAAAGGGAAGCCTTCCTTAACATCATTGAAGATGGCAAAGATGCCATGTGCGAATCTCTTCAAACTGGCATCGATTCCGCTGACAGTATCAGCAGGGCCATGGCGGCAAGTACTACAATCCGCAGGCATGCGTGGTTACGAAAGTCTGGCTTTGCTCCAGATGTACAGGCCAGACTTTTGAATATGCCCTTTGACGGCTCTTCTTTATTCGGTAAAAAGGCTGATGACAGTCTGGAAAAGTTGCAAACATCTAAAGCAGCAGCAAAATCTTTAGGAGCTGCAATTCGCCAAACTCCTTTTCGCCCCTCAGGAACCTGTGGAAGAGGAAAGTCCTTTCGCTATTATTCCGCATTTGGGAAAGGCAGAGGACAGCCGGCTCAAAGAGGCCAAAGGAGATCCACCCGAGGTGGACGGGTCAAAAGTACTAAGGCCTCTGCAGCAGCAGGTGCCTCTTTACCCTCGGCATCTGCATCAGCCACCCCCAAACCATTCTGAGGTCTTTCCACACAAAACACCTGTAGGGGGCAGGTTAACTCACCATCTGACGGAATGGCAGGCTATTACGTCAGATGCTTGGGCATTGGAGACAGTTGCCCAAGGTTACTGCCTACCCTTTCTACTCATCCCTCAGAGTCATCCACCGGGGCACAGCTCTCTAAAAGTTCCAGATCCGCTCCTCTTGCAGGAAATTGTAGACCTGCTAGAGAAAGGTGCCATAGAACCGGTACCTGTAGCGGAGAGGAACAAGGGCTGTTACTCCCCATACTTTCTCATACCGAAGAAGGACGGAGGACTGAGACCCATCTTGGTCTTACTAGAATTGAACAAGTTCCTCAGGAAGGACAAGTTCAAGATGGTAACTCAGATCCTTCAGGCCCTCCAGATCCAGGACTGGCTGGTATCTCTGGACCTCCAGGAGGCTTATTTCCATGTGCCAATCCATCTCAAACACAGGAAATACCTGAGGTTCGCAATTGGCGGCTCTCATTATCAATTTCGAGTTCTGCCATTTGGGCTGACCTCTGCCCCGAGGGTCTTCACCAAGCTAATGTCGGTAGTGGTTGCAAGTCTAAGGAGGGAAGGGATCCACGTCTACCCCTACCTGGACGATTGGCTGATCAGAGCTGTATCTTCGGAACAAGCTCAGATCCAGCTAGATTATGTCTGCCACTTCCTTCACAAACTGGGCTTCTCCCTCAATTTAAAGAAGTCACAGATGATACCACCAAGAATGATGATGTTATTTATATAATTTTTACAAGTCCGCACTATGAATTATCCATCTTTTTAAAATCATGCTCTGGTCCCAAAGGGGTGTGGTTTTCCAAAGCACATGGTGGAATTTCTGTTTTATCCACTTCCCCCTAGCTCAGCTTGCTCTCACAGATGCAGTGCCCCTCCCACTTCTCCTTCCAAGAGGAAGCCATTTACGACCCCCCTAATATAACATTTGCCTGAGCCAGGGACAGTGCTTTGTTTAGTTTCCTGTAGTCCCCAGGTGCTCCTCCCCTAATCCAATCAGAGAGGTGTCATCTCCTTTTGGCAGGGGCAGCAGAATGCAGCCAGGCCTGGGAAGACTGGCTGAGCAGGTTTCACTCCTGTCGGGGGTAGTTGCCGGGCAGAATTCACTCTCTTCAAGCCAGGCTTCAGCTAAATGTCACTTTAGTTCCCAGTTTTCTATATTCAAATCAAACTGACAATTTTTGCACATGCAGCTAGAATGCTGATTCTCAGTTCAAAACTATGACATTTAACAGTTGCAACCTATGTTACACTCAAAAGTAGGTCACTCATTTATTTTAAACATTTTGATTTTAGTGGCTTTATGTCCATTTAACTTAAGCTGCTGACATCCACAGCTCAGCCAGTTTTGTTATGGACATGGTTTTGGGCTCTTTCTCTTTCCAGATTTAGTATGCACGCAAGAATACATTCTGTCAAAAGTCTGCTGGTGTTCATTGAGATTTTTGAATATCTTGTGATGTTTAAAATAGGCATTTTGAGCTTGCATTCAGGGAAACAAAGGTGATTTTAAAGCGCTTTTTTTAGCCAACCGGCATTGCTGTTTTTCCTTTGGCACACATTTTACTCATGGCACTCCTGGCCCATCCTGCTTGCACTGGTGGATGGCAGGTTAGGGAACCATTTTGGTGTGCGCACAACTGCACGGTTCTCTAGGATTCTGGCGCAAATGTGGGCTTTTCCGCCCT
Organism: Ambystoma mexicanum; assembly: GCF_040938575.1. Classification (NCBI taxonomy): domain Eukaryota; kingdom Metazoa; phylum Chordata; class Amphibia; order Caudata; family Ambystomatidae; genus Ambystoma; species Ambystoma mexicanum. The sequence continues at coordinate 1,234,807,263 of NC_090934.1, read as the reverse complement.
CTTGGATTTCCTGAGCCCACAGCACCAAATGTTGCAGTATAATAGTCCAAACGTGGGTCAGGACACCCAACAAACCCCCCCACCCGACTGCACTTTGATTTCGAGTCGAGATGGAGTCGGGTGCAATGGATGTTTTGATCCACGCGCTGGGATGTCCACATCATCTTCTTCCAATTCCGCAGATGGCACAGTTCAGCATCTTTTCCTCCATCCGGTTGGATCGATCGGTTCTCCTCGCCTGTCCTGATGGGAATATTGGGCGGTACCCCGGGCCCCTCGGATCTTTGCTCCCGGTCTCCGGGTCGTTCTCCTTGGTCAGTCTCTGTGGTTTCATCTCTCCTAGGATGATAAAGCAAAAGCGGCAATACCTATTCGTAGACATTTCTCCACCACTATTAATGGTGTGGCGAACACATACATTTTATACATCCGGTTACATTTTTCAGTCTTGTTTTAAAAACAAGATATAACAGGAAACATTTTCCTACCAGAATCATGATATTTTAGAGACTATCTGTGGGATATTTTAGGGTTGGAACTGAATTACTCTGGGGCGGCCCCCTCTGGGATTCCAGAGGATTCCTCCAGTTGTTGCAGAATGTGCCTGGGATGGCAACACTTTAGCTGATTAATATGGACCCACTTGTCTTCCCCTTCCGCCAGACTACCTTTCGGGATGCGGATCTTATAGGCTACAAGGGAGATTTTGTCTATAATTTCAAATGGTACCTTCCACGTAGGCAAACATTTTCGCTGTTTGGCCTGGTTTCTTTGGAAATTGTATAGATAGACCCCCACAGTATATTCCTTCCTGGTGGTCTTCAGGTCGTAGTGGGTTTTCATGCTATCAGCTGATCTTTCTAGATTCCGCTGAGCATAGGCAAAAGCATGTTGAAGGTGTTTCCTTAAATTCTCCACATACTCATGAGTTGTGGAGGCATTTATCAATGTCTGCTCTTGGGTCCTGTAGAGCAAATGCTGGGGAAGCACCATCTTGCGTCCGGTCATCAACTCAAATGGTGACATTTTAGTTGCAGATGAAGGGGTAGATCTGATGGCCATTAGGACCAGAGGTAATCGGATATACCAACTTGGCCCAGAATCTGCCACAAACGTTTTTAAGATGCTCACAATGGTCCGGTTATAGCGTTCTGCTGCACCAGAAGAAGCTGGCCGGTAAGCAATATGTAACTTCCTTTTGACCCCCAGTATCTCCCACATCTTTGTCATTACCTCGCTGGTGAAATGGCTACCTCTGTCTGACTCAATCCTTTGAGGTAGACCAAAACGGGAAAATATGTGGTTAATCATCAGGGCAGCTGCTGTTTCTGCCTTGCAGTTTGGGGCCGGGAGATATTCCACCCACTTGGTTAACAAGCATGTGACGGTCAACATGTACTTGTTTCCTCTAGACGAGCGAATTACAGGGCCTACAAAGTCGATTTGCAAATCTGACCATGGCAGTGTCATGCCCCTCTTTTGGAGAGGCGCCCGGTGTGTGAGGGATGTTGGCTGAAATTGTGCACACACCAGACACCCCTTCAAGTATTGGTCGAGGTCCTGCCCCATGTGTGGCCAGTATGCAACCTCTCTTAAGATCTCAAGTGTTGTGTGAAACCCCCTATGACCGGCGGTGGCCGCATCATGGCCGTGACTTAACATCAGGCTTCGGAATGAGGTAGGAACCACCCACTGATCATGGCCAGCTTGGGATTTCCTTACCAACAAACCGTCTTGGATTCTGAACCTTTTTGGAGATTTCATCAACACTCTTAGGTCCTCTTTCCCAATGTAATCGGTATCCGTCAGGGGAAAGTTCTCAGGGTCCTCAATGTGTTGGTAAAACTTACCAATTATTGGGTCCCCCTTCTGAGCTGTAATCAAATCAGCACCAGGGGTCTGCTTACTCCATTGTGCAGTTGAAAGATCATTGTGAGCATTTGTCTGGGACCTAGTGATAGCAGCGACCTGGATTTCCCCCAACAGGGACTCAATCTCTATTAGATCCCCTTGGATGGCCCCGGTTTTGGTCAGCTGATCAGCTAAGTCATTTCCAGTTTTGTCTGGTCCCTCTACTTTGGAATGACCCTTGATCTTCTTCCAGTAGATGGTCATCCCATTCGATGTGACCAGATCATCAATGTTTTGAATTAACTTCCCATGTTTCAAAGGTTTGTTATTAGCACATAGCATGCCTCTGATTTTCCAGTTAACCAGGTGCTCCATGAACCCGTTCCGTACATAATCCGAATCTGTGAATATGACCAGTTTGTGGAGTTGATGTTGGACGGCAGTGAGGAGCCTGATGCACAGCCATCAATTCTGCCACCTGACTACTTCGGGGACCAATTTTGTATCCAGCGGAGGGTTCTGGAAACTCCTTCACCCATGCATTCCCTACGCCGGCCACCAGTTCTTTCTCCCCGTTGTTGTCAACATAGTAAGAGCATCCATCCACATAGACAGTGGGCATTCCCTCACACTTGTCTTCTTCAAAGACTTTGTGTGGGGAATTAAGGTATGCCTCCATGTTGTCCTTGATTTTTAGACTTTTGTCCTCGAGACAGTTTTCTCTGGCACAATCATGCAAGTCAGCCAGATCTTGCGCGAGGGGACTCTTCTTGTTTTGGCCATATCGGACCTCCACAGGAAAGCCTTGCATTGACAGAATCCAGGAAGTAATTCGGGAATTACTCACATTTCCGGCCCGGATTCTGTCACTTTGGAGATATTGCAGAGGCTGGTGAGGAGTCTCCACTATGATGTGTTCCCCCTGGATGAACGGGCGGTAATTCCTCAATGCCCACACCGTTGCCAGGAGTGCCTTCTCACAATCGTTGAATTTTTCCTCCACAGAGGATAAAGTTTTGCTCGCATAGGAGATTACTTTATTGACCTTGTCATGCTTTTGGTATAATACTGCCGTAAAGCACGTATTAGAGAACCCTGTCTCCAGGAAGAACTCCTTGTTTCTGACAGGGTAAGCTAGGCAAGGCGCTTGTGAGAGGCTTCTTTTGAGTTGTCGTACTGCCTCGGATTGTTCTGGACCTCATTCCCACTTGACTCGCCCCTTCAGGAGATGAATCAGGGGTCTAGTGATCTCTGCATAGCCCTCAATGAACTTTCTGCTGTAATTAGTCATTCCAAGGAGGCTCCTTAGTTCCCGCAGAGTTGTGGGCTCCTTCACTTTCTGACGTGCTTCCACTTTCTTTTCCTGGGGACAGAGACCCTGAGGAGTAATCTCACGCCCCAAGAAATTAACACGGGTTCTACACCACTGTCCTTTCTGAAAGGAAACTTTTGCTCCGGCGGCCCTCAACTGCGTCAGAACATAACGGATCTCCGCTATGTGTTCCTCCACAGATGAACTTTTGATGAGGACATCATCTACATAAGCCAGATTACCCCTCGTACCCAGGTCGGGCATGGCCTTATGTAGGAAAATGTTGAATTAATTGCCGGAGTTGAGGTATCCGAAGGGAGTCCGGGTCCATGTGTACTGCTGGCCCCCAAAGGTAAAAGCCAGTTTGTATTGGTCCTCCCTACTGACAGGCACGGTCCAGTATCCATTGGTCAGGTCTATTGCAGTGAATAACTGTGACCCCTGGATCCGGGCCAGCCCTTGGTCAATGTAGGGCAGAGGCCATCGGGAAGTATGGACCCGTTCGTTGAGCTCCCTAAGGTCAATGCAGAGTCTCCACTGGCCGTTTGGCTTCAATATTCCCAGCACCGGATTATTGAAAGTGCTGTGGACTGGACGGATTATTCCCCGGGACTCAAGGTTCTTAATTATTTCAGTAAGGGACTCCATGGATGCGAGAGGCAAACGATATTGCTTCACAAACACTGGAGTCATTCCAGGGTCCGTGGGAATGGTTGTTGTGTGGATGTCGTTGCGACCACAGTCATATGAGTCTACCGCAAAGAGATCTTGGAAATCCAAGAAAACTTGTTTCAACTTTTGCTTCTGTTCCAGAGTCATGCAGGCATCAGCTAGATTGACTCTCTCTTCCACCATCTGCCTGAAGCCTGGAAAGACTTCTGGTTTTGCTATCTCGGCGGCCTCCTCCAGCTGGGTGGAGAAGTCCCTGGTCAGAGTGCTGATTTGGACTGGAGGCTTCAGGTGGGAAAGGCAGCCCTCATGGACCTGGAAAATCACCTCATCCCTCCTGAAGTCACAAGTCACATCTTCCTTACCATAAGGGCAAGAAGTGTAGACCAGGAAGTTCCCCCCATGCCTGGTGAAAATCCTGCCTCGTGTTGTATTGTCCGCACTGTCACTGTCAAAACAGTCCTTGGGGATCGGTCCTAACAGTTCATTTCCTAAATCAATGGAGAAATGTCGGTCATCAACCGCCATTCCAATAATGGTGCCTGCGGCTAGAGTAATACTCTTTAAGTCGCTGTTTTCCACCTCTATTGGAATGGTGTCATGTTCTATGTTGACTAATGGTGTTGGGTTTACCCCTAACCCTTGCTGTTGGAGAGAAGCATTTAGATGAATATAAGCATCAGGGTTTTTCAATTTTTGTCCTCTTTTAACTTTCACTTCCAGGGAGAATTGTCGGGTCCTTTCTGAGATGGTGACTTCCTCTTTAAGCTGAATTCCAACTGCATAAGGTAGCAATTGAGCTGACCTAAATGCTTTTTCTAGATCATCAAAGCCCATGGGATTATCCGCTAATCGGGACCAAGCTTTGAAGTTTATTAGGTCCAAACTAATGGCGAAGCGATTGAGAATGTCACTGCCTAAGTAAAAGGCAGCAGTGCCGTCTCGCACGACCCAACAATTATGGACTATGCTCTTGTTGCCAATGGAGATTTTAAGCATACACCTGCTTGGCAGGAGATGTTTGGAATTGGGTGTTTCCAGATCCATTTCCCATTTGTCTATCAGTTTGAATGTGGGAATGGCTGGATCTTTTGGGAGTTGGAGGAACATGGCTTCGCTGATGAAGCTCTTACCGTTGTTCACACACACTCGATCGAGAACAGAGTCCCTCCCATCATTTAACTGAACATGGATGAACAACTGATCTCCAATTTGCTGAATATCAGTCAGGTTCTGAGCTGATTTCACATCTTTCTGGATTATAGGAGTGGGAGTGTCTGATTGTGGATTGGTAAAGAATTTCAGAGTGTTTCCTTCCAGTGTGGAATACCAGCTTAAAGTGGAAGGAAGGTTGATTTTCAGAAATAGAGAGGACCCCCCACCACCAGTCTGTTGTCCTACTGCTATTACTGTCACGTCTGGAATTTGGTTGTTCTGGAAGTGAAATTCTATTTGGTCAGATTTTTGTTCAACCATGTGGCAGGTGCCGTTTAAACTAACATGGTTGACACTCTATTTTAATTTTATTGGTCGGCTAGTCTGGGTCCAGAGGGCCTTGTTTACACAATCTATTAGGGGTGACAACCTTCTCAGGAGGTCATTCCCTAGTAAACAAGGGGTGCCCTCTGGAGTTACTACTATGACCGGGTGTTTCACCTTGCGTCGCCCAATTTTAATGTCCAAGTCTGCAGTCCCCTCGACGGCAATTTCCTTCCCGTCAAAGTTCTGCAGTTGTCCAGGAAGAGAGGTGAGAGGAATTCGGTAATTCTCCCCGCTTCCTGCATTTAGTTCATCAAAGGCCCTTTTGGACAGAAGGGTAGCTTGGGATCCAGTGTCTACCAGTGCCAAAATTGTACCCTGCCCCTGTACTTGTACCGGGGCATAGTATCTTCCCTCCTTCTCCTCAAGGGGGCATAGATAATGCACATTTTTGGACAACTGGTGGGCTAATTTTCTGGTTTTGGACATTGCTAGCGAAGAGATTTGGGCAGAATTCTGTGGAGAGCCTGGGGAATCTGAAAGAAAAAGTTGGCAACTGGAAATGGTTTCGGGTTCTGGGCTGCCCCCCCCTCACCCCCCTTTTTGGAGGCAGTCATCAGGATGGGTTTGACCCATGGGATTTTGGTATTGTTGGTTCTGGGATAGAATGATGGGCGGCGACAGCTGAATCCCCACATCTACCCAGTCTGTTGATTCGGTTTTAGGTTCCCCTGGTTCCGGTTCTGGGCCGCCCCTGCCTTTTGGGAGGCAGTCACCAGGATGGGTTTGAACCAGGGGTTTTTGGTTTTGTTGGTTCTGGGATAGAATGATGGGATGCAACAGCTCAATCCCCACATCTACCCAGTCTGGATTGGAATCTCTTGGGACCCATTTTTCCTTGGGAGGAGTTCCCCATCTCTGAAGGAGAAGATCCTATTCCCAGGATCTTCCGAGGATCCCTCTCCCTCAAATTGGAAGACCTGTACCTCCTCCACAAAGTGGGTCTGTTTGGGTCCTTTGTTTCTCCTACCTCCTCTCTGCTCCTTGGGTGGCAGACTTTCAGGGGTAGAAGATTTTGTTTCCGGTTCCTGGTTTTCCTGGGGCTATTTACAAGTTGGGAAGGAAGCTTCCTCCAAGGCTTTACACCCCCCTTCCCCTTGTGCCTCCTCCCTGGGAACCGGTGGGTTATCGGGGTGCTGCCCCCGTCATTGTTCTGGAGCACCAGGCCCAGAGTTTGGGGCATTCTGTGGTGGCATGCTCATCTGAGGGTTCTGTTGCGCCCTCAGCATGTGACCCAGATCCCGTGCCATGTTTTGGACCTGGCACTCTAACTGGGAAACCCGCTCAGGCTGATACGGGGTCCGGTTTTCTCCCCTGGGCTGCTCCCGGGGAGGGTAGCTATCCCTTCTCTGGTAATACCCTGGGTTGGGAAGATTTGGGTACCCCTCCACCCTTGACCTCCCCTCTCCCGGATTAGGTTGTCTGGGCTCAGGGAATTGGGGAAAGAAGGATGGATGCGTTTGGGGCTGGAAACCTTGTGGATGCCTGGGGAAAAAGTTCGGCCCAGGGTTTGGTGAATTTCTGCCCCCCTGTGGGAAGTTTGGAGGGAGGTTCTCTGGGTTAGGTGCTTGACTGGATCCCCCCCCTTGGGCTGGAGGAGTCCACACATAACCCAGGATGGGTTGGTTTCCCTTGTAGCGGGGACTTACATAATCAGGGGAGCGAGGGACCCCATTTGTGGGACTACCTCCTCGACTCCCTGTATGTGACTGGCCCGAGGGCCTTCTGGGCTGTGAATTATTTGGTGCAGGCAGGTTTTTAGGCCCCCCCCATCTCCAAATCTAAAACAGGGGCAACCTTTACCTCTGCCACCTTGGCAGCAGCAGGGGTGCTGTTGGTTTTGGGGTTTTTCTGTGCATTACTTTTATTTTCTATGGGATTCTGCACCTCATAGATCCGGGTGGCTTGCTCAATGATCCAGTCTAAAGATCTTTTCTCGTGAAAATCTCTCATGAGCTGGGTCATTATGTACTTGGGAAGAGCATGGAAAAATGTGTTGACGAATTCTCTGCTGTCCGTGTGCACCCTTCGGGTGGTCTGCGCAAAGGCACGCTTCAATTCTTGCACAAATTCTTGTGGGGCCTGATCCTCCCCACATTGCAAATTGTAGGCTGCTTTGCGAGCCTCTTGGGGATTTCTATGTACAGAAACATGTTTCAGGATGGCCGCCCTATATGTGGACCATCTTGAATGGTTTTGGTCCTCCAGCCCCGCAAAGAAACTGGAGTATTCAGGGGAGGATGTCCATTTGACATACTGGATGCAGCTACTGCTGTCCTTCAAATGGAAAGTCTCCATCATTTGCTCATAGAGCTCCAAGTGTTCCCAAACAGAATACTTGGCGTCTTATGATAAGGCGTGATGACACTCCTGATTTTAAGGGGTCCTTAAGCAAGGCCCTTTTCACCTTATTGGCCTTTTTGGTTCGGGTAACCCTGGTCCATTCATCCTCTGATTCAGAAGCACTGCTCCCAGAGGTGCCCGTCTGATCTTCCAGGTTTTCCCGGATTCTGCGAGCCTGGGAATAGCTGGCAGAATGTGGGGACCTGGTCTCCTGTGCCCTGTGCCGCTCAGAGTAGTCTTCAGAACCCTCCTTGCTACCAGGATTTGATGGGTACCCCCCCAATGACCTAACTGGGCAGAGGTTTTTAGGATGCCCTTAGGGGGCCTAATTTCCTGGGGTTCCCCACTAAATTGCACTGTACTTAGGTGCCCATACCCAGGTGCCCGCCCATCCATTCCTGGGTGGTACTGGCCTATGAGCCCCATACGTTTGGCTGGATAGTAATCTGCCATTCCTGTGGCCCTGTGCTCATGCGCGCCAGGGGACATGGGGGTGGCAGAGTCCAGGGACTGAGAGAGATGAAGGTCTCTGGTACTAGGGCTTCTGAGGTTATGCTCAGGTGTTTCTCTTTCCCAGCGAACTTCCTCTCTGTCAGCCCCTGCTCCCTGTTGCAATGCAAGAGCCTGCACTTTCAGTTCCTCAGTTAAGGCCTTACTAGACTCTATCAGTCTCTCCTGCATGGCTACCTGTTGCTGGAGCCTATCATTGTGCTGACAGAGAGCCTCATTTTCTCTCTGTGCCTCCTGATTGGTCCTGGAGTACTGTGCCAGTCTCTGCTGCAGGAGGGTTACCTCCTGAGTCCCATCCCTACTGGCCTGCTCCTTTCTTGCCAGAGCCTCCTCCACCCTCCTGGTGTGATCTAGCAAGCCCTGATGCTCTTTTTGGAGGTCACCCAGCCCCTGGAGGGCCAAGTGATTTTCTTCAATTTTTCTTTTTAAATGGCAGACTTCCTGGCCTAAGGTATCCCTTTCCTGACCAAGAGCCTGCATTTGTGACGCCAGGTCGACCCTCTGCCTTTGAAAGGCACCAGCTTTCTGGCGTTCTTCATCAAACTCTGCCTGGGTATCCAGGTCTTTCAAAATCAATTTATTGCTTTCCTCTTTCTCTCTGTCTAGTTGGATTTGCAGGGTGGCTACCTGCTCTGTGCATGCCCTGTTGAAATTGATCTGTTGCTCCAGCTTTTTCTGGCTCTGCAGTAAGGAGTCCAAACTGTCTTGGTGCTCCTTCTGCAAAGCCAGAATTCTGGTATCCTGATCTGTCTTTTCCTGTTGCAGTATATCCATGTCCTCTTTTATTTTAATGATATACTGCCTATTATAATTTTCTGACTCCTGGCTCCTCTGCAGCCTCTGCTCAGAAGAGACCAGGTCAGATTGGGCCTTCTCTAATTCCAACAGTTGACTACTTGCCAGATCTTGGCCTTCAGCACATTTGTCCTGCATGGCTCCCATTTATAGATACAAATATGCCGCTATCCTAATCATCTTGTCGTGTTCATCTTTAGCTTTAGGAGCCATGTATTGTTCGCTCAGGGCCACATGTAAGGGACCCTGATCTCTCCAGATATCTAACCCAGTTGCAGTGACCTGTTGTGTGATTGCCTTCAACCACGCATCCTGGCCCTGCTCAGTCCATTCACCTCTCACAAATAGCTTATGTAGAAGTGCTCTCTGGCTATTTTGATGTCTACCAGTGTCGTCATTCTGGAATTTGAGTTCCTTCCTGACTTACAGAAGTTTGGATTTTATTTTGCAAAACAGACCGTTTCCTTAGAGCGTTCCTTTGAGGAGTGCTTTCACAGTGTAAAACAGCATGGTGATCTAACCGGATATGTGTATCCGGTCAGTTGGCACACTGTATTAAGCTGCACAAGTGGTAAATCTAATCCAGAATCTCCGGCTACGAACCCCCACTTTGTAAGCGATTCAATTCAACACTACAGCTAAGTCAATGCCTAGTCTGGGATGCTGAGGGAAACCCTTATTGATACATTTTTATGTCCAGTTCGTTTACTCTGGATGACAACCCTTATATAACACCCCTCTCTTAGAATCCCCCTGACCCCACTGAGCCAAGAAGTAGGTTTTTTTGCAAATTAAAAGGTTTATTTGAAAATTAAACAAAATATATATATATATATATATATCACACTTTTATAATAAATTAATGTTTGATAGCACACTTGTGAAGATGATAGTGATCAACAATGGATAATGTTACAGTTGTACACTCTTTTGATGGCCTACAAGTGATATAGAGAGGATAAAGTAGCTGAGAATGCTTTTATGGCTTCAAGGACAATGCAATGATGAATGAAAATGCAGTACAGAAAATAAACTTGATGTGACTTCAACAAAAGACAATGGGCCTCATTACAAGTACTCCGGTCCGGAATTAACACTGCCGGTAAAACCATACCGGCACCGTTTGCATGTCCGCGCAATCATGACCCGCGGCCCCGGTAATAGCACCACCCTAAACCGCCACCGCGGAAATAGGGTTCCCCTTAATTCCGCCTGCACGGAAACCCCTCCGTTACCGGCAACACGAAACACCGTGAGCATCACAACTAGCGCGGACACGGAAATACCGGGAAAAAAATTGCGGAAATACCGTGATCACGGTGGCGGAACCGCCGCCACCGCGAACATGGCGTTATACACTGCCGGCTGAACTGAATCAGGGCACAGGTGCACCAAATCAGCCCAGCTGGACCTAGCAGGCCACTGGGAGCCTACAAAAGGGCCACACCCAGCCCAACACAACACAGAACCATGCAGGCAGCAGGGCTAGTAGCACTGGGACTGGGCCTACTCAACCAACAGGCAGTACTGCACATGGTGGCAGCAATGGTGCAGAGGAGGAGGCGTAGGCGGAGGAGGCGCAGGCGGCAACCAGCCAACCCTGCAGCTATGGCAAACCCCATTGCCCAGCCAGCCCGACCCCGCCACCAGCCACCAATACCACGCATCAGGGCCTCACCCTGGAACCTCACCCCAGGACAGATCCACACCCTATACCGGCTGGACCGTGCAACAATCATGCACATCACCGCCATGATTGAGGACAACATCAGCAGCCTAATTGACACCCCCACCGCCATCCCCCCCCTCTTGAAGGTTGTCTCAGTTCTGCATTTCCTTGGCACTGGCACCTATCAACACACGGTTGGTGAGCTGCACGGCATATCACAACCGTGTTTCTCAAAAGTCCTGGTACAGGTACTGGATGCCCTGTTGCGCCATGTGTCGGAACACATAGCCCTACCCCGCACCCTCCCCGAGGTCATTGCCACCAAGTTGGCCTTCCATGCCATGGCAGGCATGCCAAATTGCATAGGCGCAGTTGACTGCACCCACGTCGAGCTGACAGTACCACATGCAATTGAGGCGGTGTTCCGCAATAGGAAACAGTATCACTCCTTGAATGTCCAGATGGTTTGTGATGCCATGCAACTGATTACACACTGCTGCGCACGTTTCCCAGGCTCATCACATGACTCAATGGTACTGCGGAATTCCACGTTGCCACGGTACATGGAACGCTATGCCGGACAAAGCACATGGCTATTGGGTGAGTACAGCTGACGATGCTACAACCCTGTCGGAGTGGTGTGTGTGTGTCCAGGCAATGAGCATTGTGAGTGTGCCGCTGTGACCGCACATGATCACCCCCCTTCCATCTACCAAATACACTGCGGATGCCAAACATCATGAAGGAAGACATGACAGGGCACCACAATGTGCCCGTGCACACGCTGCCACAGCCAATCCCGTCACTGTCCCATGAACCCTGTGCCACTGCAGACACCCACCCTCAATTGAAACACTGCCCCAAAAAGCACGAGAGGCGTGCAAATGATACGACGAGTATTTACTACTTCCGTACAGTGGAGTCACTCTGCCATGTGTGGACAGCACTGCACCATGACATGCACACAATCAAATGTCACCCGCAGGGCACAGCAAACATGCAAGTTAATGTGTAGGCCCATATGCAGTCAGCAACATTCCTCCTGATGGCCAAAACATACCTCCAGACACTGCATGGTTCATATGCATGAATGAATGATGATACAAGAATGCACAGCAGCAGATGAGGACATGATGCCACAAACACTGACATGTTCCCCCATCTACATCCCATGTAGGTGATGCGGGATATGCACTCACGCCATGGTTGATGACACCTGTACGGAGACCAAGGAACAGGCATGAAGAGGCATACAATAGGGCACATATCCGCACACGTGGAATGATTGAGAGGACATTTGGACTGCTGAAGGCCCGTTTCCGCTGTCTGAGCAGATCTGGCGGATCACTGCTGTACAGCCCAGTGAAGACGGGCAAAATCACGCTGGTATGTGCCATGCTGCACAATATATGCCTGCGCAGGAACATCCCAATGCCACCAGACGCAGATGAGGAAGATGGGGATGGGGATGGGGATGGGGATGGGGATGGAGATGGGGATGGAGATGGAGATGGGGATGGGATGGCACCGCCTCCCCCTGGGGGTGCACATGATGGCCAGAGAGCACGGGATGCCCTGATTCGCATTTACTTTTGAGTCACAGCACATTCACAGTAATGCACAAACATGTTGACGACAATGAATTAATAGTTGCACTGCAAAATAAATGATCAATGTCCACACATGTATGTGTTGATTTGAAATGGTGATGTATTGATGTAATCACAACAGGGAAGAAGGTGCATTGGTTAGGGAAGCTGTACACCCGGGGCCACCCACCACCCAAACGTGCCCACCCCCACCCAGAGCCCATTGTCCAAACCCCCAAAACTACCTACCCCACCACCCAAACGTGACCACCCCTCTCACACCCTTGTAGTCCACATGTGTCCTGCACTGCCCCACACACATGCCATCACTTCCGTGTGCGCTTCTGTGCAACCTTGCCCAAGGGACCCGTTAGCCTACTCGAGCGCCTCCTTGGACTGGCAGTGGTGGAGCTGGATGGGGTGGTAGTGTTTGATTGGCCAGAATCAGGGATTGAGGGCATCCGTGCCAGATTTGCCTGTTGGCCAACCAACATGGCCTCCACAAGCCTGGAGGTGTGGTCATTGCCCTCCCGCACATGGCGTGCAAGGGTCACTATGGTGCTCGCAAAGCGTCCTATGGACCTCGACAGGCGACGCACTGAGGCGCTGTAGCTCTCCCTCTGCAGCCTGGATTCCTCTAGCTGCCTCTCCACCAGCTGGGTGAGGGTAGCCTGCTGGTCCTCCATCCGCTGCATGCGGGCATTCAGTTCGGCCATGGATGTGGTGGGCGACCTCATGGGACTCCCCAGTGAAGTGGGGCTGAACCCCAGCTCATGGAAGGAGCCCAGGTCTTCCAATGTGGGCATCTCCCCCTGTGGCCCCGTTTCCGAGTGCTCTTGCGGGGCACTGTTATCACTGCAGGCCGCCCCCTCTGCAGTGCTGCTGCCTTCGGTGTTGTGTTGGGTGGCCATGATAGGTTCCTGTGGCACCTGTCTGGACTCAGCCAGTGTGGAGATGGTGGGGATGTTGGTGGTGGTGTGCTGCACATCTGTAGTGGCTGGTAATGTGGCCAGAGGTGCAGAACTGCCGGCAGCATCCTCCTGTGTGGTGGCGGTGGCTAGTGTACTTGCCGATGCTGATTGGCTGGCCTGTTGTGCAGTATCACTGTCACTTGAAACGGCTGTGGGGACACAAAGGGCATGCAATTAGTGTTGTTGTGGTGGCAGATGGGTGCATCACATGCGTCATTAAGATTGTACATTGAATAGTGTTGGTCACATGCATCTGATTGCTGGTGTCTGCATTCAGTGATATTGGTTGCCATACGGATCATAATGGGTCCTTTGGCCCACACATGCACTGCCTGGGGGGGGGGTTGTTAATGGGTCCTTTGGCCCACACATGCACTGCCTGGGGGGGGGGGGGTTGTTAATGGGTCCTTTGGCCCACACATGCACTGCCTGGGGGGGGGGGTTGTTAATGGGTCCTTTGGCCCACACATGCACTGCCTGGGGGGGGGGATTGTTCATGGGTCCTTTGGCCCAGTACTCACAACTGCATATTTACATGTGGCATTCATGTTTGGGCACTTACCGGCATCTGCAGGTGGGCTCACTCCTGCCTCAGCCTGCCCAATCCCATGGATTCCCTCTAGGTGGAGGACGCTGCTGCAACGCTCCTCCCATGCTTGCAGCCTCAGTGGGGAAGGGGGTCCTCCGCCTGTCCCACTGCTGCGTTGGCGGTGCGTGGAAATGAGGTTGCGTACCCTCAGCCTCAGGTCGTCCCAACGCTTGTGGCAGTCCTTCACGCTCCTCACTGCCACGCCCACAGCGGTGCACTTGTGTGCAGCTTCGGCCCACACCTCCTTCCTCCGCTGCTGTGTGGCACGCCGTTGGTCGGCGCTGAACAGCATCTCAGCATTGTCCACAATGTGCTCCACCAAGACGGTTAGCTCCGCCTCGCTGAAGCGCTGTTTGCGCTGCCTCTGAGCAGGAATCCTGGCAGACATGCTTGTGGTCCCTTTTGGCTTCTCAGAGTCAGGATTGTGCTTGTGCTGGCTCTGGATGGCAATGGATTGTGCTTTTATATGATGGCCGCCTCTCTGTTTCCTGTTTTGGCGATCATGGTATTTCCGGTTCCGTGTCCGTGGCGGCGGAGGCGGAAACGGGTTTTGCGCCACTTGTGGCTTCGTTATTTCCATTTCCGTGGGGTATTCCGTGACGGCGGTAACAACGTTTCCGAGTCCGTGTGGTGCGCGCGACCGACAGCGTGTAATCGGGCGGTTTTTCCGCACCCTTGCGGACACGGAAACGTTTTTACCGCCATCACGGATTTTGCACGGTCCCGGACTGGCAGGTTGTAATGAGGCCCAATGTAATCACTTTTCTTTGACAATTCACCTCCCCCCCGCCCCTTTATGCATTGTAAAGAGATGGAAGGAAAGCACACAGTTCTCAGGAATGCAATCAAATATAATTCAGTTCCCCCCTAGCAAGCTTAGAGGAAAACAGGTAGGAGTTTTAAACACAGGCAATATACTTTGATGTGGTTGCAATTAAGTGAAAAATGCGCTAAAAAGGCTTTCAATTCCCTATAGGGGGTTCAGGGTAGTTGATAGATACTTTGAATCAGTTCAGGCCAGCCCTATCAATGATTCAGGGATGGTTATTAGGTTGAAAACAGATTTCAGGGATGGAAGCAAAGACAAATATTTTTACACGTGGCTGAAATTAAGCAAAATGTCAAATCGCGGCAAATTTAGTTGCGTGCGTCGAGCGCAATTACGGAGGCACTATAAGGGGTAGCAAGTCGGTTTTAGGTTCTTTGGAAAGCTTAGAATCTTAGCTTTAAGATGACAGATGTCACTTTTGTTCCCAGTTTTTCTTCATTCAAATCAAACTCACAATTTTTACACATGCAGCTAGAATGCTGATTCTAAGTTCAAAACTATGACATTTAACAGTTGCAACCTATGTTACACTCAAAAGTAGGTCACTCATTTATTTTAAACATTTCGATTTTAGTGGCTTTCTGTCCATTTCACTTAAGCTGCTGACATCCACAGCTCAGCCAGTTTTGTTATAAACATTGTTTTGGGCTCTTCATCTTTCCAGATTTTGTAAGCACACAAGAATGCATTCTGCCAAATGTCTGCTGGTGTACATTGAGATTTTTGAATATCGTGTGATGTTTAAAATAGGCATTTTGAGCTTGCATTCAGGGAAGCAAAGGTGTTTTTAAAGCGCTTTTTTAGCCAACCGGCACTGCTGTTTTTCCTTTGGCACACATTTCACTCATGGCACTCCTGGCCCATCATGCTTGCACTGGTGGGTGGCAGGTCAGGGGACCACTTTGCTGCGTGCAAACCTGCATGGTTCTCTAGGATTCTGGCGCAAATGTGGGCTTTTCCGCCCTCTTGGATTTCCTAAGCCCACAGCACCAAATGTTGCAGCATAATAGTCCAAACGTGGGTCAGGACACCCAACACAGGGAAAGAGCCTCCTTAAAATCTTAGGGCTCATTCAACCAGGGGTATCGCAGCCTCTTCGGCCCTCCAAAGAGGGGTACCGATTCGAGACATATGTGCGGCTGCCACATGGTCGTCTGCACATACCTTCACAAGATTTTACAACCTGGATTCCTCCTCTAGCCAAGAGAGTAGATTTGGCAAAGCTGTGTTGCACTCTGTTCATTCTTGAAGGGAAACATGGCAATTTTTCTCCCACCTCCAGTTACACACCACTGCTATGGGAGTCTATCAAGATAAGGAATACGTCGGAGGACACAATCCCTTCGAAAAACAAGTTACTTCTTACCTGGTAACGTTCTTTCGATGGGATGTTCTTCCGACGTATTCCTTATCGCCCTTCCCATCCATCCCCTCAGTAAAACTTCCCTTGTGGTTACAGCTTACGCTCCTTCTGGGTCAATAACCAATTCATGTAAAACAACTGTTAACTTCAAAACGGAACTGAGCAACGGACGCTGCGCGAGTCTATTTATACGCATGATACGGAGGCTGTTGAAGGAAATCGGCTCGAGGGACATCGACGCGTAGCGCCCTCTACTGAAAAAAAATTCCGAGGCCAGCAAGCTGGAGATGATCTATCAAGATAAGGAATACATCGGAGGAACATCCCATCGAAAGAACGTTACCAGGTAAGCAGTAACTTGATCTTCTCCCCTGAATGTCATCTCCTCTCCCAAATTTCCAAAAAAAGGTCAGGTGGAATAAGGAGTGCAATCAAGCCTTTGAAGGACTAAAAAAAACCCTTTGTCAAGCTCCAGTCCTAAGAGCTCCTGACTACCACCAACCCTTCATTGTACAAGCTGATGCTTCTAATGTAGGTATAGGTGCAGTCCTTAGTCAAATGGATGGGAAAGGCTGGGAACACCTCATTTGTTTCATCAGCAGGCAGTTAAAGGATACTGAA
The DNA here is from genome assembly GCF_040938575.1 of Ambystoma mexicanum. Classification (NCBI taxonomy): domain Eukaryota; kingdom Metazoa; phylum Chordata; class Amphibia; order Caudata; family Ambystomatidae; genus Ambystoma; species Ambystoma mexicanum. The sequence continues at coordinate 1,234,790,613 of NC_090934.1, read as the reverse complement.
ACAAGGTGGGCAACAATAGAAAGAGAATGCTTTGCTATTGTGTGGTCACTGAAGAGGTTTAGACCATACTTGTATGGATCTAACTTCATCATTCAGACTGACCACCAACCCTTGAGATGGCTGATGCAAATGAAAGGGGAAAACCCAGAATTACCCAGATGTTAAATCTGCCTGCAAGGATTTGATTTTTCCATTGAGCACAGAGCAGGAAGTCACCACCAAAATTCTGATGGTCTCTCTAGGATGTTTGTAACCGACTAGAGGTATGAGAGCCATCCAGGAGTGGATTAAATCCTCCTGTCCCTTAGTCTGGGGGGTGGGGGCGAGTGTTAGGGAGAATTCTCCTTCTAGGGCTAATTTCCCTCACCTAGTGAGTCCCCCAGCAGCTTTGCTGGATTTCTGGAGTTTATTTTTTCCACCTGGTAAGAGTGTACATCCTTTTTCCACTCTTACATGTGTTTTGGCCTATGTGTTTTTACTCATTGTGTGATCTTGGGCACTGGAGCACACCACTCCAGGTGCCCCGGTTCTTGTATGGGTTACACAGCACCTTTAGTGTAGTAACACAGGGTTGTCTTTAAGACTTCCCTCTGACTCCATTTCGCTGGGGCTGACTATCGTCCCCCAGAGAAAGGTAAAGTTGCCATTTACTTTACACAGTCATTTTTACCACAGACCTAGTATACCCCATCTTACATGGAGTACTGGAAAGGGCTAATCTGTACCCCTTTTCTGTCAGTACCTCCCTGAGCATTGTTTCGCTCTTTTAACATTTAGACTTGTCTGGTGGCAGTGGTATCTACCCTAACTTTTCTACCGCGATTATATTAGATAAACGTGGTACTGTTCTTGGCTATTATATTCGCCTCGAACATAAACCCGCTTGACCAAATCGTCTTTCTTTTGGCTCCGGTTGGGTTTATTCGCCATTTCTTTTTGTTAAAGTCCTTCTTGTGTTTTACTTTGCGCGGCAAGCTAGGTTCGCCTTCTTTGTTCACCGTCTTTTGGCGGGCTTCAGCAGAGAAGCCCTCCTCTTGGCACCTGGGTGTCTAGGTGGGCTGAATGTGAGGGAGGGGTGTAGTGACCCCCTGCACAGGGTATCCTAGGAAACCCAAGTCGCACTTTGCCATGATTGGCTGAGGTGGTTGTCCCGGCCGGACAACCCCCCTGCTGCGTGATTGACAGCCAGGCTGTGTGAATGGGGGTTTTGCGCATAAAAGGCAGGTCTCTTGGGCTAGAAGTCAGAGTTGCCTCTGGAACTACAAGGAACCGAAGAGAAGCGGAGAGAACGACGGCTGCTGCAACTACCACGTCCCGGTGAAGCCCTGCTGCAGTCCTGAGCTATCTACCCTTTGACAACTAAGAGGTGATCCAGTCCGGAGTCTTCTTCCCTTGAGCCTGATGGAGATAACCAGCTCATCTTCTTCAGCCAGAGATCCCTGCTGTGGTCGAAATCGCTGCACACTGGTGTATTGGTCTGGATAGCCTCTCCTGTTTTTAAGGAGCACACCTTTTTCGTTGTGGCTACTGCCGGCTTCATCCCTGCGTGGTGCAGACCCCCTTCAGATGTCCTCCTTCACAACGAAGCTCCAGGAATCGTGGGTCTGCGGGAAACCAACAGGAACACCGGGCACCAGCTGCATTGTTGGAATTAGGTACTGTGTTCTACTCTAGGAAACTGGGTGAATCCCTTTTCTTCATCTTCAAGGCTTGTCCTTGTCTTCCCTCCTTCTTATAACTTTTGCTTCCGAACATTTGATAATATCCAAGTACTTTTGGGCCACGCTGAATCGTGAACTGTCTAACGGTGTGATCTTCGGCACAGGTCTCCGGTGTCACCTAAATCTGGCTCCGACCCTTTGACTTTTGAACTCCTGTTTCTGAGTGTTTCTCGATACTGCCTGCCTAACCTAAATATTGCCTGTGATTTTTGCCTCCAACTCCCTCAGGGTATCTCAGGCGCTAAGTGTGTTTTTGCCCCGGTAGTATTTCATGTCACGGATGCGCCTTTATTGAGTAGACCGAACTGTCAAAAAGTGATCGCAACTGTATCCGAGGTATCTTGTTTTGTTCATAACACCGGTTCATTCAAACACAGGGTACTTACCTTGAGACTTACTGTACAAAGTGAATTGGTTAGTTGTAGTATATTTAACGTGTGGTTTTGTTTAAAGTTTAATAGAGGTGTTGTGTTTATAACTAATGGTGTAAAAATAAATGTACTTATATTTTTTACCTGAAACCTTGAGTCAGTGTTTGCTTGAGTCAAAGTAATTGTGGTCCCTTTGTGTAATCTTCGCTATTGCTCATATACTCTTGAGATAAGCCTGGCTGCTTAGCTACTGCTACCACTTAACTGCATAACTTAGTAGTACAGGCTTGTACCAAAGGTAAAACTTGTATTGCCACCTGTAGTCTTAATTGTGTGTAGTGGTCCCTAAGGGCACTGCACAGGATTCTGCCTAACATTGGGATGTCACTTCCCGCAGCACGTGGGTCGGCTGGGCTCATCTCCACGGGGTGAAGGTCGAACTCTGTTCACAAGATGTCATTCTTCTAGCTAATCTAAACTACACAATTGCTATTGGCATGCAAAGAGGAATGTTAGACATGGGCCCTCATTAGGAACCTGGCGCTAAGTGTTTAACGGCGCCGTAAAAGGCTGCGGGGCCGTTAAACACTTAGCGCCTTACTACGAGGTCCCTTTGCGGGACCCGACCTGAACGGCTGGTCTGGACCAGCCGTTAAAGTAGGGACCCGCAAAGGGACTCTCAAGGTAAGTACGGTACCGCAACTTGCGGTACCGTACTTACCGCCTTCCCCAGTCCCATTGAGCCCTATGGGGCAAAAATGGGAAGGGCCAATGTTCAATGGGGAATTACCGCCCCGCCAACCTTGGAATGGGGTGGTACTTCCCCCTTGAACATTGGCAGACTCGTTACGATACCGGCACCAACCATGGTGCTAATAGCGCCATGGTTTAGCGCCAGTATCGTAATGAGGGCCATGGAGTTGTTATTCTCATGGAGGAGGCCATAAAATGAGAATCGATATATGTCATTCTGACCCATGCATTTATGGAGTCAGGGGTACCTTGTGCCCTTGTTTCAGATGTCTCATCTTCAAGACAATTATTCATGATTGCTCCCCCTGGTGCCTCATGATTCAAACAAGTGGATAGATGGGTGTTGGTTTTTGCAGAAGATATATGGTCACACAGGATTAGTTATATGGTGGGCAGTTGAGGGAGGTCTGGAGGGGAAGGGTTATCCAGCAGTTACTTAAAGGTAAGAGAGAGGAATGTGGGCGAAGGGTCAGTTAAGCTATAACTTTCAAAGATGGGGGTCGGGGTGGCACAGGCTGGTTTGTGGAGACGGATGGATGTGCAGGCCAGAGCTTGCTCCTGTCACACACAGTGCAATGAGCTTAGAGGAAGAGAGAAGGATACTGAGTATTTGCAACAGTACATGGCCAAGCGCTTCCGTGAGAAATAAGTGAGCGGAGCTGCCAGGGGGAGTGCGAGGAGGGGATTGGCTGGATTCGCTTTGCGTGGTGCTGGACAGAGGGAGAGATGGCTTTTGTGAAATCATAACGGCCTGGAAAAAGATGGCGTTCGTGGATCACGCAAAATGGCTCACTAAATGGCTCTGTCTACTGTCCTTTTAGTGATTATACTAAGGCTGCATTATTAGAATCTATAGACAAATGTGGGGACGTCTCCCTCCACTTGGGTAAAGGCGAGATCCATTTCACGTGGGAATGTCAAGGGGGTCTGCAAAAGACCTTTCCATCCTTATAGCAGCATTACTGAAGGAGTCTATGATCATAGTTTTGTTTTTGCCTTTAGTTGGAGACATAACTATGCATGTTGGAGTGGCAGCACTCAGTTATTTGTGGCCTAGCACTAGTCCTTTGCGCTGTGGCTCTCGTTCCCAGTTGCTTCGTCGACAGCCCCAGTACGCCTCACTGCCACTCAATAGGGTTTATCTCAGTAACCTACCCTAACTCCTGAGCTTCGCTGTCGCTATTTCACTTGAACCTTCTGTGTTGGCTTTCCCTTTCAGCCTCGGCCGCTGTCTCTTTATCCTAGCCAGTAGCAGGGACTGGTGATTCCAATTTATCCGGATGTTTTGTGCGGACTAAGCCGGGGGGGTCTCGCTGCAGTGGTGCCCCAATTGCCCAGCCTTGCGGGTTGTGCTGCCCAGTGGCCATGCTCACCAGTTTTGATGACGTGGTTTCCTTCGAAACTGTGACTTCAGTGCTTGGCTTCGCTGCTATTGTCCAAGTCTGTATGCTTTTTTTTCAGAACACTCTTCCCCAGCTGTGGACCACAGCCAACTTCCCCATCAGGCGCCCCTCGTCCTTTCACCACAGTGTCAGCAGCGCTTAGCCTCTGAATCCAGCAGCCCGATAGTAATCAGGCTTAATGATTAGTAGTCCCAGTAGAGATTCCAGCCGCCCTTGTCCGTTCCTTGCCCCTCTGCCTAGTGGATAGCCAGTATTCCAGTCCTCAATCAATTGCCCTTGCTCCAGGATCCACTAGTATTCGGTGCTCCCCCAGCGTTCTCAGCAGCATTGCCGGGTCGCGCTCTTGTGTTTCGCAGCCGCTACTCCGAGCGTGGCAGTTATTACAGACCCTCTGGCCACATTGTACACACACTACTGTTGCAATGGACTTGTTAGCCTCTCATGCCTTATGTCACTGTGAAGTTGTTTGGGGGGCTTGTTCAACCAGCTATCAGTTCAGCCCTCTCCTCTTAGCTCCACCAGACATGCAGCCAAGCCCTTGTGTCCGTTTCACCCCACTTGGGTGGTGGCGCACCCCTATTCAGCATTCACTACATGGTTCCGTGTACTAGTGTCTCCTGCAGACTCAGGTCTGCACGGCCTGCCATCAGTCCACTAGAGTTGCTGATACCTCAGATGCACAATGGTATTGTTCATCAGTGCAGACTGCCCCATGGCTGTGTTGTGCCAGAAACCATGGGGTTTATCTTGCTGTGGATTGTGTGTTTCTGGGTACAGTTATCGTCATTTTTGTGCTCTCTCGGGTCAGCTCTTGCTGTTTTGCTCGCCTCCCCTTCCAGCCTTCTCCAGCCTCTGTGTAACACGGCCCTCTGCCAGCTATCTGTTACTCTCTTCATTCTTGCATCTGATTCTTGTTAACTCTCCTAGTTGTGGGTGGCTCTTCCCAGCCTGCATTGGAAAGCACCAGTATCCTGCAGCAGACTTAGCGTTATTCATTGGCGTGTACACAAGGCCGCCACCTCTTTCCTCTCCACCGCTCTTCAGCGAAGCCGCCCTACCCAGCCCGGGTCCTATCTGCGTTTATCCGCTGCCAGCTGCAGCATTTCTCTCCCTCATCTGGCGGTGCACCTCCTGTCAGGTCACTGTCGCTCCAATGCACTGCCAGGGCCTGGGCACTAGCGGTTGTGTTGTTTGCTTCTGCACCTCCTCCCTGCTATCTTCACAGCTCGTCTCCATCTGCCATCTTTGCCAGCCGGGGGCCCCTCACTTCAGTATCTCCTCCTCTCGCGCAGAAGCTGGGTTTTCAGGGAGAATTACTCGTAGGGGTTAGGCAATCGCTTCCCATGCCCATGGGCCACTTCCCCTCCTTTCAGCCTTCACCACACCACCTTGTTCAGGATCGTTGTAGGATTCAGACAGGAGCTCTGTCGTTTCACTGCCTCACTCCATGCGCTCAGGCCCCCCTCTTGACTCTGGCAACTGTAATGGCCAGTTAGACTAGGTTTCTCCAGCATTGGATCTTTCATGGATTCACAAGCTTAGAATATTCCCCGTCGTCAGACTGGTAACCCTCGGTACATATATAAAGCTGTTTTTCACTAGGAAAACTTTAACACTTTTGTGTCGAACCCACGTCGTTCTTGAGGCTGTCCACGCATGCACCAATAGGACGTGGCCGTATAAATGCCCCGCCCCTGCGGCTCCCTTCAGATTTCAACCGTCTTCCAAAGCAGTGGGATCACCTTGCGTCATCTATTGTTTTGTCAAGGTTGTTCGTTGTATTTTTTCCTAATGTCTGGAAAAGCTCTGTTCCGCCCGTGCGCTACGTGCGGGCTAAAGAAAGTGTATGAGGGGGATGGACATATGGACTGCATATATTGTCTACACCCTCACCACTCAGCAGACAAGTGCGACATATGTAAGGGCTTCTCCCAAAAGACTCTTAAAGACCGGAGTCAGCGGTTAGTGGCCTGGTTGAGCGATGGAGCGGGTGCGTATCCGCCTTCGGGGGTAGGCTCCACGCGCAGCGTGGTCTCGGCATCAAAATCCTCAGGAGCACCCCGCCGTTCGGCATCCGCCGAACCCCTGGTGAAGAAACCACGCACGGTGGGGAAAGGGTCGTTGGGAAGCCATTCCGCAAGGGAGTCTTCGCTGAAGCAAACCTCATCATCATCACCATCGTCTAAGAAGGAGAGAAAGGAGAAGTCAAAATCCTCCTCCTCAGGTGATCACCATAGATCATCTTCGAGTAGAGAGTCTGAGAAGCACAGGTCAAGTTCACAAAAGGCGGGGACGCCTCAAGGAACTGCGCAGGCACCACCGTCGTCGACGGCGGGGAGATCGTCGACTCCCTCACTACCAATGATGCAGTTGGTTTCGTCGATTGTTATGCCACAGGTAGTGGCTATGACGACGGCTGACCCAACCTTAGCCTCGTCGACGGAGATCCCGCCGGAAGCCTGGCGACCAGAGGTATTCGACCCAGTTTTACCGGAGTCCTTGCTGCAGCAAGAGGCGGCCTTGTCGGCGTCCTCTGTGGAAGAGGAGTGTGAGAGGATAGCTGGGCCTGCAGAGCTCAGGTTACAAGGAGTTAGCAAGTTAACTCTTTCCAGTGGAACTAATATTCCAGTTACAACCCCTCTTCTTAACCCGCAAGCTGTTCTATCACTAGAAGTTCTATCCACATTGCAGACCTTGTTAAAGAAATTGGATGAAAGATTACCTCAGGTGGCAACTCCAACCAAATCAACCGTCGACGAACCTGGCCCTTCCTGTCAGCCAACTCGGACGATGTCGACGGCTGTACTGACGCGTGAAGACCTCACAGGTGCACGCCAGGAGGAAGGGGAGCTGTCAGACTCAGAAGGAGGGTCCTTATCGGATGTTTCGTTGTCCCCCTCTAGGGATCCAACCTGGGAGTCGGAGGCAGAATTCGAACACCCAAGGAGCCCAGCTCAACCGTCCCCCTCGGACGACATTGGGTCGTTTCATGCCATGATGCGCAAAGCGCGTACCGAGTTCGGATTAGCTCAGGAGGAAGAGAAAAAAGACTGTTTTCTATTCGACCACATGCAGAAGAGAAGGAGGTCGGTTTTCTCGGTGCCCATCATGGATCATGTGTTGCAGGAGGGTTTACAGACGATGCGTCATCCTTTCTCGGAGCCCGCAATTAAAGGTAGGCTGGAGAAGAAATATTAGGCTCCAGAATCCACCCCCAAGTGTCTATCCTCCCAATCAGCCCCAGACTGGTTAGTGTCAGCGGCGAGAAAAGCTAGGTTCCAGCACAAATGCTCGACCCCCCGGGAGAACGATGCCAGAAGACAGGATGCCTTTGGCGAGAAGGTGTTGTCCGTGGGGGCGACGACAGTGAAGGCCGCCAACTCCCTAGCTATAATGGCCAGATATGATAGAGAGATGTGGCACCGGTTGGCACCTATACTAGGCATCTTCCAGAAGAACATTGGAAAGCGGCGATGTCACTTGTCCGAGAAGGTGAGGAGGCCTCAAATCATTCTATTAACATCGCTGTGGACCTTGCAGAATCAGGATTTAAACAAGTCAACAACGGGGTGGTTCTACGGAGGCAAGCGTGGCTAAAATGCACCAACTTTAGACCTGAGGTGCAATACAAGGTGCTGGATATGCCCTTTGAGGGAGACCTTCTGTTCGGCGAAAAGGTGGATGAGGCCTTAAAGGGCATGAAGGAGGACTCTGACACGGCGCGTTCTTTGGGTGCCCTCCAGAGTGGAACGAATTTTCATTCTTTTCGCCCCTTTAGGGGAGCATCAGGGAACTCCCGATTCTCAGCATCAAGAGACAGGCCTTTCAATAGGCCGACGTATTCGTCGCAGGGCTACCGACGGGCCTCGCAAGCTGCGATGCGACGCTGAGACTACCAGACCTCCAGGAAGAAGACGGGTTACTCGTCGTTGTCGAGAGATAAGCCCAAAGACCAACAATGACGGGTGTCAGAATGTCCTGGGAGGCAGGGTATTTCATTGTGTCGGCGAATGGGAGCAAATAACTACAGATCAGTGGGTGCTGGACACCGTAAGGCTTGGACACTCCCTGCAATTCAAGAGCAACCCTCCGCATGTTCCACCAGCGTTTTTGGCTCAACTCCACCTGAGCGTGTTGCAACAGGAGGTAGCGCTTACGCTACAAAAAGGAGCTATAGAATTGGTCCCTGCATCACAGAAGGGTCAGGGGATTTATTCCCGATGCTTCATAGTGAAAAAGCCAAACAGAAAATGGTATCCCATTCTCGACCTTTGCAACCTCAACAAAACGTTGAAAAGGCAAAAATTCAAGATGCTCACACTCCAGGAAGTGATCCGATCTGTCCAAGGAGGGGACTTTCTGGCGTCTCTGGATCTTCAGGACGCGTACTTCCACATACCAATGCGTCGACGACACAGAAAGTTCCTAAGGTTTGTGGTAGGATGGACTCACTACCAGTTCACAGTGCTCCCGTTTGGACTAAAATCCTCGCCCAGGACGTTCACGAAATGTTTAGCACCAGTTGCAGCTTGGTTGAGAAAACAAGGCCATCATGTGTACCCGTACCTCGACGACTGGTTGGTGAGAGGATCCTCTCCTATGGCAACTCAAACAAGTTTGCAATCCACCATGCAGCTGCTACGACGGCTGGGATTTGCAGTAAACTTCGAGAAGTCTTTGTTGACTCCGTTGAGAAACTTAGTGTTCTTGGGTGCACAGTTCGAAACCCAGTCGGGGTTAGGAAAACCATCCGTCGACAGAATCCACAGACTCAATCGGATGGCAGGTCAGTGGAGGTTCAATACCAAAGTGTTGATGAGGAAATACATGTCGATTCTGGGCGCTATGGCGTCTTGCATTCCTCTGGTGAACAACTGCCGCCTGTTCATGAGGCCTATTCAAGAGTTCCTGGCGGATCGGTGGACCCAGACCCAAGGTCTCTTGTCGGACAAACTGATCGTCGACGACGACAAGCTCCTACGATCTCTTCGATGGTGGCAGATATTTCAGAACCTATCCAGGGGGGGTACCCCTGCAGGAACCAGAATTTCACGTGACCATAGTGACAGACGTGACCCTGACGGGCTGGGGAGCACATATGGGTACTCTTCAAACACAAGGTTGGTGGTCTCCCAGGAAATCTCCCCTGCACATCAACATTCTGGAGTTGAGGGCAGTGCGCTGGGCCCTAAAATCTTTCCTGCAACACATAAAAGGCTCAGTAGTAAGAATATTGACAGACAACACGACAGCAATGTTTTACTTGAGAAAACAAGGAGGCACGCGGTCCGGAACCCTTTCCACCAAGGCTCAGAAGGTATGGCATTGGGCTCTGAAGCACGATATAACCATCGTAGCTCACCATCTGCCTGGAGTAAGGAACAAACAAGCGGACTCCCTCAGCAGAAAAATGGACCAGGTACACGAATGGGAGATAGACAGCCTTCAGTTATCGAAGATCTTCGAGAAGTGGGGGCAACCCCCCCTAGATCTCTTTGCAACGAAGGAGAACAAGAAGTGCGAACAGTACGCCAGCAGGTGGCCACAGAAGGGCTCTCTGGGGGAAGCATTCTCCTTCCCGTGGATGGACAAGTTTCTCTACACCTTTCCCCCGTTTCCTCTCATACAGAGGACCCTACAATGGATTTGCAGATACAGTTGTCGGGTCATCCTAGTGGCTCCGTATTGGCCGAGGCAAGCGTGGTTTTCCGACCTGCTCCAACTGTCAGTAGAGCAGCCAATAACATTTCAGAAAACCCCAGACCTCCTGTCCCGGGACAAAGGGACAGTGTGGCATCATGACCCGAACAGTCTCAATCTCACAGCTTGGTTCCTGACTTTTCGGAGTTTGGTGCCCTAATCATTTCGTCGGATTGTCGGAGAATCCTGCAGGCCGCACAAGCTCCTTCCACGAACACATCGTATGCATGCAAGTGGAGAAGATTCTGTGGGTGGTGTCAAAGCCAGCCAGGATTGCACCCCTTGAATGTAACTCCGGAACAACTTCTACCATATCTGTTGCATTTGGCAGAGAGCGGATTGTCTTTTTCGTCGATAAAGGTACACCTGGCGGTACACCTGGCGGCCATCTCAAGTTTCACGAGGAAAAGGCAGTCAGTCGTCTCCCTTGTTTAGTGATAGGCTGATAAAGCACTTCATGGGGGGTCTGTTCCGTACATTCCCTCCGATTAAGCGCTTTCTACCGACATGGCGTCTCAACTTGGTGTTAGCGGGGCTAATGAAAGCTCCCTTCGAACCAATGGCTTCCTCGTCTATGAAGTTCTTATCGTGGAAGTTGGCTTTTCTAATAGCTCTCATGTCAGCTCGAAGGCTCTCGGAGATACAAGCGTTGGTCATAGATCCACCGTACTTGAGGTTCTTTAAGGACAAAGTGGTGCTGTCGACTAATCCTCATTTTATTCCGAAAATGCCTACTGTTTATCATAAACATTTGTCAATTGTTCTACCTACCTTCTTCGCAACTCCTTCATCAGCTGCGGAAAAAGCCCTGCATACTTGGGACGTGAAGAGAGCTCTGAAATTCTACCTTCATCGGTCCCAGCAATTCAGAACTACGCAGCAACTGTTATGGCTTATGGTCTGTCGACGAGAGGAAAGGCAATCTCAAAACAAGGACTAGCTAGATGGGTCTCGTCGACGATTGCTTTTTGTCACTCCAAGGCGGGAAAACCGCTGGAAGGACGTCCGAGGGCTCATTCCACGAGATCAACGTCGTCATCGGCGGCACTGTGGGCAGGGATTCCGCTGACAGACATTTGCCAAGCGGCATCCTGGTCAGTGCCACACATGTTTACCCGCTATTACTGCCTTGAAAGGCAGCATGCGGACGATGTGCAGATGGGAAGAGCAGTCCTGCGCCATCTGTTTCAGTGAGGTAAGCACCGTCCAGCGGGAATGACTATATATATGTTTATACGCAAATATATATATATATTTGTGTTTCTTTCTATATGTGTAGATATGTGTAAAGATATGTAGATATATGCTTGTACTTAAGCGCAGGTAGTGTTTATGTGTGTGTATATATATGTGTATATATATATATATATATATATATATATATATGTATATATATATATAATTTTTATACATGTGTATATATGTGGGCACATGGGTATATAAAGTATGTGATAAAATTGATGTTAATTGCATTCACACCGCCATATCAAAGTTACTGCTGTGCAATCTATTCTAAGCATGTGAATCCATGAAAGATCCAATGCTGGAGAAGGTGTCATGAATCACAGAATGCGCCCCTTCTGGACTTCCTGGTCCTTATCGCAGCGGGACTTGCATTCCTTGATACTCCCAACATGGCCGTCTCGCGTGACACACTTCGTGCCAGCCTTCACGGCGGATGTAGTACGTCCTACAAATAGGCCGCGGCCCCGCGCATCTCAACGCTTTCATCAGGTAGTGACTAGACGTGTGTTTCGTAGCTTGCAAACTATTCCTTATCCTAAGTTCCTGGATCCTTATTCCCATTCCTTCCACCATTTCCTCTTCACCTTGTTCCTGGATTCCACGTACCCCTTGTGTATGCTTCCTCCTTTCCTGGACGTCCTGAATCTCCGAGATCCTGAAACGCTGAACGCACACTGGAGTCAGAAGAGACTCGAGCGGGCTTGTATAAAACCCGATCCGTGCGCAAGAAGAATCTCCCTGCGGAATCCTACAAGAAGCGGACTCAGGTGAGACGGGGGGAAATTCACGACAGAAGGGAATAGTTTCTTACCTGTAACTCCATTTCTCCAGCATTGGTATCTTTCATGGATTCACATGCGCCCACCGGCCTCCCCTGAATGCAATGTACACACTGTATTTCCCCCCACGCTGCTTTGGAGGGTTAAAATCTGAAGGGAGCCACGGGGGCGGGGTATTTATATGGCCACGTCCTATTGGGGCATGCATGGACAGCCTCAAGAACGACGTGGGTAGGACACAAAAGTGTCAAAGTTTTCCTAGGGAAAAACGGCTTTATAGATGTACCGAGGGTTCCCAGTCTGACGACGGGGAATATTCTAAGCATGTGAATCCATGAAAGATACCAATGCTGGAGAAATGGAGTTACAGGTAAGAAACTATTCCCTTCTGGCTGATCTGAGCATTTTCCAAATGTGAGAGTTGGTGAGCGGGTGGAAAATTAAATTAGGGATATGCTTAACTTTTATATTCATTACAATAGATTGGTTGGCTCTGATTGTCTCCCTTGTTGTGGATGTTGCCCTTCTCTCTGGCGCCAAGGTACCTTAGGATGGCCTTTGCGCTTAAGAAATGCCTATAACATAACAATGGTGCTTTTTATGGAAACAGCAGAAATGTGCCATATGACCGTGCTACATTGTACGGATTTGGTGGTTGGCTTATCTAATTCTCAATGATCAGCTAAATCAGAAAATATGTTTAGTATGGCAGTTGCTCGTAAAATTATGAAGTTGTGATACATAACTAGTTTTTGCCAAAAAGTTGAAAGGAGAACAAATGGGTGATTACAAATGGGTATTGCCATATGTTGCTCCAGTGCCCTAAACCAATCCTGACTTGGGGGCTGGGCCTGGGGGAGAGAGAAGGAGACTGTACAATCCTAGTGGCAGGGATTATTGCAGGGTACTGCCCCAAGATTGTAAAATTGGTGCTGTTATTGCTGCTATATAAGGGGGACTGCACTAGGACAGGGGAAACACAAAAACCAGACAGACAGAAAAAACTTCCGACCTGGGCAGGAGCCCCTTGTTGCAGAAGCCGTCCTCACAGCGGTGCTGCAGGAGCAGCACGACACGCACACGGAGCATCTGGTAAGCGTGGTGTCGGTACACGCTACCTTGACTTGCCTCCAGCCTGACCGCCCCTTCTACTGCTGTCTTCCTCCACTGTGCTCCACAACATCCGTACCGCCATCCATTAACATGCGACAGCCACCTCACAAGGCTTCCTGCGATTCAGTTCGCTGCAACCCCCATCCAAAATGGCTGCATGGTGCTTGGTGCGCTAACTGGCCTTTGCAACTGGAGCATCCCTTAGTTGCCTAGTATCAGTCATCAAAGCTCTCTTCATAAGAGCCTATTGTAACGCTGGCAGGCATTAAGCTGGCCCCCACAGACAAGGCACCGAAGCAAAGGCGCCTGTCTCTGCCTTTATAAGACATTCCGATCTGCCCCTCTGGCCACCCACATCCAACCTGGACAGGAGCCCCTTGTCGCAGAAGCCGTCCTCACAGCGGTGCTGAAGGAGCAGCATGACACGCACACCGAGCATCTGGTAAGCACAGTGTCGGTACACGCTACCTTGACTCGCCTGCAGCCTGACCGAACCTTCTACTGCTACCTTCCACGACTGCGCTCCACCACATCTGTGCCGCCATCCAGCAACATGCAACAGCCACCTCACAAGGCTTCCTGATGCGATTCCGTTTGCTGTGACCCCCATCCAAAATGACCGCCTGGTGCATGGCGCGCTAATCGGCCTTTGCAACTGGAGCGTCCCTTAGTTGTCTAGTAACAGTCATTAAGCCACCCCCCACAGACAAGGCACTGCAGCAAAGGCGCCTGTCTGTGCCTGTCCTTGTTGGGACAAGGAGCCTGAGCCCTGCAGACCTACATCTCTCCAGTTCTACTCTACTCCTCACATTCAAGGTATCCCCCCTTGCAGTCCGTGTTCTGTTCCATATTACTAAACACCTTCGATACCCCCTTCATACCTGCTGACGCGCATTTCCACTCACCTTTCAACCCTGTGCCACTCCCCTTCCCTTGTGCTAAGTGCACTCTGGAGCCGTCCACGTACAGCTCTTCGTTTAGCTTCCTCCTGACATGCCCTCTATCTAACTTGCCCAATGCTGGATCGCTCTCCTGGGAGCCACCTAATTGTCCGCCTCGCAACCTGGCAGAGATAGCTCGAGATTCCACGGTACTAGGGCTAGACCCTTGCGTTACCCTTTCATTGACCAGAACGCTGACATACTTTCTCACACAACCGGATTTCATAGTTGTATTCCCTTGCGTTGCTTCTTCTCGCTTTTCCACTGGATGCAGCCAACCAGGCACGCTGTTTTAACACCCATGCTTTGAGTCATTTCATGCCTCTTTCAGTTAGTCCTGCATATGCCTTTGGGCTACAAGCCCACTGCATTCCGACGATACTGTTTATCCGCTTTTTCACACTGTGCAGTGTGTCTTTACTTGCTCCTGTCGCCACGCAACATGCTTATCTCGCTTACTTAGAAATGATACTGTTAATATTTGGTGCTGAGCCGATACACCTCTCACTCACCCTTAGTTAAACCACTCGCCTCATACTGGCTTTCTAAATCACCCCTACCTGTAATTCAAACTGATTATTACTCTCCACCCATGATTGATGGTTAGCTTTTCCTATTGTACTGTGATACCATTTGTTTTTGCCCTTGATATGTGCTGTCAATTGCTTATTGCCTACAGTCACGAGGAACTAGTCCACCAGCCGATGTATGCATTATTTAATGTTAGCCTCCGGGGTTAAGTTTACCCGTCAGTATCAACGTGTTATTCTCTACTGTCTAACACATGCTACCTATATTACTTAACCTAGTGCACCTTGCAGAATCGTTATTCACTTTCTTCCACTGTATTTCCATGTCATGCTTACGATTTAATGTTTTATTGCTGTGATGCTATTGATGGCCCATGGCTTTTCTGTGCTAGTCTCCGTTCCTTGCCTAGTTAGCAGAGCCGTACACCGGGTGCCTTACTAGGGTTCTATTAAATGGGTCTACCCAAGCAGTTCCCATTCAACTTTCCCGTGTGAGCCACCCTTACATAGATACTGACCTACTTGAATATCTGCACTAGTTAACTAACACTGTCTACCATTCCCCTTATCAACCTTGGTCTCTCCACTCCATTGTCTTTAAATTACTGTTGCACTTATTTGTCTTGCCAATGCGAAGCCTGAATCGTACTACATTGGCTCTACTACTGAGACCAGCGGACTGGGCTGCTAGGGTAATGCTTATTTAACTTATCCTATAGACCCTTAGCGGCAGTCATCTCTAATAACACTGACCTACATCTATTACTATTGCTCGCCCTCCTTCCAATAGGACCTAGCCTGCGCTCCCTGCTGGTTGGCACACATGGCCCCCTTGCACAAAATCATCCTCACTATGGCTACCATCCTCCCTTTATTCAACACCATACCTCCCACCAGATTTCTGCCCCCATTCAGGCCCAACCCACCTCTGCCTAGTACAAATGCCTTTACGGTTAATGATACACCTTGTCCTATCACTCCCGCACAATTGGTTCATCTCTACGCATCTCCGCCCACTCCCAACCTTCCCTGCCCATTAAGCACCAGGAATGCTAGACTAGGTTCACGCCTAAACCGCATTAAGCGTCTCAAGCTGCCGCACATTTCCCTCCACAAGTGCAAACATATCCTCACTACATAAAAAAAGGAGAGACCCAGGATGAGACTGCGCCCAGTTTTACAAAAGTGGTTTAATGTATAGAAATGCCCCTTAAGATCACACGTGTTTCGATCCCTTTATAGACCTTTCTCAAATCAGGGCTGTTTAAAGTATATATTCAACAAGTAAGTGCCAACAGTAACAAAAACATCTATATTAGCATTTCATTACTCGCGTGTAGCTCGTATGACTCATTCTATATATTCTCCTTCTAATTTAAAAAGTTAATTCTCGCAAACCCGCCGCCTTAAATCGAGCATCCAATGTTTTAACAACGCACTCGGGCTCGCGGTATTGAATTGTAATAGAAGAAAAGCCGCCGCACTTCTGAGACAGTCTCTCACCTTATTCTGTCTGTCTCGCATTCAATCGCGTGCAGCCGAATGTCCGGAGGGGGCGTCTGATGGCGTCCCCTTTGTTGTTAATCTGAGGCTCAAGAGTAAGTCCGTTTTCTATGGCGAGGGCCAGTGTTTACCTTGTGCAATACGGCGGCCATTTCAGAAGGATGTATTTTACAATACTTTTTACTTCTCCACATGTCCAAATTTCAATACTGTTTCATTTTAATACTTCTAAGATTTACTGATTACATATCACTATTATTTTTACTTCCCCATTTGTCCAAATTTCAATACTGTTTCATTTTGATACTACTAAGGTTTACTGATTACATATCATTACAAATATAGGAGAAGCGCAAATATGATACCAATTAAAGTTAAATTCTTATGAAACCAATTAAAGTTAAATTCTTAGGGGTGAGACCTGCCTACTGCAAGCAATGTATATTATCATATTCATCGGATTGGTGGGTGGCATTGTCCCATGGAAGACGCACCATTAATGATATTTTGCGGAATTATATGGTCCCTGATGCCAAGTTAAGATCCCGACAGCTGTCGAGTATGTTTCTGCTGCAAATGGACACCTAATTGATGTGGTGTACCATCATTGCGCCAAGCTGATGGCCCTGATCATAATATTTTCTGAAGCGTTAGATTAAGTGGAACCCAAATAATATAGTCCTGTATCCTAGCCAGTCTGAGTTATTACAAACATAAAGAGCATTTAGTCATAATGATTCACTTAAGTAATCAGGTCACTGAGTGCACCATAGTCCAATGAGGTCCCTTTTAAAGGAAAGACACCATTTCATTGTCCATATTTAAGCCGAGAAATGTAGAATTCAGTTGACAAATTGTTCTGGCTTCTGCTTGGCTCAGTTTCATTTCCTTGTTGCCACCTCTTTTACCCAAAGAGACTTTCTGGATACCAATGAATTTTATGTCCGCCTTATTATCCATTTGATGTTTCTCTTGCCAGTGGCATGCCAGTGGTAACCTTGGGTCTTGACTGCCAATTTTGGCTAAATGTTCTCTGATCCGAAACCTTAGTTCCCTGATCGTGCTGCTGATATAGACCCGATTACATACACATATGATACCATATACTACATGTTTTGACCTACGGTTAATGGATTGCAAAATGTTTAGCGTTCTAGTGTTGGTGCCAGTGAACGAATCCTCACTACAGCCACCACTCCCCAAGCTAAGCCCTGCCCTTCTCTCAACAATCTGATACCATTTGCAACCAGCACCTCTGCTGCTGCAGCAGCACCCGTCGCACCCTCAATGAAAGTTGCACTCATAAATCCCACGTCGCTAAGTGCTCATGCCCTGGACATTTCAGATCTCATCTCAAATAATCAACTTCACTTCTTGGCAATTCCGGAAACCTGGTTACACCCAGCGGCTGGGCCATCTGTCCCTAGCCATCCCTGATAACTATACCAGTATCAGAGCAGACAGAGTCCGGCAGAGGAGGTGGAGTGGCCTTTGTAGCTAAAACGCATGTTGGACTTAAAGAACTTTCTAAAGAAGCTTTTGCATCGGGGAAATCCTCTCTGTCAAACTCCCTCTGTCAGCCTCTAGTACCTTGCTGCTAAACCTCATATATCTACCTCCGGGTCCCTTAACCACCTTCGAAGAAGACACCACCTTCCTCCTCACATGCAACACCAAACCGATCTTCCAAATTCTTTTGATAGGAGACTTCAACTTAGGGCTCCACGCCATCAAGGACATTACAGTGGTAGAGAACGCCATCTCGCAGCTGGGTTTTCAATACGAAGTCAGTGGCCCTAAGCACAATAAGGGAGAAACATTGTATTGGCTGGCAGACCTTTACTGCACCACTACGATCTTGGCAAACTCACTGTGCGCATGGCCAGATCACCATTGCATTTCCTTTACCTTACAAGGCAGTGCATACCCTATTCCTTGTACCAGACTAGTCCCGCAAGTGTTGTCTAGAAACAATCGTAATATCACTGCAGCCAACGTATTGCCTCTACTACAGCCCATTATCGCTCCTGTGAAAAACTTTGACAAAGAATCTTCTCTACTAGTGGATCTGTATAATCACACTATGCTCAAAGCCATCCCCCCTTTAAAATAGAAAAACGCTAAACCATCAGCCCACCTCAACAAGTGCTTCACTTCAGACTTAAAAGCCTTACACAGTTCAAAAAGAATTTCTGAAGCTGCTTGGAAAAAAACTCCCACTCTCCCTAATAAGGAAAAGTTATCATTTGCTGCTACCACCTATAAAACTGCTACACTGAACCCCAAAAAAGAATCCTATAACACTAGAATTCAAAATGCTAGATCAGGTTCGAAAGAACTATTCACTAGCTTAAGGGAATTGGAAACCCCTGCTCCACCCACAGAATCATGCACTAAAGACTCCTCGTGGTGTGCCAGTATCCAAAATAGCTCTGCTACAAGCTAAAATAGAAGCAAAAAAGCAAAGCCCAATCACTAACTTCAACAAACCTCACAACCTTCAGCCTATACCCTGTCACCCATTCCAGTGTTCTCAAGTCTCTACCAAAGAGGTAGAAGACATCATAATTAGCTTAAAGCCCTCTAGATGCCAAGGCGACATTTACCAGGCTATAAAAGAGGGAGCTAAACAACTTGTGCCATTTATCACAGCCTTGATTATCGCATCCTTCGAAACCTGCATAGTCCCTAGCACTCTAAACGAGGCTTGGGCCATGCCCCTCCTCAAAAAAACAAATTTAGATCCAAGCGTCCCCTCCAATTACAGACCTATAGCGACAGTTCCTTTTCTCCTGAAAATCATTGATAGAGCGGCATACCTCCAAATACAAAAGCGCCTAGAAGACATAGGTTTACGCCAATCTGGATTCAGGCCAAGACTTGGCAAAGAAGCAGCTCTCCTCGATCTCAAAATACAAATGGACGAATCAAAAGATAAAGGAAATCTGGCTATCCTCCTGCTACTAGACCTGTCAACAGCTTTTGACCTAGTCGACCATCAGATCCGCACCACTTAACTACAGCAGCCTTCTTCTCCAATAACACCACCGCCTGGATTGAATCCTTTTTAGCTAACAGGTCTATGAGGATTTTCTCTCCATCAGCCTCGCCGACCCAGTACCAATCTCTTGTGGAGTCCCTCAGGGCTCTTGTGTCTCGCCCACCTTATATAACTTATTTACGAAACTCCTCTTTGACCTCCTCGACGGATTGGGTGTCACCTACACTAACTATGCAGATGATGCCCAAGTCCTTATCACTCTCTCGGGCTGCTATGACAAAGACTCTAAAATGTTTAACGATATCTATCTTCACATCCAGGCGTAGATGGCTTCCCATGGCCTGTGCCTAAATGATAAGAGAGAGCTACTTATCATATAGGCTCCCAATGTGTTAAGGTGAGTATCACGAGAGTGTTGCGTACCTGTTGGCTTGGTTGCAGATCTTGACGTGGCAGCCAGACTGACTACTGTTCCAGACAAACGTATGGCGCGGGGTACCAGCCTTTCTACAACCTAAGATTGGTACTGGGTGGAAGATGGACCGACTCCCAACGTCACGGGACGCTCTCTCCTGATTTGCGTGACGTCAGGACAGTGCAAGCACTGGCAGGAGAGGCGGATGTTCTATAGTCCTTCAGTCTGAAGAAGCTTGCCAGAGGGTGGTGTCCAGAAAAGCAAGTCCGGGAAGCGATGAAGCTGATGCAGAGAATGGCCAAAGATCCAGTGCTGACCAGGGATAACCGGCAAGAAGTTTACTGAAGCAGACCCATTTCTGTCCACAGGAGTTAAGTGGTATTGCAGGCAAATGGTAGCAGATGAGGTGAGGACAGGCCAGGCAGAGGCTAACAACTGGTAGTCCAAAGGAGTCCGGGACTGAGCAAGGTGTAAGGCACAGGCAGAAGGAGGTGGAACTGACTCAGGAAATGGGAGCAAACTGGGAGAGGGAAATGGGAACCAACGGACAAAGAAGGGAAACACCCCCAGGGAAGTCGACCAAGGGGCAGAGAAGGAGAACCCCTCAGGAAGGCAAGGCCAGGTGAGGCAGGAGGCCCGGGAGTCCCACAAGGAAGGGAGAGCAGGACCAAGGCAGGAGCAAACAGAGTCCAGGGCAAGAACCAGGAACCAAAACAGGAACAAGCTCGGGAGCCTGGCGAGCGGGCAACACAATCCGGAGCAAACCACGTTGAGACGCGACTCGCTCCCGATCGCCGCTCCTCTTATGGGCCGCCAGCACCCGAGAGGCTTGAGACGCAAGCCGTCCCGTTGCCTGGTGCTGGCAAGCCCAAAACGAGGCTTGGAAAGCAAGACTTTGCAGTGGCGAGGGCCCAATCTACTGTGCATGCACGGAACCGTGACCGCGGTTGCCCGTGCATGCGCAGAGGCACACCAACCCGGACCCCCGACACTCTCCCAGTGGTGGATCCCCATGAGCGGAAGCCCGGGTAGATCCGCCAAGAGGAAGAGGGGCGGACTGGCATGGAGAATCCCGGTCTCCCGGTAAGTGGCGTGACACTATGACCCCTCCCAGGAAGACACGGGGCCCCAGGTTTCCAAGGAAACCGACTGTAGAATTCACGCACAAGGCAGGGGGCGTGCACATGTTGGTGTGGTTCCCAAGTGCGATCACAAGCCGGGTACCCCTTCCAGTCCACCAAAAAGTGGAGCACCCCCCTACGAAAGCGAGCACCGCAGATCTCCTGAACCTCAAATTCGGGGACACCCTGCACTAGGACTGAAGCCGGATGGGGACAAGAACGACCATAGGTGTCGTTGACATAGGACTTCAAAAGGGAGACATGAAAGACCGGGTGTACACGCCAAGAATGAGGTAGCTGGAGGCGGAAAGCCACAGAGGACAGGCGCTTGGTTATCTTAAATGGACCAAAATACCGGGGAGCCAAATTTACGGGCAAATTGTGAAGTGGCAGATTCTTAGAGGACAACCAAACCCTGTCACCATCCTGAAAATCAGGTTCCACACTCCTCCTCCTGTCAGCCTGTGATTTCATACGTTCCTTTGCCTCCATCAAGGTCTTGCGTGCCATCTCATGTTGCTTCTGAATGGTCGTTATCAGAGTATCAGCGGAAGGAACCACACTGGGAGGCACAGGACGGAAAGGCATCAGTTTCGGGTGCTGGCCTGCAGAACAGTAGAACGGACTGAATCCAGTAGAGGAATGGACAGAATTATTGTGGGAAACCTCAGCAAGATCTAGACACGCCTTCTAGTTGAACTGAGTGGCGTTGGCAAAACATCAAAGGTAATCTTCCAGAGTCTGATTAGTTCTTTTGGTAAGGCTGTTGGTTTGTGGGTGGTAACCAGAGCTCAATGCCCTGTGGATGCCAAGATGGCCACACACCTTGCTCCAAAAAGAAGAGAGGAACTGAGATTCCCGATCCGAAATGATCTTTTCTGGTGGGCCATGTAACCGATACACTTCATGCAAGAAGGCGGAAGCCATCTGGGCAGCAGTGGGTATCTTGGTGAAAGGAACAAAATAGGCATATTTAGTGAAACAATCCACCACGACCATTATGCAGGTATATCCGTCAGAGGGAGGCAGATCAACAATGAAATCGGTGGCAATGGTGTGCCAAGGATATGGTGCTAATTCCGTTGGTAAAAGCAATCCCAAAGGCCTTCTCCTGGGAACCTTGGACTGGGCACAAACGGGGCAACTCTTCACGTACCTCTTGACCTCTCCAGCCCAACCAGGCCACCAAACCTGTCGGGATACCAGTTCCTGCGTAGCTCTAATTCCTCGATGACCCCCAATCAGTGAATCATGAAAGCCGTGAAATATGCCGTTGCGAATAGGCCCCTTGGGAATGTACAGCCTTTTCTGGAAAAACAGGAGACCATCACGTTCAGACACTGATGTTCGCCGAAGAAGAGCCGTCCGTTCTGGATCTATTTGGGTGGTATTCGAAATAGACTGTAGATGAGGGTACAGCGTCAACAAGAAATGGCTGATTATGAACTATATCGGGTAGATAGGACCAATGGCAAAGAGGGGGAAGGAGTTGCTTTCATATGCAGATTTGACCTTACTGTACGGGAAATGGAAATGTAGGGACCTAACAGGTCTGAGATTGTCCATATAATGATCCTTACAGACCCTATCACTACGATCAATCTTATTTTGTTATATGGACCACCAACTCCCATATCAGAGTTCCCAGAGCAATTTAAGCATTTGTTGCTCCCTTTATTGAAACCAACATCTAAAGTAACCCTACCGGGAGACTTTAGTTTATGGTTTTCTGACAGTTCAGACTTAACAGCCGTCTTGTTGGATTCTTCTCTTAGAGAACTGGGCTTCAGCCACCATATAAATGACATCACGCACATAAAGGAAACATGTTGGATTGGGTGGCCTCCATTGACATCCAAAATAGTGGGCCTGTAATATCACCTTGTCCTTGGTCCTTGGTCTGACCATAGTTTCATAATTCTTAACATGATATTACCAAGGAGAGTGAGTAGGGTCACTATAAAGAGATCTATGATCACATCTAGGAATACACATAAGCTTATGCCGGAAGCAATGGAGATTTTTGTTAGGCATCTAGCTGAGAGGACAGCTAAGGTGGAGTCGGCCAAGGATGTTGCAAGTGATCTATGAGGAGGTCCTGTCTAAAGTCGTTAATTTGATTGTCTTGTTAAAAACCTGCTCTGTCCCACGTAAAAAGCTGAATACTTGGTTTTTGCTGGATTTAAATCAGCTCAGGGTGCAGAAGAGAAATTATTTTCAGACCACAGTAAAGACAGGTGCTACTGGACACAAGGTTGGCTATGCTGAAGTAGCTCAGGAATATGAATTAGCAATCGTTAGAACAAGAAAGGTTGCTTATAATACTAGAATCGTGGAGACCAAATTGGATACGAAAGAACTTTTCAAGATATTGAAGGAGTTAGAAAATCCATGCCCGAATAAGGAGTGTAATTTCACCAGGGACAGTGTGTGGTGTGCGTCTATTCAAGATGCCACGATTAATCAATTAGGTAAGCGTGGTGTCGGTACACGCTACCTTGACTTGCCTCCAGCCTGACCGCCCCTTCTACTGCTGTCTTCCTCCACTGTGCTCCACAACATCCGTACCGCCATCCATTAACATGCGACAGCCACCTCACAAGGCTTCCTGCGATTCAGTTCGCTGCAACCCCCATCCAAAATGGCTGCATGGTGCTTGGTGCGCTAACTGGCCTTTGCAACTGGAGCATCCCTTAGTTGCCTAGTATCAGTCATCAAAGCTCTCTTCATAAGAGCCTACTGTAACGCTGGCAGGCATTAAGCTGGCCCCCACAGACAAGGCACCGAAGCAAAGGCGCCTGTCTCTGCCTTTATAAGACATTCCGATCTGCCCCTCTGGCCACCCACATCCAACCTGGACAGGAGCCCCTTGTCGCAGAAGCCGTCCTCACAGCGGTGCTGAAGGAGCAGCATGACACGCACACCGAGCATCTGGTAAGCACAGTGTCGGTACACGCTACCTTGACTCGCCTGCAGCCTGACCGAACCTTCTACTGCTACCTTCCACGACTGCGCTCCACCACATCTGTGCCGCCATCCAGCAACATGCAACAGCCACCTCACAAGGCTTCCTGATGCGATTCCGTTTGCTGTGACCCCCATCCAAAATGACCGCCTGGTGCATGGCGCGCTAATCGGCCTTTGCAACTGGAGCGTCCCTTAGTTGTCTAGTAACAGTCATTAAGCCACCCCCCACAGACAAGGCACTGCAGCAAAGGCGCCTGTCTGTGCCTGTCCTTGTCGGGACAAGGAGCCTGAGCCCTGCAGACCTACATCTCTCCAGTTCTACTCTACTCCTCACATTCAAGGTATCCCCCCTTGCAGTCCGTGTTCTGTTCCATATTACTAAACACCTTCGATACCCCCTTCATACCTGCTGACGCGCATTTCCACTCACCTTTCAACCCTGTGCCACTCCCCTTCCCTTGTGCTAAGTGCACTCTGGAGCCGTCCACGTACAGCTCTTCGTTTAGCTTCCTCCTGACATGCCCTCTATCTAACTTGCCCAATGCTGGATCGCTCTCTTGGGAGCCACCTAATTGTCCGCCTCGCAACCTGGCAGAGATAGCTCGAGATTTCACGGTACTAGGGCTAGACCCTTGCGTTACCCTTTCATTGACCAGAACGCTGACATACTTTCTCACACAACCGGATTTCATAGTTGTATTCCCTTGCGTTGCTTCTTCTCGCTTTTCCACTGGATGCAGCCAACCAGGCACGCTGTTTTAACACCCATGCTTTGAGTCATTTCATGCCTCTTTCAGTTAGTCCTGCATATGCCTTTGGGCTACAAGCCCACTGCATTCCGACGATACTGTTTATCCGCTTTTTCACACTGTGCAGTGTGTCTTTACTTGCTCCTGTCGCCACGCAACATGCTTATCTCGCTTACTTAGAAATGATACTGTTAATATTTGGTGCTGAGCCGATACACCTCTCACTCACCCTTAGTTAAACCACTCGCCTCATACTGGCTTTCTAAATCACCCCTACCTGTAATTCAAACTGATTATTACTCTCCACCCATGATTGATGGTTAGCTTTTCCTATTGTACTGTGATACCATTTGTTTTTGCCCTTGATATGTGCTGTCAATTGCTTATTGCCTACAGTCACGAGGAACTAGTCCACCAGCCGATGTATGCATTATTTAATGTTAGCCTCCGGGGTTAAGTTTACCCGTCAGTATCAACGTGTTATTCTCTACTGTCTAACACATGCTACCTATATTACTTAACCTAGTGCACCTTGCAGAATCGTTATTCACTTTCTTCCACTGTATTTCCATGTCATGCTTACGATTTAATGTTTTATTGCTGTGATGCTATTGATGGCCCATGGCTTCTCTGTGCTAGTCTCCGTTCCTTGCCTAGTTAGCAGAGCCGTACACCGGGTGCCTTACTAGGGTTCTATTAAATGGGTCTACCCAAGCAGTTCCCATTCAACTTTCCCGTGTGAGCCACCCTTACATAGATACTGACCTACTTGAATATCTGCACTAGTTAACTAACACTGTCTACCATTCCCCTTATCAACCTTGGTCTCTCCACTCCATTGTCTTTAAATTACTGTTGCACTTATTTGTCTTGCCAATGCGAAGCCTGAATCGTACTACATTGGCTCTACTACTGAGACCAGCGGACTGGGCTGCTAGGGTAATGCTTATTTAACTTATCCTATAGACCCTTAGCGGCAGTCATCTCTAATAACACTGACCTACATCTATTACTATTGCTCGCCCTCCTTCCAATAGGACCTAGCCTGCGCTCCCTGCTGGTTGGCACACATGGCCCCCTTACACAAAATCATCCTCACTATGGCTACCATCCTCCCTTTATTCAACACCATACCTCCCACCAGATTTCTGCCCCATTCAGGCCCAACCCACCTCTGCCTAGTACAAATGCCTTTACGGTTAATGATACACCTTGTCCTATCACTCCCGCACAATTGGTTCATCTCTACGCATCTCCGCCCACTCCCAACCTTCCCTGCCCATTAAGCACCAGGAATGCTAGACTAGGTTCACGCCTCAACCGCATTAAGCGGCTCAAGCTGCCGCACATTTCCCTCCACAAGTGCAAACATATCCTCACTACATAAAAAAAGGAGAGACCCAGGATGAGACTGCGCCCAGTTTTACAAAAGTGGTTTAATGTATAGAAATGCCCCTTAAGATCACACGTGTTTCGATCCCTTTATAGACCTTTCTCAAATCAGGGCTGTTTAAAGTATATATTCAACAAGTAAGTGCCAACAGTAACAAAAACATCTATATTAGCATTTCATTACTCGCGTGTAGCTCGTATGACTCATTCTATATATTCTCCTTCTAATTTAAAAAGTTAATTCTCGCAAACCCGCCGCCTTAAATCGAGCATCCAATGTTTTAACAACGCACTCGGGCTCGCGGCATTGAATTGTAATAGAAGAAAAGCCGCCGCACTTCTGAGACAGTCTCTCACCTTATTCTGTCTGTCTCGCATTCAATCGCGTGCAGCCGAATGTCCGGAGGGGGCGTCTGATGGCGTCCCCTTTGTTGTTAATCTGAGGCTCAAGAGTAAGTCCGTTTTCTATGGCGAGGGCCAGTGTTTACCTTGTGCAATACGGCGGCCATTTCAGAAGGGTGTATTTTACAATACTTTTTACTTCTCCACATGTCCAAATTTCAATACTGTTTCATTTTAATACTTCTAAGATTTACTGATTACATATCACTATTATTTTTACTTCCCCATTTGTCCAAATTTCAATACTGTTTCATTTTGATACTACTAAGGTTTACTGATTACATATCATTACAAATATAGGAGAAGCGCAAATATGATACCAATTAAAGTTAAATTCTTATGAAACCAATTAAAGTTAAATTCTTAGGGGTGAGACCTGCCTACTGCAAGCAATGTATATTATCATATTCATCGGATTGGTGGGTGGCATTGTCCCATGGAAGACGCACCATTAATGATATTTTGCGGAATTATATGGTCCCTGATGCCAAGTTAAGATCCCGACAGCTGTCGAGTATGTTTATGCTGCAAATGGACACCTAATTGATGTGGTGTACCATCATTGCGCCAAGCTGATGGCCCTGATCATAATATTTTCTGAAGCGTTAGATTAAGTGGAACCCAAATAATATAGTCCTGTATCCTAGCCAGTCTGAGTTATTACAAACATAAAGAGCATTTAGTCATAATGATTCACTTAAGTAATCAGGTCACTGAGTGCACCATAGTCCAATGAGGTCCCTTTTAAAGGAAAGACACCATTTCATTGTCCATATTTAAGCCGAGAAATGTAGAATTCAGTTGACAAATTGTTCTCGCTTCTGCTTGGCTCAGTTTCATTTCCTTGTTGCCACCTCTTTTACCCAAAGAGACTTTCTGGATACCAATGAATTTTATGTCCGCCTTATTATCCATTTGATGTTTCTCTTGCCAGTGGCATGCCAGTGGTAACCTTGGGTCTTGACTGCCAATTTTGGCTAAATGTTCTCTGATCCGAAACCTTAGTTCCCTGATCGTGCTGCCGATATAGACCCGATTACATACACATATGATACCATATACTACATGTTTTGACCTACGGTTAATGGATTGCAAAATGTTTAGCGTTCTAGTGTTGGTGCCAGTGAACGAATCCTCACTACAGCCACCACTCCCCAAGCTAAGCCCTGCCCTTCTCTCAACAATCTGATACCATTTGCAACCAGCACCTCTGCTGCTGCAGCAGCACCCGTCGCACCCTCAATGAAAGTTGCACTCATAAATGCCAGGTCGCTAAGTGCTCATGCCCTGGACATTTCAGATCTCATCTCAAATAATCAACTTCACTTCTTGGCAATTCCGGAAACCTGGTTACACCCAGCGGCTGGGCCATCTGTCCCTAGCCATCCCTGATAACTATACCAGTATCAGAGCAGACAGAGTCCGGCAGAGGAGGTGGAGTGGCCTTTGTAGCTAAAACGCATGTTGGACTTAAAGAACTTTCTAAAGAAGCTTTTGCATCGGGGAAATCCTCTCTGTCAAACTCCCTCTGTCAGCCTCTAGTACCTTGCTGCTAAACCTCATATATCTACCTCCGGGTCCCTTAACCACCTTCGAAGAAGACACCACCTTCTTCCTCACATGCAACACCAAACCGATCTTCCAAATTCTTTTGATAGGAGACTTCAACTTAGGGCTCCACGCCATCAAGGACATTACAGTGGTAGAGAACGCCATCTCGCAGCTGGGTTTTCAATACGAAGTCAGTGGCCCTAAGCACAATAAGGGAGAAACATTGTATTGGCTGGCAGACCTTTACTGCACCACTACGATCTTGGCAAACTCACTGTGCGCATGGCCAGATCACCATTGCATTTCCTTTACCTTACAAGGCAGTGCATACCCTATTCCGTGTACCAGACTAGTCCCGCAAGTGTTGTCTAGAAACAATCGTGATATCACTGCAGCCAACGTATTGCCTCTACTACAGCCCATTATCGATCCTGTGAAAAACTTTGACAAAGAATCTTCTCTACTAGTGGATCTGTATAATCACACTATGCTCAAAGCCATCCCCCCTTTAAAATAGAAAAACGCTAAACCATCAGCCCACCTCAACAAGTGCTTCACTTCAGACTTAAAAGCCTTACACAGTTCAAAAAGAATTTCTGAAGCTGCTTGGAAAAAAACTCCCACTCTCCCTAATAAGGAAAAGTTATCATTTGCTGCTACCACCTATAAAACTGCTACACTGAACCCCAAAAAAGAATCCTATAACACTAGAATTCAAAATGCTAGATCAGGTTCGAAAGAACTATTCACTAGCTTAAGGGAATTGGAAACCCCTGCTCCACCCACAGAATCATGCACTAAAGACTCCTCGTGGTGTGCCAGTATCCAAAATAGCTCTGCTACAAGCTAAAATAGAAGCAAAAAAGCAAAGCCCAATCACTAACTTTAACAAACCTCACAACCTTCAGCCTATACCCTGTCACCCATTCCAGTGTTCTCAAGTCTCTACCAAAGAGGTAGAAGACATCATAATTAGCTTAAAGCCCTCTAGATGCCAAGGCGACATTTACCAGGCTATAAAAGAGGGAGCTAAACAACTTGTGCCATTTATCACAGCCTTGATTAACGCATCCTTCGAAACCTGCATAGTCCCTAGCACTCTAAACGAGGCTTGGGCCATGCCCCTCCTCAAAAAAACAAATTTAGATCCAAGCGTCCCCTCCAATTACAGACCTATAGCGACAGTTCCTTTTCTCCTGAAAATCATTGATAGAGCGGCATACCTCCAAATACAAAAGCGCCTAGAAGACATAGGTTTACGCCAATCTGGATTCAGGCCAAGACTTGGCAAAGAAGCAGCTCTCCTCGATCTCAAAATACAAATGGACGAATCAAAAGATAAAGGAAATCTGGCTATCCTCCTGCTACTAGACCTGTCAACAGCTTTTGACCTAGTCGACCATCAGATCCGCACCACTTAACTACAGCAGCCTTCTTCTCCAATAACACCACCGCCTGGATTGAATCCTTTTTAGCTAACAGGTCTATGAGGATTTTCTCTCCATCAGCCTCGCCGACCCAGTACCAATCTCTTGTGGAGTCCCTCAGGGCTCTTGTGTCTCGCCCACCTTATATAACTTATTGACGAAGCTCCTCTTTGACCTCCTCGACGGATTGGGTGTCACCTACACTAACTATGCAGATGATGCCCAAGTCCTTATCACTCTCTCGGGCTGCTATGACAAAGACTCTAAAATGTTTAACGATATCTATCTTCACATCCAGGCGTAGATGGCTTCCCATGGCCTGTGCCTAAATGATGATAAGAGAGAGCTACTTATCATATAGGCTCCCAATGTGTTAAGGTGAGTATCACGAGAGTGTTGCGTACCTGTTGGCTTGGTTGCAGATCTTGACGTGGCAGCCAGACTGACTACTGTTCCAGACAAACGTATGGCGCGGGGTACCAGCCTTTCTACAACCTAAGATTGGTACTGGGTGGAAGATGGACCGACTCCCAACGTCACGGGACGCTCTCTCCTGATTTGCGTGACGTCAGGACAGTGCAAGCACTGGCAGGAGAGGCGGATGTTCTATAGTCCTTCAGTCTGAAGAAGCTTGCCAGAGGGTGGTGTCCAGAAAAGCAAGTCCGGGAAGCGATGAAGCTGATGCAGAGAATGGCCAAAGATCCAGTGCTGACCAGGGATAACCGGCAAGAAGTTTACTGAAGCAGACCCATTTCTGTCCACAGGAGTTAAGTGGTATTGCAGGCAAATGGTAGCAGATGAGGTGAGGACAGGCCAGGCAGAGGCTAACAACTGGTAGTCCAAAGGAGTCCGGGACTGAGCAAGGTGTAAGGCACAGGCAGAAGGAGGTGGAACTGACTCAGGAAATGGGAGCAAACTGGGAGAGGGAAATGGGAACCAACGGACAAAGAAGGGAAACACCCCCAGGGAAGTCGACCAAGGGGCAGAGAAGGAGAACCCCTCAGGAAGGCAAGGCCAGGTGAGGCAGGAGGCCCGGGAGTCCCACAAGGAAGGGAGAGCAGGACCAAGGCAGGAGCAAACAGAGTCCAGGGCAAGAACCAGGAACCAAAACAGGAACAAGCTCGGGAGCCTGGCGAGCGGGCAACACAATCCGGAGCAAACCACGTTGAGACGCGACTCGCTCCCGATTGCCGCTCCTCTTATGGGCCGCCAGCACCCGAGAGGCTTGAGACGCAAGCTGTCCCGTTGCCTGGTGCTGGCAAGCCCAAAACGAGGCTTGGAAAGCAAGACTTTGCAGTGGCGAGGGCCCAATCTACTGCGCATGCACGGAACCGTGACCGCGGTTGCCCGTGCATGCGCAGAGGCACACCAACCCGGACCCCCGACACTCTCCCAGTGGTGGATCCCCATGAGCGGAAGCGCGGGTAGATCCGCCAAGAGGAAGAGGGGCGGGCTGGCATGGAGAATCCCGGTCTCCCGGTAAGTGGCGTGACACTATGACCCCTCCCAGGAAGACACGGGGCCCCAGGTTTCCAAGGAAACCGACTGTAGAATTCACGCACAAGGCAGGGGGCGTGCACATGTTGGTGTGGTTCCCAAGTGCGATCACAAGCCGGGTACCCCTTCCAGTCCACCAAAAAGTGGAGCACCCCCCTACGAAAGCGAGCACCGCAGATCTCCTGAACCTCAAATTCGGGGACACCCTGCACTAGGACCGAAGCCGGATGGGGACAAGAACGACCATAGGTGTCGTTGACATAGGACTTCAAAAGGGAGACATGAAAGACCGGGTGTACACGCCAAGAATGAGGTAGCTGGAGGCGGAAAGCCACAGAGGACAGGCGCTTGGTTATCTTAAATGGACCAAAATACCGGGGAGCCAACTTTACGGGCAAATTGTGAAGTTGCAGATTCTTAGAGGACAACCAAACCCTGTCACCATCCTGAAAATCAGGTTCCACACTCCTCCTCCTGTCAGCCTGTGATTTCATACGTTCCTTTGCCTCCATCAAGGTCTTGCGTGCCATCTCATGTTGCTTCTGAATGGTCGTTATCAGAGTATCAGCGGAAGGAACCACACTGGGAGGCACAGGACGGAAAGGCATCAGTTTCGGGTGCTGGCCTGCAGAACAGTAGAACGGACTGAATCCAGTAGAGGAATGGACAGAATTATTGTGGGAAACCTCAGCAAGATCTAGACACGCCTTCTAGTTGAACTGAGTGGCGTTGGCAAAACATCAAAGGTAATCTTCCAGAGTCTGATTAGTTCTTTTGGTAAGGCTGTTGGTTTGTGGGTGGTAACCAGAGCTCAATGCCCTGTGGATGCCAAGATGGCCACACACCTTGCTCCAAAAAGAAGAGAGGAACTGAGATTCCCGATCCGAAATGATCTTTTCTGGTGGGCCATGTAACCGATACACTTCATGCAAGAAGGCGGAAGCCATCTGGGCAGCAGTGGGTATCTTGGTGAAAGGAATAAAATAGGCATATTTAGTGAAACAATCCACCACGACCATTATGCAGGTATATCCGTCAGAGGGAGGCAGATCAACAATGAAATCGGTGGCAATGGTGTGCCAAGGATATGGTGCTAATTCCGTTGGTAAAAGCAATCCCAAAGGCCTTCTCCTGGGAACCTTGGACTGGGCACAAACGGGGCAACTCTTCACGTACCTCTTGACCTCTCCAGCCCAACCAGGCCACCAAACCTGTCGGGATACCAGTTCCTGCGTAGCTCTAATTCCTCGATGACCCCCAATCAGTGAATCATGAAAGCCGTGAAATATGCCGTTGCGAATAGGCCCCTTGGGAATGTACAGCCTTTTCTGGAAAAAGAGGAGACCATCACGTTCAGACACTGATGTTCGCCGAAGAAGAGCCGTCCGTTCTGGATCTATTTGGGTGGTATTCGAAATAGACTGTAGATGAGGGTACAGCGTCAACAAGAAATGGCTGATTATGAACTATATCGGGTAGATAGGACCAATGGCAAAGAGGGGGAAGGAGTTGCTTTCATATGCAGATTTGACCTTACTGTACGGGAAATGGAAATGTAGGGACCTAACAGGTCTGAGATTGTCCATATAATGATCCTTACAGACCCTATCACTACGATCAATCTTATTTTGTTATATGGACCACCAACTCCCATATCAGAGTTCCCAGAGCAACTTAAGCATTTGTTGCTCCCTTTATTGAAACCAACATCTAAAGTAACCCTACCGGGAGACTTTAGTTTATGGTTTTCTGACAGTTCAGACTTAACAGCCGTCTTGTTGGATTCTTCTCTTAGAGAACTGGGCTTCAGCCACCATATAAATGGCATCACGCACATAAAGGAAACATGTTGGATTGGGTGGCCTCCATTGACATCCAAAATAGTGGGCCTGTAATATCACCTTGTCCTTGGTCTGACCATAGTTTCATAATTCTTAACATGATATTACCAAGGAGAGTGAGTAGGGTCACTATAAAGAGATCTATGATCACATCTAGGAATACACATAAGCTTATGCCGGAAGCAATGGAGATTTTTGTTAGGCATCTAGCTGAGAGGACAGCTAAGGTGGAGTCGGCCAAGGATGTTGCAAGTGATCTATGAGGAGGTCCTGTCTAAAGTCGTTAATTTGATTGTCTTGTTAAAAACCTGCTCTGTCCCACATAAAAAGCTGAATACTTGGTTTTTGCCGGATTTAAATCAGCTCAGGGTGCAGAAGAGAAATTATTTTCAGACCACAGTAAAGACAGGTGCTACTGGACACAAGGTTGGCTATGCTGAAGTAGCTCAGGAATATGAATTAGCAATCGTTAGAACAAGAAAGGTTGCTTATAATACTAGAATCGTGGAGACCAAATTGGATACAAAAGAACTTTTCAAGATATTGAAGGAGTTAGAAAATCCATGCCCGAATAAGGAGTGTAATTTCACCAGGGACAGTGTGTGGTGTGCGTCTATTCAAGATGCCACGATTAATCAATTAGGTAAGATCAAAGAGGATAACGGCGAAGCCACATTTGCACTACTGGACCTTTTTTGTCAACACCTGGACTTTAATGGCATGGGTGTCATGGAGAAGGTTGTCAACACCCCCTGTCGCCCTGCCTGAGAGCCCTTTCGCACAGAGTTCAATGCTGAACCAGTATCTGAGGCTGAAATGACTAATGTCATTGCCAAGCTGAAGCTTATGAACTGCAATGGTGCGATCTGCCAAGCCTCAACAGTTAAAGCTTGCTTGCCGGCATTGGTTTCTTCAAAAGCAAAAAGGACGAATGTGTCATTTGCTGAAGGCAGGGTTTCAGATTGCAGAAAGAATGCATGGATTACTCCTTTGCTGATGAAAGCTGGGCTGGAACCACTTATCCCGTCCAACTATCGTCCCATTACTAATGGGGCGTTTATTGCTCAAGACTTTCATCATATCTGCAAGTACTGGAGTATTTGCCCAGTCATACTATCCTGAACAAACTGCAATCGTGTTTTTGACCAGCAAACGGAACAGAAACAGCTTTATTAGATCTAAAGTCCAGTATCTTACTAATCATCGATAAGAGTCAAGCAGCATTGTGAATGTTATTGGACCTTTCTGCGGCTTTCGACCTACTGGACCATTCCTTTCTCACGGAGCTACTGCAGTAGGCTGCTGGTTTTTCTATCTCAGTTGCAGGCTGGATTCTCTATTTTACAGGATCTGACAGCAAGTGTATGCAGCAGTTTAGCACCAGCTGCTCCAGTACAAATTCTGTTTGGAGTTGCGCAAGGGGTCTATCTCCCTCTTTATATAGTATCTTTACCTTACGCTATTCCAATTGCTGGAAGATCGGGATTCAAGTTTATCAACTATGAAATGCATTGCTTGATTCCCTTATCAGGGGACTATAAAAGGGACCTCTAATATATAAATATTCTATTCCATCATCGAGTCTTGGATGGTGAGGAATGGCTTGTTGCTGAACGATGCCAAGGCTGAGCTTATGATTTTCCGTACAATTCACAGTCTACAAACATTGGGCCCCCGAGTACCAGCATTTTTTGATTGCTGGCTGTAAATTAGCTATGCTAAGGTTAAGACGCTAGGAGTATTTTTTGACCAAAATCTGAACAGAGTGCCCAGGTTGGCAGCATGGTCTCGACTTGTGCTCATGCAGATTCTTCCATTCTCAACTAAAACTAATTGTGCCATGTGTCTAGGGCCAATATTGGGACCAACCTGGAATGTTGCGGCAGTTTGCTGCGGGGCATCAGTAAAAGGTAATCTTCTAGATTACCGGTCATTCAGAACAGCGCAGTTCAAGCAGTTGAAGGGCTGACAAAGAGGGAACATGCCACGCAAGTCAGAACAAATATTCACTGGCTCCCTATGGAGGATAGAATCCTTCACATGTTCCTCGGTATCACTCATAAATGTCTTTTTGGCATAAGCCTCGAATGTCTGACAGAAAGCGTTTCAAGGCGTTCAATTCAGAGGATCCTGAGGTCTAAGGAATCCGTAGTTCTTGTTATTAAAAGGGTCAAGCTGTTTTTTTTTTGTTTTTTTTTTTTTGCGACTGCTCCCAAGCACTAGAATGCTTTGCTCCCGGACTTGAGAAGGATATACTTGAATATCTGTAAATGGAAAATCTGAAGACACATCTTTTTTCCTAATCGGACTCCCTGGTGTTTTCTCCCCCTATTGCTCGGAATGTATTTGTCTGTATTGTTGCTTTGTACTGCACACTTATGCCTAGGGGCCCCTTGGCGCGTCAGAAGTAAATAAATAAATATGTTATAACTATGTAATAGCAACAGATTGCTAATAGATGTTACTATATTTACTGGGACGTATCAGTAACAAGTTGGAGTTTGTTACGCCTTCACGTTAATAACCCACATTTATACATCTGTTTATGAACCAATTTTGTAGTATTCTAATCATTAAATATTGTTACATAAAATGCAATTTTTTGTTGTTGTAAATAACGCCTGCACCAGGAAAATGTTTTCCTCTGCATGTTAGAACTGCATTGCTTTAAGCTAATAGTGTGGGGCGGAGAGGAAGGATTTGCAGTGCACTGTTAGGCCACGTTGGTGTGCTATTAAAATGGCTGGCCACTTTGCCTGCAGGGCCGTATGACGTATGTTGTAGAGAGTATGCTCGCTTCAAAAAAAGGTCCCAGTTGCCTTCATTGTAGATCCAACAGTACGCAATGTAGTACACAAAGCATGTTTTTTACATGTCTGCACAGACTGACTGAATGAATCCAACACAAATAAAAAATAAAAACAATAGTAATTTACATTTTATCGAAGCTTACATCAAATTG
Organism: Ambystoma mexicanum; assembly: GCF_040938575.1. NCBI lineage: Eukaryota > Metazoa > Chordata > Amphibia > Caudata > Ambystomatidae > Ambystoma > Ambystoma mexicanum. The sequence continues at coordinate 1,234,755,229 of NC_090934.1, read as the reverse complement.
ACCCATATCAAATAACACTGCTAGGTTTCAAGCCTTCAATAACATTGCATAGGTATAAAACGATTAAAAATCCCAGATGTCAACTAGTACACTAAACTGTGTCACTTGCAGAAACAGGCAAAATAAAATAACAAATTATAAAGGGATCAGTGCTAGTACTGAAATAGACAATAGAAAAAAGGTGCTGCATCATAACAGAAAATGATGACATTTCATGTGATCTATAGGGTTATCATTTTGATTCACGAAACTGATAATTGGTTTCCATTCTGCTAAAGATTGCAACATTTCCCCTTTGATGGCGACCACAAACTTTGACATGGCCCCTGTATATCATCATTTTGCCTCATCCCAATATTATACCAGGACAGGTCATCATTTGGTGCCCCTGTATCCTTTTTCCATTTGGACATATATGTATGAGGGGTTTAAGCCTACAGACATTAAGCATTCTATACAGTGAGGAGACATTACCTGCTGGTGAATCCCCCCCAAAACAAGTCCTCAAAATTAGTTTTCTCTCTTAGCTTGGTTCACCACTTTTATATTAGTGGACCAATGCCGAAGTTGCATATTTATTTATTTATTTATTTACATTTATAAAGCGCTCACACAGCCCGCAGGCATCGAGGCGCTGTTACAGGAATTGCATATAACCATATCTATCTTCTTGTTCTACTAAAAAACGGTGTCTGAGGATAATCAACCCTTATCTTTTAAACAATTGGCCCAGTGGTACTAGTCCTCCGTCCATCCAATGTGTAAACCTCCTGGTGGCCCTTACATGTTTAGTTATGTTATGATATATAGTACTCTAAATATCATTGGTATGATCTCAAAGTGCTGGTAGGTTGAACGCCCTCGGGAACCGCAGTCCTGGTCAGTAGAGAGAAGTGTCATAGGGTGCGTGGGTGCACCAGTTGTGTGCAGCTGATGTAAATGCTAGATGGTAGCTGCATCCTAGCGTTATGTGGTGAAGGTATCAGTTTAATGTGTCCAGACTGGTGGGTGGACACCCAGACTGGGTTCTGGCTGCGTTGGGCCTGTAGGACGCTTATGTGAGCAGCTAGGCCGGAATGTCATGGGATAGCCATGTTTTATTAGAGTGATGAGGTGTCCATGGGGTAATGTTTGTATGTGAACAACTAGACCGAATTTTGTATAGCTGCATTCTAATTGTGTGATGGTGTAGAGTTGAAAGTAAGTGTAATGATATGGGATGGGGGTGTTTGCATGGGTTTATGATTCCATCCAACCGTTCCGTCCATCCCTCCATCTATTCCATCTCTCTGTTCCCTTCATTCCATCTCTCTTTTCCCTTCAATCCATCTCTCTGTTCCCTTCAATCCATCTCTCAGTTCCCTTCCATCCATCCATTCATTGGTCATGGGGAAATTCCGAATTGTTCCATACACGGATCGGGCAGATGTAATCGTAGTCCTGGCTCTGCTGGAGACCTTTGGTAGCCTGAAACTTGAGTCTCCAGTTACAAATTCAACAGTCAAAATTCAAATTCCGAACTGTTTTGGGAATTCTAACGAATTCATTCACCACACCAGCAAGTCCTGTACATTACCTTGAAATTGCTTACCAGTATAGGCTGCTGGAAAAAAGTCAAGGATGTTTCAAATGGGAATGGCACAGGTGGACAGTGCTTGAAACCAATAGTTTAACTAGATTCATTGATATTTGTTTTATATTGATTTTTGGATGCATGGGTATGAAAGGTGTGTATGAAATGTGATGTTTGCAGTTTGTCTGGGTTGTGTTCTGTGTTTTGGGATGTTGTTTGTGATGGGGATAGTCACCCTTGCGCTAAGAAAACCTTGTTAAATTATGTTTTGTAGGTTGAAATGGTGATTTCACAATGTAATTTTGATAATAGTATTTTCATTAAAATATTAATGAATGAATACCTAAACTATAATTAGATGCTTTCAAATTGCCATTTTATATCTAGGGCTGTGTTGAAGAGAGTGAATTCCAGACTAGGGGACTTTCTTTGTGTGGTTGCTGACAAGCCTCAATCTCCAGTCTTCCAAAATGTAGCTTGATTTGACCATATTTTTTGTTTTAGTATCCCAATAATTCAGCATAACTATGGTCGAAGGGAGTGGCTGGACTGTACCTCTTTTTATTGCCGAGGGCGGGGGGGCACCAATCGGGCCGAGGCGCCCCAACAATTTGGTCAATATCCACAGTGTGTTTAGGATTCTGTTTGGCTGCAGAACTTTCTAGTATGGGAGCTACTTATGCAGCATATATGTAACTTTCAATATCAGGAACCGCTAGACCGCCTTTTTCTTTGGCTGCTATAACCAGATACCTAGCCACTATAGCGAATATGTTAGCCCATATAAACTGAAAAAGGAGAGATTGGAGATCCCTAACTGTTGCTCTGGGAATCAATACCAGAAGAGCTTGGAAAACATATAACAGCTGACTTACTAGTGCCATTTTAATTGGGGTAATTCTCCTCAGTCATGATATCAGATTTACCCCACTTAGTCAAGTCTTGCTTGACAGCAGAGAAAAGCCCTGGAATATTCGCAGAGTACAATTGATCATAGAGTGGATGCACAGCGAGCTGCCAGGGACGTCAGAGTGGAGCTACTCAATTGCGGCTAATATAATTTACTGAAAACTGTACACTTTAGTTCCCACAAGTGGGAGAACAGAACAGTCAAGCCTGGAAGAAGACCTTGTGGTCGAAACACGTGTCTGCTGTTTCCACTTTCATTAAAATATTTCCTTCAACTAAACTGAACATATATGCACAGTGTGGTTGTGAATCCATTGTACTTAAATACCTTATGCTGGTAAACCGGTTCAATAACCTCATAGTTCTACGAATATTATTGTGCGTCTGGTGCCTATGGATGGACCCAGTTTTATCTAGACCCAAGACACCTGGAAGAATTTTAGATAAACGAGCTGCCAAGACCTTAGGATAAATACGATAATCAATGTTGAGAACAGCTATTTGTCTATAGGAAGTGGCGTGAGTACGATCTTTGCCTGGTTTACGTATTAATGTAAGAACTGATTCCCCCATAGTATGTGTAATCGGCCCTGTCTGTCGGAAAGTATTAAATCATTTTATTAAATGAGGTGACAATACAGCTGAGAACGTTATATAAAATAAAGCAGAGAATCCACCTGGGCCAGGAGCCTTATTTGAGGTGAGAGAGCGAATAGCGAGGGAAGCCTCCTCTGCAATTATGGAATTATCCAATGCCTGCTTGTCAACTTCTGGTATGGATGGAAGATGTGCTTCACGAATAAATTCCAATTTGCAGGCCTTATCCAACATGCCTGCTTTAAATAGCTCTTTGTAGTATCGTGACAAAATATGTATTTTGATAGGTTCGTCATCACGCAAGCAACCTGTATCATCTTGCAATTGAACTATAGTATTATTTCTTTGGGCTTTTAACTTGTAGGCCAAAATCCAACACGCTTTATTTGCAGTACTAAAATAAATGTTTGGTGTAAAGCATTTTATAGGATGTATCCTCCCAGAGTGCTTTTAGTTCTCCATGTGTCACCTGTAAATGCTGATACATCTTCCGAGACCCATTTCTCTTGTATCGAGACTCCTAATACTGAACCCTAGGCTCAGCCTCTAGTCTTTGAGCTGCCAACATACGCTTCTAGCTGAGGCTAAAGTGATAAGTTCACCATGTAAGGGCGGTTGGAAAGCTTCCCAAATGGTCTCAATTGAGCTAGCTAGAGTATTTTCCTGAAAATATTCCTTTCAGAAACAAATAGTGCCATATGCTATATCTGCAAAAAAAAGTATCATTCAATCTCCAGAAGGAGGTCTTTCTAATGCCCCAATGAAATGGGTGAATGGTTGGATACCAATGCTTATTCAATACTAGCAGAATTGATCCCTGCAAGAAGGGAGTGAGACACCAAAAAATAATCAATCCGCAAAAAATTACGATGTACATGTGAAAAAAGAGTGTAATTACGGTCATGAGGATGTAAATATCTCAGCATATCCACTAATTGTAAATCAATTGCTTTCTTATGGGAAATTGACTTCACACCATAAGCCTCAGTAGCAGCCCCATACCTATCCAATCTGCCATACAATACCACATTGAAATCACCACCCACAATAAGGTCCCCTTTTTGAAATTAACAAAGGTACTCCCCATAGTGACTACCTTACTCTTAGTCCATAGTCTCATTTCCTCCATACTTTTGGGACATGCCGTCCATTGGGATGGGACCTGAGCACTTTTGAACCATCAAAAATAACTTTTTGACCTTTTATTGTTACGCGCAGCCCCCGCACGTGACCATAGCCGGCTTTCCTGAGCTCCACCCCGTAGTACTTTTCTATGGCCAAAGTCGAAGGACCATTAGCAAAATAGAGGATACTTTTTAGACGGGATGGTGGGTGGGCGTATGGAGGAAAGGGGACTATGGACTAGGAGTAAGGTAGTCACTATGGTGAGTAACTCTGTTATATTCCTACGTCCCGTCCCCTTTCCTTCATACTTTTGGGAGATTCCCAAGCACTGACCTAAGAAACGGGAGGATGGAAATTTCCCTTATTGGAACAAGTTCTTAAGAACTGCCTGGCCAAACTGGGCATCAGCCCGGGAGCTCAGGTCAAGACATTAGTGTCTGCAGAAAGCAGAGGGAAGAGCCCATGTAGCTGTCTTGGCTATAGACTCCCAAGGAACACATTTCTAGAATGCAACAGGAGCCCCTTTGCCACCGACTAAATGTGCATGAACGCCCCTTGGGGGCTGAAGGCCCCAGATTGTATAAGCCTCTGAGATGCGTGAGATAGACGCTTTAGAAGCCGGTTTCCCCTTTGGGTCCCCAAAAGTAAGAGTTGTGAGGAGCTTCTAAGGTCGCTTGTTCTGTCAAAGTAAAGTAAAACTTCTGACATCCAGGTTCGGAAAGAAAACTGGTAGGCATATGAACTGATCTATGTGTAACTCTGAGACAATTCCTGGAAGGCAAGAAGGATGAGTGCAAAGCACAACCTTATCCTTGTGAAAGGTCAAGAACGGGTGTTCGACAAAGAGCGCTTGAACATCACTTATTCTTCTCGCAGATGTTACTGCAATAAAGAAGGCCACTTTCCAGGAGAGAAACTTGAGCTATGTAGTGGCCATTGGTTCAAATGGCTTGTGCTACAAAGCAGAAAGGACCATGTTTGGATCCCATTTTGGGTGAGGAAGCCTGACCGGCAGAAAGCCTGCAAAATGCCTCTTGATTACTGGATTTGTCAGAGTAAAAGAGCAATAATCTGTAGGAAGATAAGCTGCAATGGCTGACAGATATACGGATGCCAGAGGCAGCAAGGTCCAATATAAAAGACAAGACACAGTCAACAGAAAGCCGTTTACTTTTGTACTGGGGTTTTGTAGAAGGCTTACGTGCCTCCTGCATTATGACCACGTCGGTTGAACCACCATTTTGCTACCGCCTGAAGTGATCTGCATCACAGGTTTTAGTGAGGCCATTGTCTCCAGAGGGATTGTATGTCATGAACACTGTGAGGGGGCACAAGTTGTGTCACAAGCAGGCTCCCACCAGAACCCTGAGGGCCTTAAAACCACTACAAAAGGGCTCCTGGAGCCAGTCCTGGCGCCTTTGGTAGTAGGCCCATATGTAGGAAGGAAGGGCTGTTCAAACTAGGTCCCATTTATGCACATGGGCCTTTAAATCCAACATGGAAGCACCCACACAGTCTAGTTCCAAGAACCAAGCCATGCGTTTTAGTGTTTTGGGTGTGGCAGCCCTGGAACTACTTTCCATGGTACTACTTTACCTGGGCTATATAAACCACACTCTGACTGCAGAGCACGCTTCGTGTTATTCTGCAAACCGCAGCGTGACGCTCACCGTGTCCAGCTCCTGGTCTTCAGCATCTTCCTGTAATCCTGCAAGAACAAGAACAAGATTATTCTGTCTTACCTGAGAAAACACCATCCAGCAACCAGCATTTCAACTGGGCTGCAATCTGTGGAAACCGAGAGAAGAAGAAACATCACTTACCTGTGAGTACTTGCTTAAGGACTTCCGGCGAACCGCTACCACAGCTGCTGTTCAAACATTGCGACCTGCAATAACGAGAAATGGAAAAACAATATTAGAATGCGTGCTTCCAAAACATCGAATTCCATCAGTCTTACCTGAATTCCATCGCGCTACGCCGCGCTTCCATCCGGAGCACCACAGCAACATCTGCAAAGGAAAAGAGACATATTCAGGTTCGCTTTCAATATCAAACAACCGCACAGCGTTGTACTTACCTTAACGGATTCCGGGGGCCTGTTCTTCATCGCGCTCTCATCCACTCGCAGCACCACAGCGGCCTGTGAGGAGAAGAAGAAAACACAGATTAGCTTTAATAGACAATAAAGGCGCTGCGCTTCGCGCTTTGTCTTACCTAGAAAACGTGCCTCTCAATCCGGCACACCAGCATCAAGACCTTCGCACCTGAAAAGAAGGAGATAAAGACATTAACGAAATTCCCACCATAAACAGAACAAAGACTTACAATTAACAAACCTACCTGCCTACAAGCAGATTCGGGGTCACAGCAGGCCTGGGCCCAAAGAAGGCATACTGCACCAGTGAAGCTACTCGGGCAGCTCGCCAACAAACGTCAAGCGCCCATGCACAAGAAACGCAGGACGGATAGCTCACCCTACAAATAACCAAGATTCATTATTCAGCACTGGGCAACTACGCATCCAGGGTTCCAGATCTCAGAGCCTTCCAGACGCCCCCGGGGATATCAGTTGAGCGTAACGTTGTAGGGGCTTTGTAATCAATGTTGGCCCTCTGACAGGGAAACTCGGCAGAGCCGGTACTAGCAGACCTGGGGCGCTTTTCAACCCCTCTAGCTTCTTCAGAAGAAATAGCCCTTGGTGAGGGATGACTTGGTGCCCTTGCCCTCCTTTGCTCCCTAAGCAGGACCGGTACAAAAACAAGATTATTTGTGGGAAAGCTTAGGGTCAGGTCCGGAAGCCAGAGCCCTAAATGGAGCCCCACGATCCTGCTGGTTTTGATTACAGCCCCTGTTTGGGGATCCTTAGGATTAGCCCCGGTACTTTTAGTCCCTTTACATGGAAACCTGAGACTAGGCTCGGTACATCTAGACCCGGACTGGGAAACCTTGGCAATAACCCCGGTTGAAGCAACCCCACACATTGCGCTGGATTACCCAATTCTAAATCTGGATAGCTAGATCCACCACAGGAGGCACTTTGGTGCCCCCGTTTGTTGACATAGAACAAAGCTGCAGAATTGTCAGTGAAAAGGCGCACCACTCTGCTGATAGAAGGCTGGAAAGCTTTCAATGCCAGAAAAACTGTTAGGAGTTCTATGTAGTTGATATGAGACATTCTGTCTGGGGGCGCCCACAGATCGTACACCTCGAGGTGACCCAGTGTCGCTCCATACCCTAGGAGGGAGGAGTCATTTGTAACTGTAATCTGTGGGAAGGGCTCCTGGAAGGAGGTTACCACCGAAAGGTTTCTTGAGGTTGACCACCACTGAAGATCTGCTGTCATGAAGGATGGTATCTGAATCATTTTGGAGTTTGGGTCCAAAGATTGGGACCGGCAGAACTGCAGCACGAGCTGTGTGTGCCTCATCGTCAGTCTTGCAAGAGGTAGGGCTAGAACACATGAACCCATCAGGCCCAGGAGTCTCTGGAACCACCATGCTGACCTGTGGGAGAAGTTCAGGAAAGAAAGCGTGTGATTGATAAATCTGCAATTCTGTCCTCCGTTAGGAAAACTCTGGCATTGACCCGAAAGGTAGGCCCCTCTGTATCAGCCGTTGCAAACGTTGGTGTAGAACAGCTCGTCAAAATGGCCTCTTCAGACGGCGTGGGTTGAATGCCATTTTGTCACAGCTTGAAGTGATCTGCGTCACAGGTTTTAGTGAGGCCATTGTCACTACAGGGATTGTAGGGGCTTTTGGATCGGTTTTAACACTCTCTGACAGGGAACCTCAGCAGAGCTGGTACTAGCAGACCTGGAGCGCTTTTCAGCCCTTTTGGTTTCTGCAGAAGAATTTGCCCTTATTGAGGGAACCTCGACAGGGCTGGTGCTTGAAGATTTAGGGCATTTGCCCTCTTTCTTTGTCCCCTCAGCAGGACCAGTACGACCACAAGAGTGTTTGTGGTAAAGCTTAGGGTAATGCTCGGTAGCCAGAGCTCCTAAATGGAGCGCCTCGTTGCCGCTGGTCTATGAAAAAGCCCCTGATTGGGGATCCTCAGGGTTTTACCCCGGTTCTTTTTGTCACTTGACAGGAAACCTCGAGACCAGGTTCGGTACATTTAGTCCTAGACTGAGAAACATCAGGAAACGCCACAGTTGAAGCAGCCCTAGAAGAGTTGGGCTTACTCTTAGCCCCCAGATGGGGAACCTCGGAGGAAAATCCGGTCTTGTGGTCCCATTTGATCTCTGTGATGGTCTGCCATACCTCCAGATGAGACGATATACATCCTCTCACCAGAGTCTCGTGTGACCGATGGAAAACATCATTTGGATGATTTATAGGGAGGCAAGACCTCCTGATGCGGAGGAGGAGGCTGATGACCAAGAGAAAAACCAGACACTTTGCCTTTGCTGCTTGATCGAGGTGCACCAGAGGAACCTTCTGCTCAGCGAGCTTGACGCTCCTAGAACCATCCAAAACCTGAGAAGGACCTTGTCTGGGTTCCCGACCTCTGCGTTTAGGCTGCATTAGCTGGGGTTTTTGCAAGGACCGACAAAGATTTAGCAGTTTGCGTGCTTGCCTTTTGTTTTATTAAGTACCTTATTGGTGGAGGAGTGGAACAGCTCTTTACCTTCAAAGGAAAGGTCAAGTACTTTATCCTGAACCTCTTTTGTGAATTTTGTACCGTGAAGCCACGTTTGGGGGGAAATTCCTACCACAACCATAAGGCCTGAGATGAAGCATCTACTGCGGCCTCCAGCAGGTCCTGAGCCAGAACTCTGGCATCTGATAGGCCCTCTTTAAAATCTTCCAGCCTGTCCTGTGGGATACATTGCTGAATTTCTGAAAGCTCCTTCCACAGCTTAAGATTTGCCACTGCAAGGATGACTTCAGTATTCACCTGCCGCAGTTTAAGACTAGAATTGGAAAAAACATTTCCCGATGGCATCAAGAATTTTTGCCTCCTTGGACAGGACCTGAGAGGCAGCCGTAGAGGATGTTGAGGGCGGCTTGGACTGGAGCAAAGCTCCTGCCAGTACCATTAATGAGGGGAGTGGGCATACAGTGAAGGGTATGTCCTCTGAGTGTATCTTGTAGCGAGCGTCAATGTATCCCATTTACATGCCGCACAGTATGAGATATCTCCCAGACCTTGCAGGCTTCAGCAAGCACATCCTTTTTGAAGAAAAAGGCCTGTGCGCACCTGTAAAGCTCCCGAAACAACTCCTTCTTGTGGAGGCAGAGGCTCAGGTATTGGAATAGCCAGCAACGCCATGCTGTCATGAAAATATCTGACAGAGTGGGGTGGGTCCTCGCTATCCTGGTGCGCTTGGTCCTCATCAGTTGTGGCGGGAACAGAAAGTGATCTGCAGAGCGTGGTACCTCAGACACTGTGGGCATACTTGTTTGCGCAACTGGCGTCTTAAGCGCTGGTGAAAGTGGTGGCAGTGTTGAAGGGGGTCCGCCTGGAAGAGGCAGCGGCACTACCAAAACCTGCTGAGTGTGAAGAGCAGGCTGCGGCTCGAGAGGCTTAGGATACTTTAAGGATCTATTCAAAGAAATGTAAGTAGTCATCGGGTCTGAGTGCATAAGGGCCTGGAACATGCCAAAGAACGTGTCCTCAAAGGAAGGTCTAGTCAGAGGAGTGGGTAGAGGATGCTCTGGAGGGGCATACCCCTAGGATTGAAATGAGGCTGATTGCCAAGATGTCCCTCCTCCAACTGGATCCACATAAAATAAGGGAGCAGACGCAGGAAGAAGCGATACTGTGTGGCAGCGGAAACCGTGCACGCCAATCCGTTAGAGGGCGAAAAGGATTTCTATTTTGCACATTCCGTGGAAAATGCTGCTCGGACCCAAAAATAGGGTCCTCTGCACCAGCCATTGAGAAAGTTGGTGTGAAAGAGCTCGTCAAAATGACCACCACAGACCACACGAGTTGAACCGCCATTTTGTCACTGCCTGAAGTGATCTGCGTCACAGGTTTCAGTGAGTCCATTGTCACTACAGGGGTTTCCGGGGCTTTTTAATCTGTTTTAGCCTTGTGACAGGGAACCTCAGCAGAGCTGGTAGTAGCAGATCTAGAGTGCTTTTGAGCCCCTTTGCAGAACAATTAGCCCTCGATGAGGGCACCTCGGCAGGGCCGGTGCTTGAAGACTTGGGGGGCCTTTGCCCTCCTTGGTCCCCTCAGCACGATCAGTTACGTCCACAAGATTGTTTGAGGGAAGGCCCAGGGTCACACCCGGTAGCCAGAGCCCCTAAATGAGGCCTCTCGATCTTGCCGGCTTTAATTATAGCCCATATTCAGGGATTCTCTGGGTTAACCTTTGTACCTGTGTTCACTGTACAGGAAACCTCAAAACTAGGCTCGGTACATTGGGAACCACGGGAATAACCCCGGTCAAAACAGCCCCAGAAACGCTGGGCTTAGTCTTAGCCCCCAGATGGAGAACCTCAGATGAAAATCTGGTCTTGAAAGCCCCTTGATAAGGGGGGCCTCGGAGAACTCCGGAATCCAGGTTGGATCCCTTTCGGGACACCTCAAGGAGAACCTGGTACCAGAGCCACTTGGACCCCTCCCAGAACCAGATTACCCCGGGAAGGTGTCCACTAGCCAGGGTGCCCTAAAAAGAAAGGAACTTACCAGACCCTTCCTTTTTTAGTCAAACTTTTGTAAATGTGGAGGAGGAAGCCGTTGGAACACCACTTCCCACCTAACGAGCCCACGCTGGAGTGCCCGGACGGAGAGGGAATTGCAATCGAAGCAAGATTCCCACTGATGTTCCAGGCCCACACACTCCAGACAGAGAATGGGGATCCGCCCTCGCAAAAACGACGTTCGCACGAAGAACAGGACACGAATCTCACACCCTCCTGCATAGACGCAGGAAAGAAGACTGTGGAGCCGGAGCAGGAAGACGGACAAGGGAACAAAAATAGAAAATTCCCTACGATGCAAGTGCATCTGACCGCGTTGAGAAGAGACAGAAAGGAGCTGCGCAGAGCTCAGGAAGGCGGGGCTACGGTCATGTGCGGTGGCCCAGCGTAAAAAGGACAAGTTATTTTTGATGCTTCAAAAGTGCTCCCGTCCCGTCCCGATCAGGAATGTCCCAAAAGTATGGAGGAAAGGGAACGGGACGTAGGAGTATGAGCAATATGCGGAAATCCCTGTGAAGAGAACCCATTGTGACATTGATTAGGGCCATATATCGAAATCAGGGCCATATCCCTACCACTAATAAGAATATGAAGCCCCAAATATCTCCCCATATCATCCCTGACAACTTGCAGCTTCTCAAAGCGGAGTTAGGCATTAATCAAGATCCCAACTCACGCTTTCTTCTGGAGGGAGGAGGCAAAATACTGATGCAGAAACCATTCAGACCTGAGTATCAGCCAAGCCCCCCTCAACCACCATTTACATTTTAATGAACACCATATTTCATCACGAAACTGATGAAATCTAATTTGTCCTTTGGATATTAAATAGGGCTGACGTAATTTGGTGTAGCCAGTGCAAAAATGTTCGCAAATATATCTTGCAGTACATTTCAGATTTGCGGACACATCTTGGCTCCTGCACGTCGGTCAGCTATGCTCTGCTTCCACCTAGTGGTAGCAGCGGGCAATTACACCAGAAACCCTATTTTCAAAGTAGGCGAGTTACATTGCCAGGCGCTGAATTGCCATACCAGTAGCCATTTAGCTTGCAGGGCCCATGAATTTAGAACCATGCGTATATAGCAGACGGAGAGGTAACGGGGAGTCTTCTGGCGTGGGCATCATTGTTTTGCCTCCCGCCACCTATCCGCTACCTCCAGAAGCCAAATTACTTGCATTGATTTTCTCTTGGGATAATGCAGCAAATTGATTATGAAATTGCGCCCGTGGCTTACTATCTTCCTCTTTATGAACTGACTTTTCTACTGGGGCTCTTTTGTACAAACCGTTCCTTTCTCTTTCAATTTGTAGAGCAAAAGGTGGCACCAATGAGAAAACGCCCATTTTCATTGGTGTCTCTCCCTAAATTATTTTTGCTTGGGGAATAGGACAGTACAATGACCTCCTGTGTGCTCCACTAGCTTGCATGTTCTATCCACCAGGTGGTAGCACCCATAGGTCGAGTTCTCACCATTCAGGGCAAACTCTAGGAAATTAACCTTTTAAACAGCAAACTGGGGGTTTACCTTGATCCCCTTCACGGCTACCTGCCACTAGACACTGCATCATGATAGTTCAAAACTAGGCGGAACACACCTCACCGTTATCCTACCCAGTTTCAGTTCCCTTAGTGGTACCTATTGAGGATAGAGGAAGGGACAACACAGAGGAGGTTCGAGGAGAGACCTATACAGATAGTACACCACATCTCTTCAGAGGTGAGCTGTAAGCGCTCCCACCCCCACACAATTTCCCTTCCCCCTGCCCCAGAATCACCACCAGAAAGATTTGTAAAGGTAATTTCTCTGAAGGATTTTATAATCTTGTTGGTGGGTGGTTGGGTGGGAGTTCTTGGCACTTAACCAGTCTTTGATAGGCAACGTGAAACCTCTTAAAGAAGACAGAGCCTATGTTAGAAAAGCTAAGCAGGCAGTGCATGGCCTACAGCCCACAAAATGGCCCCTTAATTCGGTGGCTCCCTTAACCAACATCGACTTCATTAACGAGGGAATTTTAAAACAATGGGCACCATTTTTTAATTGATAATTTATGCAGTCTAATGTTGGCGCACACACTGATATGTACTGTAGAAGTGAGAATTTAATAGATACTGCCTTTTTTTTTTTTTTTTACCATCAAGCAAAACTAGATCTGACGTGTGACAGTAGGGGCGATGAGCCGAGGCACTAATTTCACGTACTTTATTGAATTTGTGGATTGCTGGCATGATCCGGTCAATCATGGAGGATTTACCTGTGAACACCATGCCTGATTGTTGGTATTCCCTTGCTAACTTCTTCACAAGTACTACGGCTGTTGGGAGGAGGAATGATGGCCGGAAGCTTGACATGGTTAAGACTTTCTGCCCCTCAGGCTTGGTTTTTATTCTGGTAATAACACCTAATGTTAGATTGGGCAATGTTATTTGTTCGGCTGTTCAGAAGAAGATGACAATCTAATGAAGTGAACTTTTGGTAGCTCACATGAACTACATTCCTTTGGTTACCTTTATTCATAAAAGGACTTTCACATATCATATATAATATATCATAACTTTGTTAACATATGTCGTGATTGTAATCAAATTTGGGATTTTGTTTTAGATCATAAATCAACTACTAAATTTGTTCATTTTAAATCTAGCAAGACTTTTTGAAATTTCTTTCAGGAAATTAATTTATATGCAGTCCTGATTTCAGAGAATATACCCTTTTCTCCCCTGCACACACTACTTATTCATGATTGGATTTTTTTTGATAATTCCACCCTAATTTCTGGTCTGCAATTATCTCATATTGGTGCTCTAACTATATCCGATCATGGCCAAGTCGCTTCCACATTTGAATGGGATCATTTGTAGTCATTTGCTGGGGGTAGATCTCTGTCTTCGGCTGGGGCCTCCCTCTGGAACAGCCTCCCTGCCACTCTAAAACTTGAGGAGAACCATCTCTGGTTTCGGAAGCACCTCAAGGCCTTCCTCTTTTCTTCTGCCTTTGCGCCCCCTCTCCTCTGCTGATCTGTTCTCTCTTGGCACTGTGCACCTGGCCACCCTCTGTCCTCTGGGCCCAGGTACCTGCTCACCCTGCCACCCTCCAGCACTGCCTCCGGGCCACCCCTTGCACTGGGGTCTGTATCTGTACCCATACAGCCCCCCCTTTTTTTTCCTGCACTTATCAGACCTACCCTGTCTGCTGCCTTAAACCTAACCTAGCACTTGCAAATTGCTAGCTGCACTACCACTGTTTGTTGCCTTTATTATTTATTTATTGTTATTTATCTGATTCTCCTCTGCTTCACACTTTCCACTTATCCCCCCTTCCATGCACTTTTCCCCTCCTCCCTCTCCCATGCACTTGCGCGTTCTCAATGTCACTGGGCCTAGTAAGATCGCTGTTTTGTTCTCCCCTGTTACCCTCTCCTGCCTTGTCACGCTCTGAAACACTTGTTTATGAGCGTGAAAGAAATAAAATATCAATGTCAATATCCAACCTTATCTTGGTAAAAGATATGGGGGATTCATTTCTACCCCACTGAAAGATCAAACGTATGCAGAACAGGGGCGCTTTTGAGCAATGCATAAATCGAGACGTGAGATTCTCAAGCTCCATCGCGGCATGTAAGATCCTGTTTGGTTTAACTCGATACTAAAGGTTACACAGGCTAATTTTGGTCTACACGACCGAATGAGGGGGTAGGGGGTGCGCAACTCTTGATTCTTTCCCCATCTGAATTAGTGCACGGAAGCGGCACAATCGAGCTGCGCTCGCTGGAAGCAACAGCGAGGATTTGCCATCTTGGATTGGCCTCCCGTCCCAGAAGTTCCAGTCAGGGACTGAGCAGTGTGATACATTCCTCTTGCTGCAGTGCTGGAGCTACTCGTTTGACCGCCTAATGTATGCTGTGAATCCCAGCGAGGAAAACCATTCTGTGCTGCTCCAGGGTGGGAGGGGAGGGGTGGCGGGCAGTGACGAGGACTCTTTGCGCATGAAGCCTCTCCCCCTGCCCTTGGTGGCCCGATCCGAAAACCACTGAGCACTGTGCTCGAATTTGGCCCACATTGGACCATTCTTGTTAGGTGGGACCCTCCTGTGTGTGTGTTGCCCCTTTAAGGGGGATGTGCTTTCCTCACGTGTATGGCCCCTTTAAGATGGGCCATGACTGTGTCATGGCCCAAGCTAATAAAAGGAGCCCCTGCAGGCACGTGAGACAGAGCGGCTGCAGACTCCCAAAGAGGAACGACTGAGTCCGTGTCTCATTATCCATGTAGGCCCCAGGCCTACACATGGAGGCACAGGCCTGCACGCCAGGATGGCAGCCGAGGTCCACTCAGTCAGAGGCCTGGCAGGCTGTGACCCCACGCCAGGGTGCCGAGGCCCATGGCACCCGGGGCCATGCCGGATGTCCAGGGCAGGCCCCCACCCCCACACCTAGTGGGACTGCACGGCGCTAGCAGAGATAGCGCCCAGGGGCGCCTGCCGGATGACCATGGCCGGCGACCCCCAACAATGGCGACGAGGACCATGAGCCCGCGTTGCCCCCCTGCTGCTAGGAAGTGGTGGGGGGGAGAAGAGTTTCCAGCCCCACCGCGGTCTTGCGTGGCCTGCGCCTCACCGCCGTGGCACTGGGCGGTGTAGGCCCGGGCTGCCCCGCGGTGAGACACACACCCGCCGGCGTTCCGCCGCAAAGAAGATGAAGGTGAGATGAGCCATGGCGCTTCGCCGCGGCCCTCAGTTGCGGGGGTGCTCCTGCGGCCGGGATCGAGGTATGGTGGCACCCCGGTCTCCTGCGACGTTCGTTTGTGCAGGGGGAGGGGATGAATATCACCCGTTGGGGTGGGACATGTTCTGAACTATCCCCGGCGGCATCTGCCGTGAGAAGGTGGAGGCCGTGATGGCCCGCCCCATGAAGAGGATAAGGAGCGGCGTCTGTCGCGAAGAGGGAGGCCGTCCTGGCCCCGCCCCTATATGGTGGGTCCTCCCCGACCGCGGCCCTCTGCTTGGAGGGTGCTCGTGCGGCCGGGGGAGGATCCAGCCCGCGGCGTTCGCTGTGCGCTGTGCTGTGGGGATGCCAGCCCAAAAGGAAAAAGAAAACTGGCGCCCCTCTTCGAGGTGCGGAGATTGGTTGAGCCCAATAAGGATTCTGGGCTGACAGGCGGACGGTGAGTCTTCACGGCACCTGTGGTGCAGGGCCGCCGTGTCACGCCGGCAAACGGCGTGTTTTAGACCTGGCGGCAGTGGAGGCTGCTCCGATAGGGAGAGACCGCGTGCGTTTTCCCTTCCCCACGCGGGTCGTCACCGCGGGGGAGGGAGGAATGCTGCCCTTCCCCCAGGAAGAACGAAGTGCCCGGCAGTCAGCACTGCACCGAGGCACCCATGTGGCGTGTTCGCCACGAAGATGGAGGAGAGCAGTGTTGCCCCGCCTCCAGGCGAGAGGCAAAGAGAAAAGGTGATGGCTGTTGCCGTGGATCCTCCCCGGCCGTGGCCCTTTGTGAGAAGGGTGCTCGTGCGGCCGGGGGAGGGTCCAGCCCTTTTCCCGTCCGGCAGCGCTGTGCCACAACAAAAGAAAGCACCTCCCGCAGACGACTGCGCAATCATCTTCCTGCTGCACACAGTGAAATCTGAGCTCGGAATGCGAGGCAGTCGCAAGACCACGGAAGCAGAAATCTGCTCACCTACACATCGCTGCTGAAGGCCGCATCCGAAGCTCTAATGGCAGCAGGGATGATTGCAGTGAGTGTGGCAGTACTTCCATCATGGGAGAGGGCGACTCGTCCATCTGCTGTGCTGGCGGGAAAACCGCGCACAAATCCCTGACCTGGGTGGTGTCGGGCCCGGTGCCATCATCTGGAGGAAAGGGGCTGCACCACCTGCATGGAACCTCCCGCCAAGCGGTAGCAGCACCAGCTCTTGACAAGAATGGAGGTGGCTGGCGTGCAATGCGGTGACGGAGCCAAGGGTTTGGCCAGTGTAACGTCTCTGGAAAAGGTGGGTGGGGAGTTTCAGGGGTGACATCAAAAGAGTGACTCTGACCGGGACCAAAGAAAAGTGAGGCTCCTGTGCAGGACTCTGGGCTGGACAGTAGAATGAGACTAGAGGCAGCTTTACTACCTGGTGCCCCACATCGACACAGAGTCATGCATCCCTCCTGCGTTCCCCGAGCCTGTGTGGCAGAGCGGAAGGAGCACTGCCACTCCTACTGAAACGTCGTCCATGGTAGCTTAGAGAGGGTAATGAGCCAGATCATCAGCGCCGAGAAGTCGGACCCTAAGCACTGAAGGCAGCCACATGTCACCAAAACAGACTATTCCGACAGCGCCATAAAGTGAATCTGCCACCCTGTGCTCCTAAGGGTTCCAGGCCAGGAGCATCTAAGCATCTGGCGCTCTGTGTACTGTACATCTTGCCAGCATGATCAAGCTTGGAAAGCTGCGCGCGCAGGACGCGACGGGGTGGGGATCCGCAGCACCGGGGAACAGGCACTCGGCGCTGCCGGATGGCCCGAGAGGCGAGACCCCCACTGTGCACCTCAGACGCCAATCCATTCTGCCATGGCCAGTTGTACAAGAACCAGTGCATTGTGCCAGCGTCGACAAGGATGGCTAACAAGAACATAGATAAATGCTTTCCTGCCCAGCACCATTAGGAAAACGGGACACCCCGCGGCATAAATCAACCTGTCTGCAGTGAAGGTGGCCTCAACACCTCGTGAGCCCATATCACCCGCATCATCAGGCCGAGGATCATGCACGTCTAGTGCATGCGAGGACCCTCATGCAATGGACAGGAGGCACCCCACACTGCCTCGGAGTCTTGGGACAGCCTCCCATTGCCATGGAGAGAACCAGGCAGCCGATGGCCCATCACTCTGCTACCAGCGTCATCCAGGTGGCCCCACTGGTGTCCCTGACTCCCTACTACTGCAACGACCCTGCCTGCTCATAGGTGGCCACGACACCGGAGATGGTTCCTGGACTGCTGACACTGGTGTTGTTCAACATGCCTGGCCGTCGTAGGATCAAGCCAACGTGGGTATGGGGGAGGGACCACCTGCCCCCCTGAGCTCTGAGACACCTTGGGTCTGCCCAGAACAACACCCCGAGACGGGGCAGCGGGCAGGATATGGGTTGCAGCTCATCGTGAGTGCTTGTGCGCCCTCATGTGCCCCGGAAGGAAAGGAGGAAAAAAACACTCTTAACTGGGGGGAGTATCATGAGGAAAAGGGGTGAGGGATATCCTTTCACCTTGGGCCCTACCGACTACACCGTGCCTTGTCGACAACATCAGGAGCAGTCTGGAGGCGACCTGCTCTGAACATCAAGTGACTGTGCCGATGTGGCCCCTGGTACCTGCCAGGTGCGGCTTTGCCGGCTGCGACCTATACCATCAGTGGACCTGAACTCGGGAAGGGACTCCTGGACGGACGCTGATGGGAAAGGGACTGGTCTCCTGCTGCCCCGCAATTGTTTAAAGAGGACTCAGTAATCCTGTGTTTTAATGCTGTGGACCTGCATAGTAACCACATGCTTTAAGTGGTCTCAGAAAAGAACAACACAGTGAGGCTGTGATCCCAAAGTCGCGAGGGGTGCATGTAATACCAGCCGCCAACCACGGCGTTTGTTTACAGGTTACCGTCCAGAGCCCCAGGTGAATAAAGGGTTGTGCAAACTGTGGTAGAGTGGCCGGTGTTCCTCTGGCAGCCCACCTGCCACAACTGTCACCTGCTGAGTGTATTTAGAAATGGGCTAACATGTGTTGAGTTTGTAACTAGTAGGTGTTAGGTCTGTAATTGTTTGAGTAAGCAAAGTATGTGGCGGTGGCATATCTTATTATTTGCCCACCCCACCAGTTCAAAAACCGACAAGAATGTTATTATTTTGTAACAGGTGGGAAGCCTGTATGTTTCGATATTGTTTGTTTTGTTTGTTATGAAAAAGGAGGAGTGTTAGGTGGGACCCTCCTGTGTGTGTGTTGCCCCTTTCAGGGGGATGTGCTTTCCTCACGTGTATGGCCCCTTTAAGATGGGCCATGACTGTGTCATGGCCGCCATGACTGTGTCATGGCCGCCATGACTGTGTCATGGCCCAAGCTAATAAAAGGAGCCCCTGCAGGCACGTGAGACAGAGCGGCTGCAGACTCCCAAAGAGGAACGACTGAGTCCGTGTCTCATTATCCATGTAGGCCCCAGGCCTACACGTGGAGGCACAGGCCTGCACGCCAGGATGGCAGCCGAGGTCCACTCAGTCAGAGGCCTGGCAGGCCGTGACCCCACGTCAGGGTGCCGAGGCCCATGGCACCCGGGGCCATGCCGGATGTCCAGGCCAGGTCCCCACCCCCACACCTAGTGGGACTGCACGGTGCTAGCAGAGATAGCGCCCAGGGGCGCCTGCCGGATGACCATGGCCGGCGACCCCCAACAATTCTGACCGATCAGGAAAGATGTTCAACTACAGCTGTACAGGACCCCAGGCTTGGTGGTAACTGTAGGATTCCATATCCATGGCTTCACTTAACGGGACGGTGAACAAAGTGTGTTAACTCCATCCTGCAAAGTTCTTTAATTTCACACACCGCCTTGGTAAAACTACGCTATGACGGCTCTGGAGCTGACACTACCTCCCAGTGGGCCTGACTGGTGAACGTAACAGAGTTCTGTTCCTTCTGCCCTTCGGGGCCGGAACATGGCTCCTCCTGACGAGGGTTGTTATTTACATTACATTGACACTGAGATTGGAGGGGGGGCTGTGGATGTAGGTTGCAATGGTGGAAGGGGCTCTTTCCTGATTACAATTTCACTGCCTCCCTGCCCTAGGCAACTTGAATACGAGCCTGTTGGCCTTCTGTATACCTATTTGATACCAAGCACCCGAATCTGTGAAGGGGGGGTGCTTCCAGCTACATATGCAAAGACCCCCATACCTTGGGAGGGAAATGGACACAACCATAGCCGGTACCAGAGACAGTGGAACACTGGACAGCACAAGATATCCCAGTGAATTGTTGCATGCCACTCTTGCAACGCGTCCTGTTTTGCTAGCTCCGCAGCACATCCAATTGACACTTACTGGTGCACACCCTGCAGATTTGTTTCTTTTTCTGGACCCTAGAAGCGACTGAGTGCTGGCCCCTGAAGTCCTTGGCCCGAACTGAGGTGGTTACTACCCTCAACCCCCTTGATGCTCCAAAATATACAACATGGTCAGGATAAAACAAAGAAACCAGGACACAAGATGCACCCGTACACGGACTGCCCCAGTGGCCTCCAAATCTGCTCCTTCAACTACCACGTTGCCAGATAAAAGAAGCCCTGCCTGCCACTCTCTCTTTGACGGATGTGATGAGCGACATTGCAGACTCCAGGAGTTCTATGCAGGGGAAGATCGATGGCCTTAGTTCTGATGTCTTGCTGTTCCGCCACGATTTACACAAACATGTCCACGGTGCGTGAAGATTAACAGCATATTTTAGACTCAGAAGATGCTTTTCTAGCGATGGAACGTCGATTGGCCATGGTCACTCACCAGATGCACACCCTTGAAGACCAGGTCTAGGAGGGGGCGTGCCGCACACAAAGGAATATCCTCTGAATCGTGGTCCTTTCCGAAAAATCTGAGGGTCCCATTATGGAACCTTTCTAGGAAAAATGGCTCGTAGACCTCATGAAGCCAAAGACTCTCAAATATTTACTCTATTGTGAGAGCACATCGGATTCCTGCTGGTCAGCCATCTCCGGGGGTTCATTGTGAATTGTGATGGCCAGACGCTTAAACTATGCCTTACTTCAAATGGCAAGAACAAAAGGAAAGATCACATATGATGGAGCTAAAATCGCTTTCTTACCCGACTACCCCAGGGAGGTCCAAAAAGCCCACCAGTCCTTTGACACGATCAAAAGACGGCTAAATGCGAGCAGTGCCAAATTTGCCCTCTTTTCCCAGCACAATTCAAGATTTTCCACAATGGTACAGTCCAATCCTTCTCAGGCCTTCAGAGCATAGGCATGGGCAGAGGCGCACCTGGGGAAAAAGACCCTGGTTGGCAGAAGCGTGAGGGTGACAGTGCAGGGACACAGGATCGGACGGGGATTGGACGCAGACCTTTAATATGTCGAAACCCCAACTTCCCACAACTCCAGTGAATGAACCACAAGCATCTTGGAACGTGGGCTGATGGCCTTTAAATACTGAAAACCCAATGCTTCAAATGTTGAGAAAACACACCACAACTGATCCTTTGGCACAGGGCCGGGCTTGATAAATTGGACACAACCGAGAAAGTGGCCCCTCCTTTATTTGACTTTTTCTTGGTTTTATTTTCCGAGACTGTCTGGACACTGGATTATTGCTTTTAGGAAGTGGAGGCAAGTGGTGTTGAGTGGTGTTGCCAGTGTTCCTTTAATTGCATTCCCCCAGCGTTCTATGCGACACAACTTTGAAAAAGCTTAAAAGCAGTTGTTCACAGGTGGAAGCAGAGATCCCCCGACCCTCTGAGTGGAAGTGGTTCTTCTCCATTAAATTGTGCAGCCAGCTGTGGACCCTCCCCCCACCAGTCCTATCCCTGTGAGACCGGAGAGACCTGTGCCACGGAATAGAAGAGACCATGCAAAGCCCGGCTGGCGCAAGAACGCAGCAGCAGGTAAGGATGCAGGCTCCTCAAGAGCAAGATCTAAATTTGGGGAGTAACTGACACCCACGAAGAGAGGAATAAGGAAGGGGGAAGATAGTGGAAACCTCAAATTCCAAAATAAAAGTATGGATCCTGAGAACTCTAACTCCCTAAACTTGGGGTGTGGGGGCTAAAGGAAACTGAGTATGGCGGGTGTGATGGGAGGTCCACAGGAGCAAGAAATGTGAAATGATATGCCCTAGAATGATCCTTTGGCACTAAACCAGAATAAGCTCCCAACGGCCCCTCTCATCCCCCAAATCCAAGAGTAAAAAAAACAACTCTGACCTGGCAGCACAACTTGCAAAGGACTTGTCAGATCTAACTGAAAAAATCTCCCTGCACACGGAAAGAGCCTATCTGCTATCAACGACCGTTTGGTGGCACTGAACTATGAAATTCCAAATGCAGAAAAAAGTAGACCTGGAGCTCGCTGTATTATATGAAATACAACCAGGGTGGAGGGTAAGGAGCATTGCATCCTCAAATATGGGGAAAAGTCTCAATGAAATTGAAATCCTGGAATCCCCAACTAATCCAAATATAACAAAACAACAAAGGTGTGAAAACAGGCATGACCAGAGGGGTTCAGCAGAGATTAATATATCAATTACGCTCAGCCCCATTCGAAGGGGATTATTCAGAAAAGAGATCAATCAGCAGTCGAATGTCTTCAGCCTCCACAAGAAGTAATCCGGAGGAACTGGGCTTTTTTTTTTTTTTTTTCAAACTGTTGTTTATTAGTTCGATCAACAAACTTTTACAACTTTTATACATTAATCATTTCTTCATATAATACAATTTAAAAATGTATCTGAATGCAGTTTTTCTTTCTGCGTAGCTATACCATTAGGTGCTATGTACAATTTAACATAAATTATATAAGACAATTCATGATTCAGTCAATCATGCCCTCTTCGCCATAGGGCCGTTGTTTTGACATCTTCCTATGTGCATTTTTTCAAGGGTAAAAGTAGTGTAATACACTGTTAATGCGGTTTAAGTTTAGCACTTATTTTTTTTTTTTAAAAGGTATCTGCCGGCTAACATAGTTATAGCCGCGCCTCTTATTGCGCAAATGACAGAAGGAAACATCACTTGCTAATCCCAGTCATCTATAATTATATCATCAGGTCAACAGCGTTTGCTAACCAAAAAAATAGTATACAATGAGTGTTAGTTTCACCGGCACCTACTTAGCAACTTGCATCTTATTGAACATATTTTCAAGCTCATAATTAATGATTGTTAAGAGTCTACACAAAGATAATATGAAACTTGTTCTAGTTCCCCACATACAGGTTAGCCAAAGCCATTCCCTGGTTGCCTCAGAGAGTAAACCTTCTGTTGCGATTGTTAATCTACGTGTAGTCTCAAAATGTGGACAAAATATAACTAGATGTTTCAGCGTTTCCTTGATAGAGGCATCTTTACAAAATCTACAACTCAACTCCCCATCTGCTTTCAGGAGAGGGTTCCAGCTACCGATTCTTTCTAAAGTCAGAGATTGATTCATTTTGAAACGATAATATATTTCTCTGGCTTTACCACAGGGAAACTGGATTACATATGGTTTATGAGGACGTCTTGGGGAGCAGAAAAGGGCTGCTTCCTTGTAACCTTTAAGTTCAGCTATTCGGTTTAATGTTTTGCGCCAGTCATGCTCAATAATATGCAATTTTACATGATTTGGTCTGTATTCTAGGTCTGCTGGTTCAAGAGCAATTTCGTTCAAAAGATTAACCATTTGGAGGTAGTAGATCGTGATGGAGGATCGTTCAGGGGCGACCATTAGTTGACCTAGATCTTCGTACAGACAATTATCTGGAGGATATAGCATTCTGGCAAAGTTAGAGACTAGGCGCCAGTTCCGGCGTGCGGACAACGCTGTTAGACCTAGTTCTTGTCTTATTATCACATTAGGAATGGATTGGGCCAACCGCAATGCTCCCTTCCATAATCGTCCTTGTAATTGGTCAAGATAGCTGTTGATATTCACAAGACACATATCCAATGCGAAGAGGAGCACAGATTCCACTTTCAAGATGTAGAATTGCAATAGTGGCAACAGTGAGAATTTACAGAATTTTACGTAGACCATCCTCATTTGAGTGGCAAGGGGCGCTGCTTTCTTTTGTAGTATCTCCTTCCACATTGCCAAGGAATTAGAATCAGATATTGTGTATCCTAGATAGCGGGACGCAGGCACAATAGTTATAGGATAATTTTCAATTTTCCAGTTGCGGGTGATGTTTTTTCTCTTGAAATTCCTAAATACAACAATGTGAGATTTTTCCACATTACATTTTAAGTTGTGGGTCTGACAATAGGAGGCAAATAAGTCTAATTTTATTTGGAGCCCTTTGGTGTTCGATCAAAGATTACTATATCGTCGGCAAAGGCTAGCCATTGTATTTTTAAATGGCCAAGCCTTGCCGGATAGGAAATCTCTTCATTCCAAATGTCGTTAATAGCACATAAATAGAGATTAAATAACGTGGCCGCTAAGTTGCATCCTTGCTTCACACCAACATCAATCTTTATCGGATGCGTTGTTGCACCTTCTTTGTTGACTCTTACCAAGTAGGTGGTGTTTGTGTGAAGCTTGGTTATCAACTGGGTTATATAGTCAGGTATATTCAAGGTGGCCATTTTTTTCCAAAGTAGTGCACGTATGACACAGTCAAATGCGGAGGTGAGATCTATTGAAGCCATGTAAAGCGGGCCAGAGTTCCGTAATTTAGTTTTCGCTAGTAGATGCGCCATGACGGTTGCATTAGGAGGGGTACCCATCCTTGCCCGGAAACCAATTTGATATCTGGATAAGATCTTAAACTGTTCAATGACCACTTGTAATTCTCGCAAAAGGAGGCTAGCAAACACTTTCCCAGCAGTATCAATTAGCGCAATCGGTCGAAAATTGCTTGGCTCAGACCTCACTCCCTTTTTATAAATCGGCACAATGATGGAATTTAGCCATTGGGGGGGGGGGTTTGGCGCTTACTAGAATATTGTCGAAGAGTTTCTTAAATATTTGAGCCCACATGGCTGGATTCCGTTTGAGTACACACAGTGGAATTCCATCGGGGCCCGTTGCTTTCGAGTATTTTAATCTGGTAATCGTGGTTTCTGTACATTCTATTTCCCATGGCGGGAAAGATGGAGCAGCTAATCTGGTCCATTTATACTCGATTTTTGCAAAGGCTGTGGGGAGGGCAAATTTATTTTCAAAGAAAGACTTCCAGACTTGTGCAAAAATCATGGAAGACTGATCAGTGGGGAGTGTAGTAGTTCCCGCCCTGAGCAATGCCCATGTGGATCGTCTATCCCTATGACAAAGAGTACCAAAAATTTTCTGATTTATGATTTACCAGATTGTGGATAAAGTGCTTATGATCTCTGCATTTGTTTCGATAAGTATTCAAGACCCTTTTCTTTCCGTCAGTAGGACCTCCCACGTAGGAGAAGTTTTACGAATTTCACGAAGAGCCATATTCTTCGATCTTTTGGCTTCAAGGATAAATTTGGAGTTTAGGGAGGTACAACCTACAGGCGGGTGGAGACTATTCGACTGCAATGAGTTTATTACTCCAGTTATTATTCTGGATAAACCATAAAGTTCTAGGTCTGGGGAAATTCTATGATGGTGCGAGTTATAATAAAGTGTTAAGCGTGCAGAGATCATATCGTTTACCTTATCACAAAGTCCGGTTGCCCATCGAATTGATAATCCAGGTCGATCCCCTTCTAGCAGACCTTGCTGTGTGTCCTTGACTAATAGTGCCACATCTATCTGTAGATTTAGATGAATCATGTAGTGGTCACTATAGCCAGGATCGGAGATTTTGATGTTATTTGAGAACAACTGCAAGCCCCGAGATATGGCAAAGTAATCAATACAAGTGGAATGGCCACCTCTCCTCCAAGTAGAACACCCATTGGTAGTTTCAAAGGGGAGGATGTCCAGTTCCCAGGATTCCAAATACTCTTTCCACAAACAACCTCTGTGTACCCCTTGCTGCGCAGCCCAGCAATTCATGAGAGTAGTGTTTGTTTCCATGCAATACGCATTGAAGTCCCCTCCTATTATAATGTCTGAGGTAGGATGCAAAGATAGAACGTTTTCAAATAGGTTATCTAACTCTTGAAAGGCAAATGTCATGTTACAAATTGCTGGATTGTGATATAGACATATAAGAAATGGAGTTGATTGTTTCCCCTTGAGCATGATCAATACGGCCAACATTGTAATTGCATTATAGACATTTAACACCAGTGCATTTAGGTTGGTGTTTAAGCATATTGCTAAACCACCATACGGTCTACCACATGTGCCTCGTTTCGCTTTTGTTTGTATGACAGTGTATCCAGGTAGCAATAATTTGTGGTCACACATGGTTTCCTGGCATAGCATAATATCACATTTCATACCTTCATGTGGATTGTTAAAACACTGCTTTAAGTTGTTAAAACCACACGCATTCCAAGACAAAAAGGATACGAAAGACGTCTGGTTAGTGGGGAGTATTATTCACACCAGGGTTCAAAGTGTTGTGTAGGGCAGCTAACCATGACCAATCCTTACTGGTGTTGGATAGGCCTACCAATTGGGCAATGACTTCTGTATTCAACCCACTCTGTGCAGAACCAGAGGTTAAATTTGGCAGATGTTCAGGAGTATGCACTATAGGAGTTTCATTAAAGGAGATGGCATCATCAATGGAGTCGAAAGGGTACAGCATCAGGCTAATATAACGGAGCTTTTCCATGTATTGCATTAAGAGGTTGGTAGTAATGGCGGATTGCACCTTGCATACCATGCAATTGTTCTGAATCGGTGGTAAGGTAATCCACTCAATATCAGTCGTGTGCAGAGTGCGAAGACCGGGAATATGACCAAAGGCCTGGGTCTGTGACGATGAGTGTACTTTCTCATCAGTGGGGGCCTGCCCCTTTTGAAATGGGACTTTTTTGCAGTTTTTATTAGCAGAAGTTTCCCTTGTGTCCATACCATCTTCAGTGATTTTCTCTATTTCCGGATCCGTTACTGATGGAGGTATGTTGGTATTTGTCAACTTTTTTTGGGGTTTTTTTTTGTTGTCTGATTTTCTTTGGACAGCAAGTTCCTTTGTGGAGATTTGGGTCGCCTTTTTATGATCTGCTTTCCTTTTCAAGGCACGGAAAAAAGTATTTTTTCCTTTCGTGAAATAAAGGAGCACTCTACTTGAGGGAGGGGGGGAATGTTCAGCAACTACAGGTGGATGGCTATCAGAAACAAATTCAATTTGGTCATTATTTTCAAATAGTTTAGTTAGTACTGAGGGACTGTCTGGGTGGAATATCTGACCTCCCTCTGTAGAGTCAAAGGAATCCCCCGATTTCTCTTCCACAGGGCCAGATTGTAAGAAAAATAGCACCTGTTCAAGCTTTTCAGCATGTGAAGCAACTTCCATACATAGTTGGGCATGCGTGAGAATATTACAGGAGGTGTTTGGTCTTGGAGCAATCACAGTTCGAGCAAATGATTGCAGGAATGCATACTTAATACAGGGAGCATTCGTGATACTAGATTCGTTCAGAGGTGCAGCTAGACCATCTTGTTTGCGTAGACACAGAGCTAGTAGGAGGTGCGTCCATTTTCAATGGTCTTTGCTCTTCTGCTGCCCGTCTCAGATTGTCCGCAAATATGAAACCCTCCAATTTATTAATTTTTAATAGGATTACTGTCAACGCTGATTTGCAGTCCCTCAATTCATAGTGTGTGTACTTGTGACCACGATCCAGTAAATTGAGTATTCTTGTTAATACGGGGTAGGATGCTTCAAGGGATTGCATGTCCTCGGTGGGTTCTAAAATGTCAAAACCCAATGGGTGGTTTGATAGCTTTTTGGCAGGGGAGTGCAATGGGTCTTTGTCAAACTTTGTAGTGCCACTTGGTGCTCGGGTTGGAGAAGAAGGCCATGAGCTAGAAGTGGGGAAATTGGAGGGTTGAGATTCAAGCAAAGGAAGTGTTGGAGAGATGTTTATATCCTCCATATGTGCGACATCTTTGCAATGAATGTGCACATCCGCTCTCTTGCAGTTAGTTGAACTGACTGGGGTGGAAAGTCCAACCGAGAGCCGTACACGTTTTTCGAGTGCAGCAAGTACGACTGGGGCTAATATGGAATTATCAGAGGGTGAGGAAGGTGTATCCTCAATGGGGTGTCCATGGCCAGGAGGTATGGTATCCATACGCATGCTAAGGAAGCTTTTGCGGGGTGGTTTAGGTGAGCTCTTACTAGACGTAGGGTCAGCACTAAGGGAGGGAGACCCCTTTATTACAACTGCGTGTGGCTGAGCACGCGCGTAGGAAAATGCCACCTCATGCTTTATTAGGTCCTGGTCAGTTACCGAACCCCAGTGCGCTGCCAAGACAGCGCCTTCGCACGACATAGAAACATCGTTCCTCACGATTTCCTTTGAAAGAAGCATTTTTTTGTTTTTCAGTTTTTTTTAGCATTTGCAGGTTTAGAAGGAGACAATTTTAAGGGATGACCACTACGTAAGCAAGAAACCATTTAGGCCTAGCGTGCTTCTCTCTGTAAGCAGCAAGCGTAAGGTCCCACCGAAGTACCACCCAAAACAAGAAATTTCCTAATTGGGAATTAGCCCAGGGGCCCGTGCTTCTCACCTCAGCGCCCAGCAGCTCAACAGCCACTTGTAATCCACTTCGAATTTCACCTATTTGGTTTGTGTCAGTGTATTAGCAGCGAAGCAATTCGCTAGCTGGAATTATATAATCAGGCCGTGCATTCAATATTCATGAGTTCCTCTCAAATGAGAAGTAGCAGATTGCGTTATAAAAATGAGAACAACCTATATCCAGAGATCTAGATATAAGAACAAATACAGTTTCTTTGGACTTACGATAGAATGCAAGAGTGTTTCAAACTCCCCCGAGGTATTGTGCGGAGACCGCGGATGTTAGTCCGCGATTTTGGTCCTTTTGTGCCCCCAGCGCCCCGTGCACCGTGAACAGTAAACAGTACTTCACATGTACTTGCACGATGTGCACGCGTGGGTGCGCTGGATGCGCGTACTTTGAATCATTCAAGGGGGCGTCACCAGACCAAGGGGAAGGTCATCGTTCCAGGACACACCTTTAGAAGGGGAGGTAAATTACCATAATTAGTAAGTTGTTTGTTGTACTGTTTGCACGCTCGCTGTTACACGCTAGCATATCAAGGACAACAAAGGACAACAAAGAGACTAGCACAAGTACACACTAAACACCACTGACACAACGTGACAACGTGACATCAATTTCATAAATCCTCGTGTGTGATTTAGCTCTACACAGGCAAACAGTCACCTTCACTTCCTGTCAGGGAGGCCAGGCACTTGTGCATCCAAGAAAGACTTCCTGATGCCTCTGAGTTGGATGCGTGGGTGCACGGAGAGTCAGCTTCCAGATGAGCTCCGATAATGTGCAGCCACAGTAAACAGTACTTCACATATACTTCCACGATGTGCGCGCGCGGGTGCGCTGGGTGCGCGTACTTTGAATCATTCAAGGGGGCGTCACCAGACCAAGGGGCAGGTCATCGTTCCAGGACACACCTTCACTTCCTGTCAGGGAGGCCAAGCACTTGTGCATCCAAGAAAGACTTCCTGATGCCTCTGAGTTGGATGCGTGGGTGCACGGAGAGTCAGCTTCCAGAGGAGCTCCGATAACGTGCAGCCACAGTAAACAGTACTTCACATGTACTTCCACGATGTGCGAGGAACTGGGCTTTGAGGGGACAGCAGAACAGGGGAGGGAATCCCTCGATAGAAGCGATGACCCAGATACAACATGCAATGATGGCAGAGCTCACCATCTCGCAAGCCCCTTTCACTAAGCTCTGAGACACTCAATAGCTCACTGCAAGACCAAGCAACACTTAAAGCAATGACACATGTAAAAATGACAGGCCTGGAACACTTTGTAAAGAAAGTTTGAGACTGCTAGACAAAGAAGCAGAAAACTCGACCAACTGGCAAAGTAATCTTTGTGACTTGGCCCGAAGAGAGACAGACAAATCATTACTTATGGAAGCACTATTGGAAGATTGCAAGTGTGTGTGATCCCTATGGAAGAAAGATCAGATAGTGAGAGAGGAGACTCAAGATGTGACTTGTCCAAACTGGAGGTGTGTAGGGGATAGGCACCTGAGAACGGAACCGCCTGACAAAACATCTAAGGGATGACCTCCAACGAAACCTGCGTAAAGAACCAGAAAGAATCAGTAGACAGATGGATACTAATACAGCAGACATTAAATCCATCAGCCCAAATATTGATTGAATCAAGCCCATCTTAAGAAGGGGATGGTGAGTGTGAAAATGCAAGGAGGCTACAAGGGCCAGTCAAGAAGCAAACCTCTTTTCGATATTCCAGGTGGGACCAGAGTGGAAGGCACCAAACCGGGCCCAAACCGATAAAAATTGTAAAAAAAGTCAATAAAATATTAAAACAGGGAGGAAGAGAAAATCCAATGTCTCTAGGGCTTTCCTACAAAAAAACAACCCCTTAACCCTCATCCGGCTCGCTCCAAATACCATAACACCTCAGAAGAGAACTGGTCTATCACAAGAGAAAATATCAGTGAATCCCACAGCGGCATCAAATACTGTTTTGAGGCTGTTAATGGAGAATGAAGAGATTGAGTCCATTCCGGAGACCTGTCTAAGTGACCTGATCAAAACAATGGAAAGGGAGGAAGAAGATGCAGAATGGAATAACATGAGTTGTTTTGATTGGGTAGAAATTAAGCGACAGGTAAATCGAATAACATCGGGCCCCATCTCCGGGCCGTCTCCTGAGCTTCCTGAGAAAGAAAGAGCAAGTCTTATAACCAAATAATTTCTCTTTCAAAACATTGGAAGAAAACAGTAGCCCTGGGAGAGGCGTGAGAGGGGGAAACTTGTCAAAGAACAGTAGAGGTCCTGACAGCAAAGTGCTCTACGCTTACAAAGCCAAAACAAAGCTCCTACAAAGGAAATGCGAATAAAAAGGAAGTACATTTCTAACATAGACCTCAAGCTATATAAGAATTTGCTTGCAGAGAATTCTATCTGGACCCGACACCCCTATCCTAAATCGCAGAAATGTGATGAAGCTCTTGCAGCATATCCCTAAAATGAGATATCAACCGATGATATCCGGGTAGTGGAGTTTGTGAATGAGAGTAGAATAGATTGGGTTATACGTCATCTGAAATCCCA